>NC_043714.1:51770960-51928440 GCF_006229205.1 Suricata suricatta
TTACTTCACTCAGCATGACACCCTCAAGGTCCATCCACTTTCCTACAAAGGGCCATATGTCATTCCCTCTCATTGCCATGTAGTACTCCATCGTGAATATATACCACATCTTCTTGATCCATTCGTCAGGTGATGGACATTTAGGCTCCTTCCATGTTTTGGCTATTGTTGACATTGCTGCTATGAACATTGGGGTACAGAATTAGATGGGAAATATGAGAAACCTCAGGAAAAGTAACTGAAGTGAGTCAATTGTTGTGGTTTATTTTGTATTTCTTTTTACAGAAAAGAAAAAAACATTCTTTGTGTGTGTGATCTGATCTTCTGGCATTGCTTTTCCATTTCCTGTCACATTAGAAAGATAAATAAACGTTTCTGGGCCACTATGAATGAAAAGTTCACTCTTGATTCTATAAAGAACCATAGAAAGTCTTTTCAAATTTTTTCAGCCCTAGTGTTTGTCTACCTGAAATATTCAATGTTTTATATGGTACTACAACCTCTACTAACTATTCCATAAAGTATTGAGTATTTAGGGTAAACTCAAAAAAGAGATATACAATCATAATATCTTCCTGTATTATATCATAAAATGAATTTGACATAGAGTTTCCAAACCCAAATCTACTTCATAAACAGTGCAATATAAACTGAGCATTTCAACTTTCTCTTTGCTTCAGTAGACTGTTGACTTTCACAATCTTCATCTAGGGCAAATGTATATTTGTTTTCTAAATTTAGGGGACATCTCTCAAATTCCTTACAGTTTGTTGCAAAAACAGTAAGGTAACATGGAGATAAAAGTCATTTGTGATACTATAAAGTCGATTAGGATGAATTTGAATAGCCAGTAACAAGGAAATTGGTTAGCAGACAACAGGCTACTGAAATAAATTGCAGAGAGGCCTTTCTGGGCATTGCAGCACTGGAAACTCAACCCTGCTACCTCTCGTAAATGTCGTATTGGGACATTGACTCTGTCAACTTGAGTAACTTCTAACTTCTCTTAAAATGTGTGATTCTTTCTTAATGAGGAAGACCTGATTCACCATTCGTATGTCTATGAACTATTAGAATGTGGGTGTTGGATGGCGCCTTGCCTCCCACTGGATATTCCATGAAACTAGGGATTCCCTCTAAATTTAAGAGGTATTTAAATGATAGATAATCAACAAGAGACAATTATCCACTATAATGAACTTTCTTTCTGTACCATCTGCATTTATTCCTCTTTTTATACTTGGGAAACAATTGGTGCCATGTCATGTATTGCTGGTATTTTCTTATACCACTGAAACAACATTCCATTTCCAAAATAAGGCCTAAATTTTGATCAAATTTTATATCCAAATTCTAAGTACAGCCCATCTAGGAAATCCTTATTCCTTTCTATGGAAGAAAGTTTGCTACAATATAGAAATAAAAGCTAACAAGGAGTTGAAAATAGATAAAGATTACAGTCCCAGCTATGACGCTACAGTACATATTTACAAATTACCACTTCGATCATCCATTTTCAAATTCTTCTGGCTTTAAGGCAACACCTCACCTTGTCAAGATTTTCTACTCACTGTTTTGATCTATACATTTATTAATGAGAATCTGTGATTTTGGTGGTCCTGCCTATAGAAATTGCAGTCACATTTGGTACTACATACAGCAGTACTAGGTACTTTCAAGGATCATCTGGGTTCATAACCTTTATTCCATTATATAATACTTATTCTTTTGATAGTGAGTGTTAATCATGCCAGTCAACATAAATATCCCTTTTTGCCTTTTGACCTAATTGTATGAGAAGCTACACTGACTATATGGGAATCTCAGCTTCTAAATCAATGCAATAGCAATCAATGCAATTAAATTAGCGTTTTTGAAGCATTCCTTAAAATCCAAACTTTTAAATCAGTAGATTCCAAAATCATGGGAGTAAATACACACACTTTCCCCCCTAAGTATATATTTATGTGTAATTCAACTTCAATTTTTGTTTTTCATTGTGTTCTATTAAGGGTAGAAAATTTTTCAAAAATTTTTAAGTTAAAAGTTTTTACAAGGCTCAGTCGGTTGTGTGTCTGAATTTTGGCTCAGGTCATGATCTGAGCCCCACATCAGGCTCACTGCTGTCAGAGCCTCTGTCTCCCTCACTCTCTGCCCGCTCCCCCAACAAGTAAACATTAAAAAGAAAAGATGAACAGGGATACGTAGTAATAATATTTTTTTCTCCTCTATAAAGTGAAGAATTGACATACAAAATTATTAGTTTCAGATATACAGTATATATAGTAATTTGATATTTATATGTTATGAAATGGTTACCACAGTAAGTCTGGTTACCATCTGTTACCATAAAAAGTCACCATATTATTGATTATATTTCCTATGCTGTACATTATGCCACTATGTGTTATTTATTTATAACTGAAAGATTGTACCTCTTAATCTCATTCTCCTTTTTCAACCCCCCAACCCCCCAACCTTGGCAATTTTCAGTTTGTTCTCTGTATCTATGAATCTGTTTCTATTTTGTTTTGTTTGTTCATTTCTTTTGTTTCATATATATAGATTTAACATATATGTGAAAACATGGCATTTGTCTTTGGTAGATACATTTCATTTATCACAGTGCCCTCCAGCTCCATCCATATCACCACAACTGGCAAGATTTCATTATATGGATGTATGTATGTATGTATATATATGTACATATACATATGTGTGTGCATGTGTGTGTGTATATAATCTTTTCTTTATCCATTCATCTACTAATTAGCATTTCGGTTGCTTCTGCATTCCAGCTATTGTAAATAATGCTGCAATGAACACAGGAGCACATGTCTTCTCAAACTAGTGTTTTCATTTTTTCAGATAAATACCTGGATGGTATGGTGTTTCTATTTTTTTTTTCTTTTTGACAAACCTCCATACTGTTTTCCATAGTGGCTGTACCAATTTATTTTCCTACCAACAGTGCATGAGAGCTTCCTATTCTCCACGTCCTTGACAATTCTTGGTATTTCCTATCTTTTTGATCATAGCTGGTGTGAGATGGTATCATTTTGATTTTCATTTGTATTTCCCTGATGATTAATTATGTTGAACATCTTTCATGTGCCTGTTGGCCATCTGTATGTAGCCTTTGGAAAAATGTCTACTTAGTTTCTCTGCCCATTTTTTAAATTAAATTGTTTGGTTATTTGAGATTGAATTCTATGAGTCCTTTATATATTTTAGATGCTAAGCCCTTATCAAATTTATCAGTTGTGAGTATCTTCTCCAATTCAGTAGGTTGTTTTTTTTTTCATTTTGTTGATGATTTCCTTTGCTGTGAAAAAGCTTTTTAATTTGAAGTAGTCCAGTTTGTTTATTTCTGCTTTTGTTGTCCTTGTCTGAGGAGACGGATCCAAAAAAAATAATGCTAAGAATTATCTGAAAGAGCTATTGCTTATGTTGCCTGTAGGAGTTTTATGGTTCCAGGTCTTACATTCAGGTCTTTAATCCATTTGGGGTTTATGTTCGTAGATGGTATAAGAAAGCAGTACAGTTTCCAGGTTCATTCTTTGGCATGTAGCTGTCAAGTTTTTCCAATATCATTTATTGAAAAAACTACCTTTTTGTCATTGTACATTCTTTCTCTTTTGTTATAGATTAATTGACCACATAAGTATGGGTTTATTTCTGGATTCTCTATTCTGTTCCATTGATCTATATGCTGTTTTTGTGCCAGCACCACACTGTGTTGATTACTAAACCTGTAGTTTAGTTTGAAATCCAGCAACATGATACATCCAACTTTCTTCTTCTTTCTCAAGATTGCTTTGGCTATTCAGGGATTGGAATTTCTCAAATATTGATTGTTAATTTAAAACCCATTTTACAGCCTATAGGCCAGCATCACAACCTTGAAAGGTTCTGCCTCACATGTAAATCCATACTGAGCCTTCAAACTCCATATGTGTTTATAAAAAATTATTCACTTGTAAGATAAATGAGACTAATGAACGTCATGGACACCAGTTGATGTTTGCTATAACGGTAATTATTTGTTCAGGTACATATTTTAGAGAACTTAAAAACGGCATAATAGATGCATATGTATATAATTAGTGGTGCTGGATGAATGACAGTGGGCAAAGCAAGCAACTATATATTTCAATATTCAAAGATTAACATGGGAACATCTGTTTGGAAAGGTTTAAATATGGGGTGTGGGCTCCAGCTATAGTGGAATGAGACATAGGAAATAAAAATGGGGAACTTTCCATTATATTTAGAATTTTTGTTTTGGATGGGAGAGGGAGAGGTGTTAAATACCTAGAACTATGCAAATTGAGTAGTGATACGTAGTCCTCCTAGTTGCTTTGGACAACAGAGGGAACAGAAGCTCTGGAAATAACAGAAAGGTGGTCCAAAGGAGTAACAGAATAACACATGCTATGCTTGGTTTTTACAAAAAATGGACTTTAAGCTAGTGTGTTAGACTATAGCTCTGGCAGCTTAATTGGAGAGCACTTTTAGGAAACTTGTTTTAGTTCTTAAATATCAAGTAATATGGGCTTATCCTGATCACCTGTGAAGTTGTCTACATTTGAGATGACTTCTAGTGATCCCCACCTCTTGTATTCATACCACTGTGCAATTCCACTCCCAGTGTGTAGTAGGGTTGATATACGTAATCAGTAGGATATGACAGATTGATGTTGTATCACTTTTGAAGTTAGTTGATGAACGATACTGTGGTTTGCATCTTGGTCGATCTCTGTTCTGCAGCACTCATTTATAGGGAGAAACCAGCTGCGACCTATCATAGCTCAATGCTGGATCACAAGTGATAAATAACTGAGTCCTTCAACCACTGACCATATGAGTGAGCTATAATGAAAGCAGATGGTCTAGTCTCTGTCAGACTTCCTATGACGTCAGTCCTGGCTGACAACTTGACAGAAACCTTATAAAAGAACCTCCTGAGTCAGGATCAGCTATTTAAACTACTATTGGATTTCTGATCTCTTCGTGAGCTAATAAATGTTTATTGTTTCACACTGTTGAATTTTGGGGCAATTTTACACAGCAATAGAAAAGGAATTAAATCTGTTTGATAGATTTTCTAGAAAACTTTATAGAGCTATATTGATAACTACCGCTAGAAGTAAGCAGTACTGATGATTTTTGACTACTGACTTAGAATCCTTGCAATATCAGGTTTAATGAAGATGATTAATTTTAGCAATAAGCCAGAGAAACTGGGATAGATCTTGTGAGAGAAGATTTAGTAAGCAATAGTACAGGAGTCCAGCTCCAGCAAGTCCAGGGCTCCCTGAAGGATGGACGGTGTCAGCAAAAGAGAGTGAGAGAGCCTTGGTTTTCTTTCTGTTCACCAGGCAGGCATCTCTGCACTGACTCGAGAGTCAGCTTTATTTATTGAAAAAATGTGTGGGGTACAAAACAGAAGTGGCAATTGCCTTAGACAATAATTTCTGATAACAAATTCTTTGGTATGTAAAAATTTCCCAGAACATAGATTGGTGGAAGACTCCTGCTTAATCTTTACCAATAGAGATTGAAGTAGATGACTAGATGTTTATCATATGGGAAAGGAAGGGATCTTTAGCATCCAAATACAAGGCAAAGTTTTTAGCATAGTAATGGCAAGAGTTAGTTCTTTTGTGAGCAGGGGTCAATGGCCTGTTTTCTGTGGGGAAGAAAAACAGGTTTTGTCAGGAAATGTAATACTTGTTCCTATAATCACAAAAGAAGAAACTCCTATAACAAGTTTTTTCACAAGGTACAATTCACATATTTTTAGCATAAAAAGGCAAGTCACTCCTGATATCAGTCAGTCAGGCACCTTGGGGGTCCGTGCTCAAGCAGAAATTGAGTGGGGGTTGACTGGGGGTAGATGGCAGTCGCCATCTGATGGTGGGAGGCCTTGCAAACCTACCTTGCCTCACAAGGAGATTTTTTTGTCTACTTATGAGTTCAGAGAGACTCAGCTTCCCACACAACAGCAAGAAAAGAAAAACAGGAAATAATTAATATCTGTTAGTGTAAAATGAGGCTTTAGAAAACATCCAGTGAAATTGCTTGTTTGATATTAAGATAATTGGCTAAAAATTGAGCTTCTGGCTCACATCATGATTCACTTAGATACTTAATCAAAGCCTTATTGGTCCTACATAATCGGTGAATTGTATCTAAGAAGATAGTTTAGCTCATGGATTATTTAATTTTGATATGATTTTTAAAAATTCTCTACTGATTCATTTCCAACATGAATCTTAACATTTGTAGTCAATGCAACATGCAGAAATATGGTTTACTTTATATTTTTTCCTTTTAGTAATGAGCACACAGATAGGTATCTCTGTTGTAGATGCATAAGCTTGTGAGTAGTTCAATATCTGTGATATTTACCATTTGATGAAGTTTTGCAAATTATACCAATTTATTTCAGTACTTTAATGAGGCCCACCGCAAACACTTTTTGAATGGAATTTAATTGTATTGCTAATCTCTGATTGACATATGATTACTATTATTTTAACAGCTGCCATCAACTTCCTTAAGTTCCTTTGGGGGAAAAATGTTTTTCCAAAGACTATGTGAAAGAAAAATCACCTGAAAGGCAGAATGAATCCTAAAATGCCAACTCCTACGGTTTCTATTTTAAAGACATCTTAATAGTTATAAAGAACCACTTAGGAAAGATATAAATACATCTATTTCTACCTTCAGGTCTACTAAGCAAATTAGCTCTAAAAATGCCTAAAGACAAGTTGCTTCATAATTTATAGGGGTGCGTGCGTGTGTGTGTGTGTGTGTGTGTGTGTAATGTAAAAGCTCATACTAAAAAGTCTTTTATTTGGAATTTTTTCTTGCACATTTCCATATGTGTTTTAAAAATCAGGTAACAGATATGTGAAAGTATGTGTGAGTAGCAGAGAGCCTTGGAATCTGTGACATTTTGAAAATACGTGGTGAGAAACCTGCTTCAGTGAAAAGGGTATCTTGTCATTGATTGGGAGATTATATCACAAGTGGTTTAGCTACTTGGAAATAATGCAGAGCAAAAAAAATAGTGTGGGTAATTTACAATAAACAATAAAAGAGCACATACTAAAATCCAGGTTTTTGCTCTTCCAACCTCATCTTTGGTTAAACACAGAAATTTGATGGTGGTTGAATGATTAAATTAGAATGCATGTCTGGAAATGAGGGCAACTCCAATAGCACAGGTACCTATTGTATTGTCATGACGCTATTTTCTGTGAAGGATAATACAGAGAAAGCTAAGCATCAAAATGCTTATTATAATGATACTTAGAATCACAGCAGTGACTACCACCTGGCACTGAGAAGCGATGGCTTTCTGCACCAACCATTTACAAAGCTAATTTTATATTTTTGTTAAAGGTGATCTATTGCTTAAGAGAAAATGGCAGGTGTTGTAATTTACTAGTAGTATTCTCCTATGCACCAACAGTACAAGATCATTGCAATTTCTACTTATCTGTCATGGTTTTTCAGGTACACTTATAAGTTTTTTTTAAACCACAACACCTGTACCTAGAATTTTACAAAATGTTTGTTATGCTAAATATACTTAAGCTTTTCAGGTTTCTGCACCTATACTCTATATGCGTTGTATGTTAAATAGCAGTAGAGACAGGTGTCCCAAATTAGCCTGTTAAGTTTGCTGAGCTTAAACGAAAATACTGCCATGTGTCTTCTGCATTTTAAAAATCAAACAAATGCTATCCATGGAGGTGATTAAATCTGAAATGTATTTTTAAGTGTTGCTCTTCTCTCCTTTGCATTTCATTCTAATGGAGTACCTTCTGCTTCCATCCATTCCCCTTGATATGATCCCTCTTGCAAGCCCATGGCAGAGAGTTTTCCAGCTAAAAGCATTTTTTTAAAGGAGTTTGGTTTGCATTTGCCATAACTCTTATTTGAATGACTGATATTGATGGTGGTTAAAATGCTAGGATAATATTGGGAATTTAATGTTGTACCAAGTCACATTTTAATTTATTTTTGTGTCTCTTTTATGTTTTATATGGGCATTTAAATGTCTGCTCCTTGGCTAGGGAAGCTCTACCAACAGCAACAAAAGGAATGCATTACATGGATTTTTCTACTCACCTGTATTCTGCGTTCTGTGGGCCTGACAAATCTGAATTATGTGCTTTTGGGGCAAGACTGAATCTAATTTTCAGTATTTCCCTTTTTGTAGCAGCACATTAATGTAGAGATGGTGTGTGTGTGGGGGGGTAACAAATTTATAATATAAATTTAAAAATCTAGCTTGTTTCTTTTTTTTAACTTTTTTTCTTTCATCATTTTTGAAGGCTTTCTATCTATTTCATTTTCAGGTATCATTTATATGTATACTTGATCGGAATTTTTCTGAAGCCAGTATTAAAATATGGCCATATTCAAATGTTACATTTATATTTGCTATAAGAACCAAAAGTTAAACAATGTATTTTAATTCTCAGACATATTTGAAAATAATAAAAACTGTAAGCAGAATTTGATTGTTTCTCTTCAGTTGGCCTTTCCCAATTTTCAATGAATTTTATTAAGCTACTGGGTTTGTGAAAGTCTCCTCTTTGTAGAATGACTGTAGAGAGAATAAGATGAGAACAGAAAACAGAGAAGTTGAACATGCACCATTTTATATGTGTTTGCTTTCAGTAGCTATAACTCTACCAGTGTAAATATATTTAGATAATGTTTCTATTCAGTTATTTCTGATAGGAAATGTTAATTCAAATAGATATGGCTAGAGTCAAGACAATTTCTTTTTTTAATTTTTAAGCACTTGTAGAATTGTAAAACAAAACAAAGCAGACAAAATACAAGGGATAGGTACAGGTAAATTTAATAGTGAACAAATTTGAAAGTTGAGAAAAACAGGAAGGAAAATGATCTTCAAAGATCGGAATAGAAATGAGCCTATATATTCTGTTCTCAGGCCCTGGATATCTGAAAAGAAAAACAGGAAGAAAACAGGTGTTGTATTAGACAAAGAATCAGGAAAAAAATCTGGAAGCATGAGACTTTCACTAATTTCAACCATACATGAACGCCTGGATAAACTGGGATTCTAGCCAAATGGAATGGAACAAGGCAAGAGAAACAAATCATGCTGTGCTTCGCTGAGGGTATTAGTAGCTTGATAATTGTGCCTGAAATGCTTTTCTTTGTTTCTGTCTAATTGCCATTAAATTCATCATTTCACACAGAAGTTAAGGCCAAAACTCAAGGAACATTTTGAGTCATGTCACTTCATTTTATGACTTGTTTTATCTGCTTAAAATCAAGTCGATTTTTCCACCTTACAACTCATCCATCTGAAGGAAATGATTATAAAATGACCTGAGAAATTACCAAGATGGGTGCTAGGAAATCTGTGCTATTGCCTATTTTTCTGTTATCCCTTTATTCCCAGTGTGAATTTTGAGAAACATATTTTTCTATTTTCAAGATTATATAGGTGGGGAATTCTACAGGTGGGGAATTAATGATAATTTTAAGGCATAGCTAGTAAATGGCCATTGAAGCTCAAATTCCTGATTCTAAGTGATGTGTTCCTTCAATTATTCCATGTTATTATCAAGTAAATTGCCCACACATAGAAGTTTTTAAAAACAAATATGTTGCATAATGACTTCAGAATGTATCTCCCAGGGTTGGAGAGAAAAGACAGTGCTCTCCCACCAGTGGTGTTGGCACCAGATAAAGGAGGCTCCTGAACTCAGTGAGTGTATACGATCACATATGCCATGGTGGGGGAGGGAAGAAGTAATGATGGCAGAGAATCACAGAAAAAATAAAATTGATACTTTCAGTCTGAGATTTACTCATGTTTCCCTATAATCTATAGAAGGAAAGGTAGTTTTAGCATTAGTAAGAAAACTAGGTTTTTGGCAGTTGCTTCTCCATGACATCAACGCAGGATAACACATTTCTTCCGTGCTAAACAACAGTGTGGCCAAGTAATTATATTGTTGCAATTCCCCAGATTTTTCCTGCCAACAGTGGCACCTGGCATAAAGTGCAAAACTGGCTTAACCAGCCCTAAATCTCTGCCTATGGCAGTTTAAGTGCCACATGTGTTGCAAATCTAAAGCATTTACTAATTATTCATTTACCAAAAGAGAAAATTTTTTATGCAACTGATTTACTACATTAACTCTCTTCCAACATGCATCTTCTAGTTAGATTGTCAGCTTGGAAGTACATTATTTTCCTTTATTTGAGTTGAAACAAATTATATTGTAGTTCTACTTTTGCAATTTCCTCGAGTTGTGATATTTCTTCCAATATTATAGAAGTAAAATTCATGAAAATTGGAGAATTTACTATCGAAGCTATTTACAAGAAAAGAATCAATATTTTCAGAAAGTCAAGCATACTCTGGGATTCATCGCCCCGTTTGAACATTTTTTTATCCCTAAAAACCATTTGTTAACAATGTCATTTATAGGGTCATAACTGACTCAAGCTGGGGCCTCTTTCAGATATAATACTCTCTCATGAACATTAATTTCCAAAAATCTTTTAGGCATACTCCATTACATGTATGAACTCCTTCCTGTTTAGAAATAATAATATGTATTGAGCAGTGCAAAACCATTCTTACCCAGTCTTATTTCAGTCCACACAAAAGCCTCCCTGGAAAAGGTTCTTTCACCCTAGTTGGCCTGCTTTCTTTTTTTTCCCCTCTCTCCCAACAATTTGAGTCACAAACTGTAGGTTCAAAGAGGTTTAGCTGGTTGATGAGGAGTATGCATGGGCCTAGACACCTTGCAGAAATCTGAGATAATTCTGATGGGTCACTCCAGCTGTAGAAAGCCCCATGAGGCCTTCTGAGACTGCCTTTCAGTCTAGCTTTCTGCTCTTCCCAGTACGGTTTCCTTTTTGCCTATAACCAAGGGATGATCTGACGATCCCACCTACCAAGCCTCCTGCCCTCTAGTCTCCATCTCAGAGCCTGTTTCTAGGCTTCAGAAGGAAACATTAGGATTAATGTTGGTTGTCTCCCATGTCTCAAAAATCAATGTTATAAAGCTTTTCCCCTAAATTCAGGGAATACAGGTGGTTGTATTAAAAAAAATCCAGAAATCTACAGTGAAGAATAATGAAAATAACTTTGGGCTTGGAGCCCCATGTTCTAGTCTAGTTCTCCTCCTCTCTAATGGAGAACATGGAAAATTATTAGGTGTAGCACTCCATGTCCTAAGCAAGATACAGCACATTATCTGTCACATAGATGCATTTTAATGTATTTCTGGTATGCCAAATATAAAGCCTTTCACCATGAAATAATCAGGATTTCTACCTTATATCAATTAAGTAAATACAATTAAATTATTTATAGTGTAATTTGGAAGAAAGAATATGGAATAGAGAAAGAACACAATTCAGAAGTATTTTAGCTATAAATCTCTATTTTAGCAAGACTTTATTTTCTGTTTTTTTGCACCTTTTTGAGGCATAATTCATATGCACAAAAAAGCTGCAATATGCCAAAAGATGAAATTGGACTCCTCTCTTACACCATCCACAAAAAGCAACTCAGAATGGATTAAAGACAAACAAAAGACTGGGAACTGTAAAACTCCTAAGGAAAAAAACCTTGTGACATTGGTCTTGGTGATAATCTCATGGGTCTGACACCAAAAGCACAGGCAACAAAAGCAAAATAGGCAAGTGGGAGTGCATCAAACTACAAAGCTCCTGCACAGCAAAAGAAAGCCTCAGCAAAGTGAAAAGGCAAAACGCAAAATGGTAGAAAATGTTTGCTAACTATATATCTCATACGGGGTTAATTTCCAAAGTATGTAAAGAAGTGCTACAACTTAACAACACATATAAGTAAATAAAATAAAGAAATAATAGAAAATAACCCAATTAACAAACGGAAAAAAAGACCTCAATCGTCATTTTTTCAAAGAAGACATACAAATGGCTAACAGGTATAAGTAAAGGCATTCAACATCAGGGACAGGCAAATTAAAAACACAAGGAGACATCATTTTACACCTGTTATAATGGTTACCATCCACCCAATTCCCTCCTATAAAAAAGACAATTGTTAGTGAGGATGTAGAGAAATTCTAACACTTGTGTACTGTTGGTGGAATGTAAAAAATATAAAATGTATAGCCACTATAGAAACAAAATGAAGTTTCCTCAAAAAGACTCTATTTCAAACATATTGGAAGTAGAACTTGCCCTAAAATTCTATTTGGCGTATAAACCAATAAGCCTGAGAAAACTAAGTTATCTGGTGGCAATCCTTAGGCAGTCATTTAGGTATTCTTCTTGTTTGGTTATTTATAGACAAGGTAGCCATATAATTTATCATTCAAACCAGAAAACCTTAAAAGGAAATGGGGCTCCATTACTAACTAAGCAAAAACAAAAGAAATAATTGAGAACTATGCTCTGCAAACCAACATATATTGTCTATATTATTTATAGTGTTTCCAGGCTAAATGTGTCTTCAGTGGAATATTACTAGTAATATCACATGCCTTGAGAAAGAGAAATTAGCTCTCCTTAATTTCAGAAGCTGATAATATTTGAACTCAATCATGGAGACATAGAATAGAATGAAAATCCATCTTGACAATGAATCTGTGGTTTAGAGTTTTCTGGAAACTCTGAAAGACAGCCTCATGACACTGTGAGGCTTCTCATATATCACACAAGGAATAGAATAAGAGAAAACTGAGCACATTCATTCATTGTTAGATTAGTAAGGAGTCAGCTGGGGTGCATAAATAGTTTAGCAAATAAATGACTTGATGGCACAGAGGTAGTGTTGTTTTACTTCTATGATTTTATTTCACTGTGTATGACCTTTATCAAGACTCTCAAATATTCCTAAAATATAATCTCATGGGAATTTTGAAAAAAATGCATGTTTGATTCAGCAGGTTTGGAGTAAGGCTCCAAGAGTCTACATTTATAAGAAACTCCCAGTAATAGTATAATGTTGTTGGCTCTGTGTACCCACTTTGAGCAGCAAGACTCTATATTAAACTCTCAATACATGTATTATTTCAAGGCTATTTATAGCTAGTCACTTCAGGCAATTCTAAAAACTATAACACACTTATCTTATGGTACTTTTGGAAAGTATAGTGTTCTCTGTCCATAAGTTAGTCAATTTCTGGCAGGGCCAACACTATAAATAGAAAGATTATGTGTTTCTTGTAATTTTGCATTAATAAATATAACTTCTAAACATATTAATGGCAGCTTACTGTTATACTGTTTAATGGTTTACAAAGTACTTGCAAATTGGTTTATCTCATAATCAAGGAAAAGCTGATTTTTTTTAAAAAAACAGGCTTATCCATGTTTAGACTGAATCAATACATAATACATTCAAAAATGAATACTTAAAAATATTAGAATATTAGTTATTTTATTTTGATTTTATGATAGTTTCACTCAATCTGTTAAATGTCCAATGCTAATGAATTAAGCATAAAAGCAATGTCATTAGGGTATTTGTGGGGCTAATACATAAATACCAACTTTCTCTCTTAACCTGAATTCAAAACGAATGAAAAGATATGTATAAGTGTCAGACAGGTGAAGATTGAACTATCACCTTCGCTAGTAATGAAGCTGACCCTTAGGCTATGGCTTACTCATCTTTAACCTGAGTGAGACACCTGTATTCACCCAGTTACTGGCACAAAAGAAGATTGTAGGTCTCTCCAAAGGGAATGACCTATCTTTTTATACTATCGAAGCAAAGAAGGTAGTCCTGAATATAATCTCGGAAGACACAGAAGGTAAGGAGGAAGAAAACAAAAATAGGTTGCTTCCTCATTACACTTCTTCACCAGCAAGCTTCCTGTTCCTCCCCTGTGAGTAGTTAAGTGATAGAATGTTGAGTGGCCTTGAATGTTGCGTTACTAGTTGTATCTCCCTATGGAATGGGGGATAAATTTTGTTTACAAACTTGAAACTTTTCACACTAAAGTAGAGGACTTAATAGAATTCTGCAACCTTATCTGAATAAGTTTGGGAAATAGGAAAGTAAAAAGATGGTTTTTAGGTAATACTAAAAAATAGAGAGTATGAGTTAAAGCACATTTGCAGATACAATTTATCATACATTTCAAAATTCTTCGTTAGCACAGTGCCTGGCTCATAGTAGAGCTAAAAACAATTTATGCATTTTCATTTGAATTATTATAATCCTCATCTTGTATAGGGAACCAATATTCAAAGTACTAACTGCTTATATAACTAGTAAGTGATGGAATCAAGGCTCAGACCTGGTTCTTCTACCAGAAGAACACTGCACTATCTGAATACATAAAATTTACAATGTTTTTTGGTCAACAGCACCTTTTTGACACCATATATGACATGGTTAGATGTAAATATGTATAGTCTTCATCTAATGAACAAACAAGTAATTTTGTTTGAAATATTTATGACAAGAAATGAGGTGATTAAAATGAGAGGTCTTGCAGGTTCTCTATTTTTTAAGAATTTAAATAGAATAATGACCAACAGCATGGACAAATGAGTTGAACTGTTCCAGGTCAATATTCTGTTTCAACTATCTGTAAAAATAAATTTTCTAATCTACTCTGGACAATAGAAATAATGATAGCCCTCACATAAAGGGATTGGTGTGTCTTAATGAAATTATAAATGCACAGTGTCCTCCTCAAACTACTTAAAATTTAAATGGATTTCTTCTTTCTTTACTTCCTTTTTTCATAAAGTATTTTGATGGCTTAATTTAATTTATATCAGGCAATAAAGATCTAGATTTTGTCCTCAGGAGACTTAGTCTAGAGAAGAAAAGACACCTTAATCAAAGACTAAGGGTTCATATAAAGAAATGCAAAATTTCAGTTATGATAGGCACTAGGAAGATGCTGTTATTTAAGGATTTGCCAAGAAATGTTATCCTGAAAAAATAATAACTGAGTTGTGGTCTTACTAGTTAGAGGAATGCCTGGGAAAACCTTTGTAGTAAAACAGACACTGGTGAGAACATCAGCCAATTCAGGGCAGCTGGAAACTAGAGAAGACTAAGAAAGATCAGATTCAAAATGTGACATGACATGCTAATAGTAAATAACCTAGACCAAAAAAATGTAAAGAAAACAAGCATACTAACAATAACAACAACAATAAAAAGCCCAGAAAAAGTACCCAAAAAAGCCACACAAGAAATGAAGTTGTGCCTGGCTCATGGAATAGGTAGACATTATCAGTTACTAAAGTTCATTTAGCAACAAATTTTATTTAACAATGCATTTTAGTTTTTATTATTTTTCACTATGGTTATATATAATTAATATTTGACAATAAAATATTACTAGCAACCTCTTTCTAAAATGTATGTCCTACCACTTAATTCACTAACTACCTCTGTAACTAATACTGATAATGGAGCATAAAATAAATATAAACAATTTCTAGTAGAGATTACAGTGAGCCAGAATATTTGCAGAAGTAGACAATTAAAATACAGTACATATGACTAACAGGAATTAGCCAAATTTTATGAGGAACACAGCACATACTACCAACTGTTTTTCTACATATTTTGCATCTCACTGAACATATTGGGCAACTGATGACTTGTGCTACATTCGTGGTCATATTCAAGTGTGCAGAAAGGTGAGAATTTCACACAAATCCATTAGTAACACTTGACACTCCCTGGGTGCCAAGAAAGCACATTAAGAAGGAAAATGGACTGGAATAAGAATGGCTATTAAGAAACAGAGTGGCTCCTTTTCACCTGTTTCACATCAACTATGATAACATACTTCAACTGTCTAGTGATGGCTGTCTTACCAGATGAAGGTTCTAGAACAAGTAGTCTCACAACGTAAATGATTGTGGATAAGCTATCATTATCCAAGCAAACATTATCCCTCGATATTCTTTCCTATCTGTGTTCTCTATCACTTTACTAACCAGTTAACTTTGTAAACTTAAGGCATAATTTCGTAACTTACATCACACCTCTACTACATGCTTTAGTAATTGGCATTACACATAAAATGAGATCTTCACTACTGACCGTCTCACCCATGTCACACTCTCTGGACTCATTTCTAGTCAACATGCCCCCTGATCAGAGTGATCAAGCTATGTTGGTCTTCTATTCCTCTCCCACACTATGTTTATAATAATATAATATTATAATCAGTTGTTTTTTGATGTATTTACATCTTAGTCACATTTAAAACATAAAGCTGTATAATTTGGCACTTTTGATTTTTAACTTAATCAAAACTATCTCTGACAACAGATTACTCTTACTATTTGAAAGACAGAAACATTTTGAAAGACCCATTAGCAAATTGCCTTTCAAATTTGTCATTAATGGAACACTTCTAAGGCATCAGATACTTGATCATAAAAAAATGATGCTTCATATTTTATGAATATCCTGGAAATAACATGCTGTTCTCCAATCACCTAGTTAATGGTTCCTATTCCTTCAATAGCGAGTTCATATGATGAGTCTGTCAGAGACACTTCTATAGTTTTTTCCCTCCATAGTAAATCATTACATCCTCAACATTATTTTTATTTTATTAGTTACCTATTGTTGTGTCAAAAAATAGTCTGAAACTTAGAGGCTTATAAACACAAGCATTTAATATTTCACAGTTTGCGTGGATCGGGAATTTGGAAATGACTTAAATGGGCAGCTCTAACTTCATTCTTTTAAAGTTTGCAGTCAAGATAAGAGCTTGGGTCAAGATGAGAGCTTGGGCTATAGTCACATGAAGGTTTCACTGGGACTGAAGGACCCACCTTTTCAGTGTGTCACTCACATGACTGTGGGCAAGAAGCCTCAGTGTTCCCCATGTGGACTTCTCTATAAGGTTGCAGATGGCATCCCCCAAATGAATGATAGAATAGAGGGTTGAGTTTGGGGCAACACATATATTGTGGATCACAGTGCCTCTCCCAATTTTAACTCATTAGGTTTTGTAGCACTATGAGAACTACATCCTTCTTTCCCTTGCCATTGTTATAGTCACCTGCATATGGAGGACATTTTTTTTTTTCTGAAAGTAAAGTAAGTAGGCTTTTACAACTGTTTAGATTCAGAGCAATCTTTTGTGGACTAAGTAAGTTGTAGTTGGCTTGTCTCTA
The DNA here is from genome assembly GCF_006229205.1 of Suricata suricatta. NCBI lineage: Eukaryota > Metazoa > Chordata > Mammalia > Carnivora > Herpestidae > Suricata > Suricata suricatta. The sequence continues at coordinate 51,788,136 of NC_043714.1, forward strand.
CTCTACATTTAACTTCTTGATTACAATTTGATTTTAATTTTAGACCTCTTATAGACTGGAGTAAGAAAATTTAAGCCCAAGTAAACTTCCATGTCAATACCCTTTATTATATACCAGCACATAGTAGTTGTAGGTTACATACCTTTTTGTCAACACACACCCAGTCTTTCAATTTGCCTTGAAAATGGATATCAATTGCTCTTAACAATAGCTACACTATGGTTCTTTTCCATTAGAGATAAATCATCACAAATAATTTCCTAAGATATTTTCCTGGAGGCCAAATATTTTTTTGAATAGCAAACAAAGTAATATCTAGCTGCTTTTTTCACTGTATATCTTCTCATTTATTTAGTTTCCCCCTACCCATTTTCTTTCCTCTGAAGTCATGTATGTTTCCATGAGGTAAAAGGCTTAAGCCCTTGACTCTGCTAATGCAAACCAGGATTTCTGCATGACAACCACACTGAAGTTTTCAATTTTCCATTGGGGCACTCTGTTAAATATTGGTAGCTGCTTCCTACTGGTATTTTGTTCTGAAATTGTCTCTCAGTGGGATTTTGAATAGCAATGAGCTATGTCATTAACCTTAATCATGAGAAAACGTCTACTGCATATAAAAAGAAATGTTTTATTTTGTGATGAAATATATGAATCATCAATTTGGTGAGGAATTTCTCTTTCACTCACCTAGTGTTTTTGTTCTTGAGGATTCTAAAAATTGAAATTGCTTTTATTTAAAAAATAATTATTTTTGAAGCAATAATTAGAAGTCAAGTTATGTTTGATGTATACTTATGATCCATAGTATCTGTCTGCCAGTCTAAATTGGTGGGAACAGAATTCATGGCTTTTATAAAGCATGCACTTGTTTTCTTCTAAAATTAGAAATTCTGTTCATTTTTAAAGGATAAATCAAACTGTGTCTAAAAATAAAATGTATTCTCAAATTCTTTGTAAAAGCCTAGGGATACCAAGGAATAAAATAAAAATAAGATCTCTCTCCTACATTTCTATTTAAATGTAAATGTCCATTGCTATAATTTCAATGGTTGTGTAGGGAAAAAATCCAACTTATAAGATGTTTCTGTAAGATTTAATGGATGGAGGCAGAGATGGGAGGAAAGAAAGAGACTAAGTTATGGAGCCAAGAAAGCCTTTATTGGGATCTGCAATTCCTGGGCGAGGTACCATGCGCCAGGGAGTGGGGACTTGGGGAAGTCGTACCTGATAGGCAATGGGCAGGGGGTTTTATGGGTGAGGGGTTCTGGGTTTGATCTTGGGAGGGCAGATTATCAAATAAGGGCCTTTCAGGGGCGTGGTGGGATGGAATAGGTTGCCTCTTCTGTCAGGGTGATGGGAAGCTGGAGCTTCATGATTGGATGCTTCCAAATGGGGCAACATCTGCAGGTGAAGGGCGGGGGTCCTCTGTGCACGTGTTCTCCTCCAGCCCCCAGAGAAATGGTCACTGGGTCACCACCTTCAGGTGACTCTTACAGTTTCAAATTCACAGTACGTTTTACAATGATAAGAGAACCAAATAAAATATACTATATTTTCATTAATCAGTTGTAATTTTTCTTCTAAAAACTGACTAAATGTTTAGTTATAATTCTGAATTTTCTAAATTTCTACATCCAATTTTTCCTAATTTCTATACCTTATGCCTACGTAGTTAAAGGTTGACAAATTTTATTTAATTGACATATTAGATAAGAAAATAGATTTTAAAATTATGTTTATACAAACTTACTTTTCTATTATTCTAATGCATGGAATTTTGTTTCAGTCATTAATAACTTTATTGTTTAAAAATAGTTAATCATTTTAAAAACACATTTATACCTACTTAGTATACTTTTAGATCTTATGGGGAATTTCTATAGTATTTAATTATAGTTGATTTGGACATATTTTTTCCTTACACAATTACTTTCTAAAGGACAATATTTGTAGGAGTAAGGGTAGAGATTTGTATAACCTAAGAATTCTTTTCCAAGATTGTGCCCAACTTATACAATTTCAAGACTATATCATCATTGTCTAAATTGTTAATTTATTGTGCATAATCGTTCATGACTTAGTAGCCCCTTTCAGAGAATGATAAACTATTTCCTAGCACCACAGGCATGTATTTCTTTCTTACAAGTGAACTAAAAATATAAAGCAAATGAACTAAAGCTACAATGATGCATCTTGGAAGTAGGCAAGCTATAAATCTTAAAGAAATAATCAAACTTATATAATATCAACCAGAAAAAGTTATCATTTATCAATGGCTTAAGCTTATGTATTAAAAGAGTTGGTTTCTCCAGAAAATGTAAAACAGATGTAAGAAAATTGAACAAAACAGAAGATGGATTGAATGCAGTAGGCAAGTTATTTAAAATAAATATGAGTATTTCAAATGGCATTTGTGGCCCATGGGAAGACAGTGTTATACTTTGACATGCTATTTTAAGATCCCTTGGACATTTTGCACCCCTCCCCCTTAGTCCAGAGCTTTCGCTCACTAAAGGCCATCTTCCTTCCTTATTTTCATAAATGTTCCTGGTCTTGCACCTTCAGCCACACATGCAACTATCTAATGAAGCCACAGTTCTTGAGGTTGGGGTTTAGTGAAATATTAAATCACTTTCTAGGCTTCCCTGCTTCCAGTAACTTTGTGAATTCACCAGGCCACCATGCAGTAGTTCCTAGGTTACTAGTCAGCATTGATTAATCAGACACCACATATCCTCCCTTGAGTTACTGACTTTTTGAAGAATATTGATTCAGTCCTAAGTAGAAGTTTGGCAGATGGATAGAAGGTGGAAGAGCATTCCTTGCAGAAAGCACAGTGCGATCAGTGTACAAAGGCAGCATAACTGATTATTTAAGAATGACTGGGCCCTGGAAAGGGAGTTAAGAGGGCTGAGTAGTAAGAGGACCTTAGGTTTACCTGGTCCCTGGAACACAGCTAGATCAACATCATCAAATCAGTATCAAACCATTTTGATCAACCAGGAAATCTATCTGAGGATTAAGAGAGCAATCTTCATAATTTGAGGGAGAGAACATGGCAGGTACACAGTGCCCAGAGGTGAGTTGGGGTAGAGGAGGGCCAAGGTGCCAAGGTGCCACAGAGTGGAGGGGAACCTTCAGCTGAGCATAGAGAGGTGGGGTGAGAGAGAAGTGCATTGGGTTCATGCAAGAAAATCACTCCCCTTGAAACTAGCTGGAAAAGAAAAACAGAAAGAGGGAAAAACAAGAATGGCTGGGTCCATCAGAAATGAAGTAATCAGAATGGATAAAAAACTCAAATCAGACCCAACTTTTCTTTATCCCAAAGCATGCCTTTTTCATACAGAAATAAAATACACTTGATCTCTATTTACAATTCTTTTTATAACTATGCATTATTATGAAAATTATCCAGTTAAAACATGGGAAATATCATATATTTTATGAGGTGGGGGAAAATATATAAAATAAATGTTGTTTTAATGTTATACACCTAAAACATGTTAAATATTATAAGTAGGCCCTTAGCAATATAATGTACAACTCTAAATGCAATACATTCTACTTGACAGAGACACCTGTGAGAATATCCCCATAGGTACACTGGGAAACTACAAATAGTACATATATGAAGTCTTCTTATATTTATGTATATATGCGGGAGGGTTTCTAGGATCACTTTAAGCTAAAAAGTTCTATTTTGATCTGTATTTCACCATACTACTTGATTTATCCAGAAAAAAACCCCTTGTTTTCATGGCCACAGGTTAATGATAGAAAAATGTCTTTTCTGTTTGTTGTATATTTTACTGTGTATAAGCTTTATGTCTTTGGGCAAATTATTTAGTACTTAAGACTTTAGTATTTTTGTCATAAAAATATCAATTGTATTTTGATAAGAAAAATGACTATTTAGCAATATAATTCACTATGATCTGAATTTATGTATCATTTGAAGACCTGTGGCAAGCATGTATCTAAAAATACCTCCAAATCATCATATAAGCCCTATTCCTCTAATGAGAAATACCTCTCTGGTGGTATTTATTCCCCTCTAGATTGTAGAGTACCAAGTAAGTAAAGAAACATGTTGTTTGTCGGTTGGTTATTTTTGTTGTCTTACTATAGTCTCCACTGTTGTATTTCCAAGTAGTTAAGAATATTAAAGTAGAACAGAGTGTTTGTGTGTAATTGAGATATAATTTATATACCAGACAATTAGCTCTTTTAAAGTAAAAAATTCCATACAATGTTGTACATTAATAGAGTTGCAGAGCCATTATAATCAATTTTTGAACATTTTCATCACCTCCTCAATAACTCATTAACAGTCTTTATCAAGGTCACTCTTTTTTGCTTTAGAAATTTCAATTTAAAGTTAACTCCAAGCACACAAAATCAGTTTTTCTCTTTGTTATTCTTTGCTTTATATTCTCAATTTGGTAGATAACACGAGTGATCAGCAGCACATTTAATTCCCTATTCTCTGGCACAATACAGCTAAATAGTTTTTAGCTACAAGTTTATAAGTCATCTAATTCTTTTGATAGCACTAAAAGTAGCATGAAAAACACAAGAACTTCTCTTTAAAAGGACCTCCAAGCATCTCCAGAATGTTAATATGAATATTTAATTTTAAAGATGAGTATATTTAGTTAAAAAATTAGCACTTAAAATAAATGTTATTTACCATTGAGTGTGATTTATCTACACAATTAGCAAAATGCTCAATGAAATTTTTCCCATAAGAACACAGAGAGCTGAAATTTACTTAATACAGAAAAAGAAAATAGCAAGTTAATATCATCCATGAGGTCAATAGGGAAAAAGTAGAGAAGACCTGCTTACCAAGCAAAAATGACTTCGTTTTGTGATCTATTCACATCTCCATGCCTGAAATTTCTTTTTACAATGATATAAAATCATCTCTGGGGTAGCATTCCCAGTGACCCATGGTGTGAGACTGTCTTCCAAATAAGGTATTTTATAGTCAAGAGGTACATTTCTTCTGTCCTCATATCCCTGATACATAGCTGTATCCAGGACAGAATTCCTAACTTCACACTAAATAGCTATGCCTCCCAAGAAGAAAGTGGCTCCTTAACAATATACTTATTATTGAAGAAAGAGTTGGTTTCCAATGGGGAATTGATATGTTGCATAAGTATAGATGTTTTCTATGAGAGACTATGCTTGCGGGGAGTGGTGGGTCCTGTGATCAGATGATATTGCATAGTGGTATCTGCGGACAGGATTCCTGGCACCACAATTCGCCCCGCAAAACACACAGCACACAGGAGGTGTGGATGACTCATTACACACCCTGTTAATGGCTTAATTCAATTATTACCTGGGTTGTTTTAGAGACTAACTTACCAATTTAAAATCTATTTGGGGCTGTACATCACATGTTAAAGAGACAAATACCTGCACAAACATTGCTGCGATATGGACTGTCTTCCACACACTTAGTCACAGGACTTCATGATGGGACGGACTATAACCACTAGCCTAGTGAGCATGTGCTGTTTCTTCATAGTAGGAGTCTCAGAATTACTCTGATTCCGTACTTTATCTAGTATTAAACTTGAGATTTTGCACCAAGACCCGGAAACAGATGCTGACTCCTGGACATAGTTCCTGTCAAGGCAGCCACGTGATGTGGACTCCGGGACGAGACACTGCGGTCACTGTGGTTTATGGCTACCAGGACTGGAGGAACTAACTTGAAACTTGAGTTTATAGATTTTCTCTAATTGTGAGCCTTCAGCTGGTAATGCAATAGTTTGGCATTCTGCTTTCCAGGTACAATTATCCACTGGAGATAGTCTATGATTTCAAATTTCAGAGCAAATGGATAATAAGACTTACATATTACTATGACTTTAAACTTCTCAAAATACTTTCATATATTATATATTTTGTTTGGTTACACAATACATAAAATATAATCCATTACAAAAATGTGAGGAATGCTCTCTATTAACTCTTCCTGGAAATCACTACATTATTCACATAAACTTAAGAATATTTGAAAATAACATTTTATTCAAAATTATAGTACTTTCAATTTAAAACTATTCAGTTTTGAAGGAGCACCAAATCATTTTCTGAGTGTATATACTTATTATCTGATAAAAAATTTAATGTCATGATTTTTGTTAATTCTGTATAAAATAAGGTAACAGAGCAACAGACAATAATGGGTAATAGACAAAAACAATCAGTTCACAGAAGACGTGAAAATGGCAAACAAACCTATGAAAATATACTACACTTCATTAGTCATTTGGAAAATGGCAAGTAAACTACAGTAAGATGACATTTTACAAGCACCAGTTAGGTCAAAACCAAAGTGAAGATAGAGAAGGATAAACAGGAACGTCAAGCATGGATAGTGAGGGTATAATTGGGATACCCGTCTTGGGAAATAATCTGAACTTGTCTGATAAAATTATACACCCGTATAGCCTATGACTCAGCCATTTCTACCTTCCTTGCATAAGGTAGAGAAATATTTCTAGATACATGGCACACTGGCTGAGGTTGTTCATAGCAACATTATCTGTGATGATGTTATTTGTAATACAAACACTGGAAAGAGTCAAAGGATACATTAACAGAAAAAGTGAAGACGTATGATACATATATAATGCAATAGAATAAGAAACTTGGGACAAGACTACTTATATCAAGAAAATTAGTCTTTGGAATATAATCACAGAAGGACAAAAATATCATTTTTATAAAACTCAAAACCAAATAAACATAAATGATATTTTTATAAATATATTCATATATGGCAATGCTTTAAAAAAGAATAAAAAAGAAAGGATAAACATTAAATTCAAAATAGAAGTTACCCTTAGGGTTATTTGAAAGATGAGCTGGTGAGATTACATAGCTGTATTTTTAATGTATGCTTCCTGGATTTATACATAATTTATATATCCTTGGGTATATTATTGCATAAACCATACAGAATGGTTATTTAAAAATATGTCTTAATTTTCTATCAAATATAATCTTCAAAATTCTAAATTCATTACTTTGTAATGTCTAACTCAAATTTTTATGTTTAATTTTATCAATGATATTAAAATGAAAAAACATTGTATTCTCATATTATATTTGAGAAACATAATTTTTTAATTATTAAAAAAAGAAAAGAGGAAAGGAAATTCATTGTATTCTTCTCATTGAACTCCTCTTGATTGACAGTCAAAAGATTCCAGCAAATTCTGTAGATCACAGTATATAGAGGAAAAGTTGAAAAGCTTATATTCATAAACCATAGTTTCCTAAATTTAAGAATCTGTGCAACTTTAATAGACACTGTCTAGAAAGATGTGGGTGACTTCTCATGACCTACCACTTTTCCAGGGGATGTACAAGAACTTCTAACTGTAGTTGGAACTAGTGCTTTTTCTTAGTTTTGTTTTTGTACCATTAGTACAGATGCCACTATATTTTTTGCCAGTTTATTTAATGGTGTGTTAAAAATGAACCCAAAGACTTGAAAATTCCCCTTGTCAAAAGTTTTACAAAGTAATAAATCTTCTTTGTATTTGCCTATCTAAAATGTTACATCAAATAAGCAGAATGGAGAGCTTCACAATATTCATACTTCATTAGTTTACTTGAAAACAGTTCACATATTCTCAGCATTTGTTAAATCATCAACTGCATTAGATGCAAAATGGTCCTGATTCTATTATCATAACAGATTGTCACCCAGAGACTGTGTTTCACTGGTATTGACAAGAAAACAATGAGGTTTTTCTATCAGGATTTTCTTCTCTTTTACACATTAAGTAAAAAATATATATTTAATATGCTAATGTTTTAAATATTAAAGGAATATTGCCTTTTATAAACACATGAAGCATAAATACAGGACACGTGAGATCCACAGAGCAAGTTCTGAAAACTGTTATACAACTTTCAGTCATGGAAAATGTTGATAATTTGGTAGAAAAAAAATAAAAAAGGGAAACTACTGAAGCAATATTACATAATCACCATAATTGCTCCTTTCACAGCTTAATCACAGCCTTAATATTTTACATGAAATAAAAAGACAATATAACATAATACATTCTTCTGCCCCAATGAGTTACATTTTAAACTTCCCCCACAAACTAATGAGTGAGATAAAGCCAGTAACCATCCCAGAACTGTGATCAGGACACCAGGGATAGTTAGTTTTTTCCATTTCAGTGTGCTGAGAGAGAGAGAAGGAAAGTGTCTTGGCTGTTTATTGCTGCATAACAAATTACATCACAGGTCCCTGGCTTCAAGCAACATGTGTTATTGTCCAGTTTGAAAGCTCAGGAACCTGGGCCTGGCTTATCTGGGGACTCTTCCTCAGTCTTTCTCAGGGACTGCATGCAAGGTGGCCACCATGCTTTAGTCAATCATCTGAAGGCTCATCTGGGGAAGAATCACTCCTATACACACAGTTGATACCCACTCTACCTGGCTGGATTATGTTCCTTACAGGTTAGTTTAACGAAGAATTTCAATTCCTTTCTAGCTGCTGGCTGAAGATAAACCCTCAGTTTCCTGCCATGCATGCCTCTCAATGGGGAAATTCACAACATGGGAAGATGATAGGAGACAGTGTAAGAGAAATGGATGTCACAGTCTTTATTAACTAATTTTGGGGCCAATAACCATATTCTACTTATTGGAAGCAAGAAACTGGTTTCAGCCCACATTCAAGGGGAGAGGATGCTACAAGGAATACCAGGAGGTGGAATTGTTGAGAACCATTTTAATAGCCCTCAGAATAACAAATTTCTTTCTGGATTTCAATCGATAGCTCACGTTTCAAGACATGAATCCTAATTTCAGAATCATCATTATGATAGAATGATGGGTAAATTTCTATAACACTTTAAGGAGGCCAAAAATGATGTTGAAATATGCATTTGGCTAGTTGACGTTTTACGTGCTAGAGTTGAAAGTTAATAGAAGATTTGGGCCAAATACTAAGACTGAAACTGAAGTGTGATTCATATCTGTTGGGAGCCGCCAAGTTTTCTGGCTGCCTCAGGCAAGGATATTTGCTCTCCAGGGAGTTCCGAGAAAAACAAGATTTGCATCTGGAGGCTGGAGATTGCCATTTCCTGGCCCAAGTAATTTTGGCAACTGTCTTCTGCGCCAGACGTAGATTTGGCCAAGGTGCACAAAAGATCAAAACCTTATTTCGGGTATTCAGCACTAGCTCCCCCTCCCCAGCATTGCAGAGGCAAGTCTGGGCGCTTCTTTTGATATTCATTTGACTCTGTTACCTCGCAACCAACTTGGGTCAGTTCCCCGCCCCAAATTCTATATGAGTGAATTATTTTCCTAATAAAAGAGAGAGGCTTGATCAGAAACCGTGTGCTGTCTTCACTCTCTGCGTCTCCCTCCGGCCCTGTTTTCTCTCCCTCCCTCAAAAAGGACCCACGACTGAAGCGCTCTCAAAGCTGGGGATGAGCGGGCCTGGACCTGGCGAGCTAGCGCACCGCGGCACCTACAAGTGCCGTCCCAGCCCGGGGTGGAAGCGGACGGGCGGATGAGCAGCCCCGGTCTGCGGGCGAGGACACTTATCTGGTTGTTTTGTCCTTACTTCCATGATATTATAATTTAAAGCAGGTATCCATGTCATATTACAGAGTTTAGGTGAAACATTTGATCATCAACTATGATATTTTATGTATTTTTGGTACATAATTAAGGTACTTTCCATTTATTTTTAGTTTTTTTAAAGTTTTTATTTTGCATTTGTATTTTGAATTATCTGAAATATTTTTTATCTACCTGCAAGCATAATGACAATTTTTCTATAGTTTATGAAGTTGGTAAATTAAATCAGTAGTTCTCTTTGATGTTGTACCATATTTGAATTCCCATGACACATATATATACACACACAAAAAAACACACAACAAACACACACACGAACATGCTTGAAGAAAGTATTTTAGGTGCCTAATTAAAACATATATATTATATATCTCACATTCCATTCATCTCTGTTTATTCTTATACTTATATCACCCTGTCTTCATTACTGCAGATTATAATTATCTTAAATTCAGTAAGTTTTCTCACTTTGTTCTTTTTTTTAAATTTTTTAATGTTTTTTATTTATTTTTTATACAGACAGAGACAGAGCATGAGAGGAGGAGGGGCAGAGAGAGAAGGAGACACAGAACCAGAAGCAGGCTCCAGGCTCTGAGCTAGCTGTCAGCACAGAGCCCGATGTGGGGCTTGAACCCACAAACGTGAAATCTGACCTGAGCTGAAGTCGGAGGCCCAACCGACTGAGCCACCCAGGCGCCCCTCACTTTGTTCTTTTTCTAAATTGTTTTGGATAATATAGGTCCTCCATGCATTTATATACAAATGTTACACCATGCTTCTAAATTTCTGGGAAAAAAAACAACAACACTTCAGAAGTTTTGACTTGGAGTACATTAAATATTTACACAATAATTTAGAAACAATTACATATTAGCAGTATTGGTCTTTTGGTCAACGAATATAGTAAACCTTTCAACTTATTCAGTTCTTCTTTAATCCTGAAATGTTCAGTGTACAGGTCCGATACATATTTTTTTCTTTTTTTCTAAGTATTTTATGTATGTATGTTTTTATTTTGGATGCTATATTTTTGGATGATTATAAATGATATTGTTTTATAATTTCAAATCCCCATGTTTTTTGGAGATATAAGAAATAAAATTAATTTTCTATTGATTTTTGTTTCCCAAACTCGCTAACTTTCTGCATTAGTATTAGTTATTCTAAGTTATTTTATTATTTTCTCCCTAGATTATTATATCCTCTCCTAATACAGACAATTTTACTTCTTTCTCAATTCTGCTAAGGAAGTAAGAAAGCTTTATTATAACATACTACCTGGTAACACAGTATTAGAAGAAAATATGCAGAACTCTCACTTGGCTTTAATTATATGAAGGCACTTGATACTTACTAAAAAGAACCTCTTAATTATGAATAACAAGATTGATTTAGGACAAATTTTGTTATGTATTACCTTTCCCCTTTCTTAGAGGAATCTTATTTTATTGAGAGAATTTTCTTCCAGTTCTCATTTAGGATTAAGGAGCCTTTCCACTCGAATCCAATCATCTGTTTTTAACACTACCTTTTATTCATTAACTGCATACTGGTCTATACACTTGTGTGATATGTTGAATTATGCAACTAAAAAGTAACAGTGCGTATATAATTTGAAAGTCAGAAGATTCTTTCTTAGGGCTGTTTTTGTTCTTTGACTAATTTTGGTGCGAGTAGAGTTCCCTGTATTAGCCCATATCTTCCCTAAAATGATTGTTCCACTAAATTGGTTCCTGCCATTGCAGCAGTCCTCAAGGTGTCTCCTCGGTTTTATCAAATTCTCCACAATTTGAAATAAGGACGCCTTGACACATAACAGAAAACCTGAATCTAAAAATTTTGGACTCACACATTTTGTTACCAGCACTGGAAGTGCTAATTAGGATTCAGGCTTAAGTTTTTAAAATTCATTTGTTTGCTTACATAAGCAAAGATGTAGGAAGTATGCTATAATCTATCTTTCCTGCTTATTCCATCTAAAGAGTCTGTAGAAAACACAAAAAGCAACTATTTAAGGCATCCACAAAAGTAAACAGAAGGGATGGGTTATAGAGGGGCTTGAACCTGGATATGCAACAGGGAAGGGGGATGCGTTTCCCAATTTCCTCCTCTTTTCTCTTGAAGATTGAACGCAAAGTTAGTCCTCAGTTAAAAAGTTTTGTCATGGGGATCTTGGCACATGCAGCTAAAGCTTTAAAAAATAAAATAAAACTTGTTTTAGTGCCAAAGGACCAGGAAAAAAGTTTTGAGTCAGAAATTATGAAAATCCTAGAGAGATAAAAGCCAGAGGTTATCTCCTATTTCTGTAAATGGGTGTAGAGACCTGCACAGGTCCCTGGTTTGTGTCTCTGGCTGCAGGTGAAAAGGACAGACTGGAAGCAGCAAAGTCTGAGAGAACTGAGTCTTAGTTTACATTTCCACCAACTGTCAAACTTTTACATATGTATTGTGAGGGCACAAATAAGTACAGCAAAAGATTTGAGAAATGGACTAAAATTTAAGGAACCACTTCAGATTCAGACTAACTCTTAAATGTTAACATATCAAGGAAAGACCCGAAAATAGAACAAAGCTTTTGACAGGTGTACTGGTGTTGGGACTATTGACCATGGGAATTTGCGGTCTGAACTTGACTGGGGTGATACCTGCTGGAACAAATACATCAACATTGTCACGTGCAGACTGTTGACAAACTACAGCTTGTAGACCAAGTCCAGCTCCTGACTATTCTGGCAAATGGGTTTATTGAATCACAATGACATATTTTCATTACTATATTATCTGTGGTTATTTTTGAAGTACAATGGCAGAGTTGACTTGTCACAATAGATACCACGTTGTATGTATAATTTAAAATATTTCCTATCAGTTCCACTTACAAAGATGTTTGTTTACCTCTGCTCTAGAGTATTTTAATAGGATCAAAAGTCTATACAAACTATTATTCAAAATCTTCAGTATAGGAGCCAGAATGAGTCCATTTATCAACACCCTTTGAAATGACATTCATTCTCAAGGGAGACAATAACCAATACTTGCCAATCCAAAATGACCTAGATATTGGATTTATCAAATACATATACAAATACATATCAAATAGCTACATTAAAGTAGCTATTAAAACTATGCTCAGTGATGTAAAGGTAACTGTACTTATAACAAATAAAAAGATAAAAGTTTTCAGCAAATTACACAGAAAAACAATCACATGGAAATTTTAGAAATGAAAAAGATCTGAAATAAAACTTCAGAGCATGGTCTGAAGAGCAAAATAAAGATAATGGAGGAAAAAGTCAGTGAACCTGAAGTGAGATTATGTCAAATGATCAACTATGACATAAAAAGAGCAAAGAGAAGGAGAAACTAAAGAAGTATAGAATCTCAGAGATCTGTGGTACAAAACAATAAAAAATTCAACAATTCATGTCTATGAAGTTGCAGAAGAAAAGGAGAAAGATTAAAAAAATACATGTAAAAGATGAGTGCCAAAAACTACATGAAGAAATAATGGTTTAACATCTCCCAAATTTGGTGAATAGGTACATTTACAAATTTAAGAAGTTCAGTTAATCTAAAACAGACTACATTTAAAGAAAACTATGCCCAAATACATAATAATCAAACTGCTGAAAACTAAGATAATTAAAAATCTAAATGGTGGAGGAAAATTATATATTTTGCACAAGGAGTGATTACTTAAAAACTGTGAACTTTTCATAAGAAAGCATGGAGACCAGAAGAGAGGACAATAGCATCTTTAAAAGTGCTGAAAGAAAAACAAAACAAAACTTGCCAATATTTATTTATTATATTTTTAAAATTTATTTTATTTATTTTATCCAGAAAATAAATTACCAGATGAAGAAAAATGAAAAGAATTTGTCACCATCACACCCACTGTAAAAAATATATATATCTTCAGTGTGAAGGGGAATGTCACCTCCCCCACTGCTTTCTGTTTCTCTCTCTCTCTCTTCTCAAAAATAAACATTTTTAAAAATTTTAAAAAAATGTACTTTTCCTAGCATAACTTGATTCCACAAAGTATAAAGCTAGGAAGCTGTTAAAAAAAAACATACTTTTTTTCATTACTATGGAACTTTAGAGATATTAATTAGTCATAAAATAGCATTAATGGCTGATCTCATTATTTAATGACCACACAGATCATTCAAACTTTGAGTTCTTAATCTCTATGTCTGATTATCTTAATGGAGTAGAAAATATTTCAGAATATGCTATTATATCTTATTGATTATATTTAAGAGTGTTGCATTAAATATTGTTTTCAAGAAGAAGCTTTGCTAAGTGATCTAATTATATATTAGGAAATTAAGCCATTCTATGTAATTTAATAGCTTAATCCAAAATTCTAAAGAGTAGCCAAGTGGAATAGTATCTCATTCATAAGTTCAGCATACAAACCAACCAGAGATTTTCACAATTAAGATGATGAAAAATTAAAATGTGACTAATTACTTCCATATACTGTGCCTAATGAGCATAAACAGTTTCAAAATATATTGTCCCCAAACTGATATTTTTCTCAGAAATAATTTAGATAATGGCAGCATTTCAGGGCCTGCAGTAATAATTGATTTTTGCATTTACACAGAAAAAAAATGAAAGTCAATGATTCTTGTTAAAGTCTTATCTATGCTTCCTAAAGGCAATCTCTTAATTTTACTTTTTAAGAAAACATTAGCACATGTAGCCATGCTGTGGAGAATGCTTAAATCACAGTACAAAAGGAAAGACAAAATTAAATTTCTAAAATCAATGTTTAATAGGGAAGGCTTCAGTTATATAAAAACATATATTTTCTTAAAACTCTTGAATTAAGTATAACTATACAGTTAAATTAGGATACATTTTTACTTGTAATTTTCGTTTTACCTTACCAAGGAAATATATTCCTCATTTTATACAGATTATAGTTTCAGCCTGTTAGAACTCATGAAATTGGTGGAAAAACACATATAATGTATGTGTCTAGGTTTATTTTTATTGGAATCTCTTTTTCTCATGGTTTCAAGAAATAAATTTCAGCTTGTTTCTTTTGCAGAGCAAGTAGAACTTGCAGAATCTGTTTTGCCATCTGCAAAACAACATGGTCGTTTGGGAAAAAAAAATCATGGAATTCCTGCTAATCATGATCCACTGTTCTTCCCAGATGTATTAAAGAAGAAATGTTAGAAGCAACACAAAGAAATCAAATAAATTTAACTAGTAAAAAATTTAATATTTTTTAAAGATCTAGAACATGTTCCAAGATTGCCTGAGTTGAGTGATTCAAATAGAATCTGGATTTGTTTTCTAGAACACTCTTCTTTCTCTTTTCTGTTTGTGAGTTCACTTACTCTTCCTCCTAGTTCTTTTATAGGAATTATACGTAACTGCCCTCATCCATTATGAGTATGGATTCATCCTCATAACTCTTAATTCAAGAAAAAAGAGTGTATGCCTCTTTTTAATTTGGAAAATTCAGAAGATTGATTTATCTGGCATAATTTGGCTTGTGTTAAATAAATGTTTGCAACATTACTGAATATAGAGGGATGGTTCTGTAGCTGGCTTATCTTGCATCACGCTCTTTCTTCTGGGGCAAAGAGAACAGTAGTCTGTTTTATATGAATGTTAGATTTTTTTGTTGTTGTTAGGAGGGGCACAAAGAGGATAATTTGATGTTATTTTTAAAAATGAATGTTCAATTAATGATTTAAGAAACACCGCCTTTTGTTTTTACATTAAGTTTTTCCAATCAAAATTCAGATATTTTAAAATTCAGTTCAGTTAGTTTTAAGAATCACTATTAAGGATGCTTTCATAACTTAGATAATAGCATTCCTTCAATTATTTAAACTACATTTTTAGATTTACATGCTTTAGTATCATTTTTAGCATTTTGAATCTCTGATACAACAAACTTACCAAAGAATTAATTAAAGCAATCAAATATCTGTAATAAATGTATTTGTTTCTTATAGCTCCTTTAATATTTACCAAAACAAGGTGGCATAAAAAACAGTGTTTTATTGGGGAATCTGTTCGTGATCTCTTATAACTTACAGCTGCGGCAAATATTCCTTGACTTGTGATAGGATAACTCCAACATTTGTTTCTCTTCACATGACCTTCACTGTGTATCCACCTCAAAACTCCACTTTTTTTTTGTGCCTATTGAAGTAAAAAGCATGAAGAACCCAAAGCAGCTGGGTGGTTTAACTTCTAGTATAATGGGATCGTCGTTGTGTGTCCTTATGGAAGTATTCCTTCTTTTGGATCTAAGACCTCTAGACAAGTAGAGCATAAGGTCATGGAGACATGAAACAAAAGTTTTCCTAGTGGATCACTGGGGCAATAGGGCATGGGTCCACTCCATTATCTAGTCCTTAATTCCTAGAACCATAAATCCTGGCTATGGGAGAAATTGCACCATGTGTTGGATGCTGACTTACACACAGCTTCCTGGAGAACATTGCCTCTGCCCTGTGAATATTGCCACCTAACCTAGGGAGTTCTGTAACTCAGTCTTCAAAAGGCTGTTCTATCAAGCCAGCTCTTCTAGGAAGACAGGGAACATGGTGTGACCAGTGAATTCCAAGAACATGGGCCCACTGCCACACTTCATTTGTTGTGGAGTGAGTTCCTTGATCTGAACTAATATGTGGAATATCACAACTATGAATAATTCTCTAAGTCCAGAGATGGTAGTTCTGGCAGAAGGATTTCATGAAGAAAAAGCAAATCCACACCTAGACTATTTCGATAAGAACAACGGGCTGACCTTCTATAATGAAAGCAATCCAATATAATCAACCTACTACCAGATAGCTGATTTATTACCCTGGAGAATGATGCCATGTTAGGAAATCATTGTTGATTTCTGCTGTTAACAGACTGGGCACTCAGCCGTGGCTCTAGCCAGGTCATCCCTGGTGAGTGGAAATTAATGTGTGAAGGAATGCAAAACCTTGATCCTTGCCACTACAGCTACTTTAGTCATGAACTCATTGAGCGATGACAAGAGTGGCTTGGGAAAGAGGCTGACTGGTATCCACAGAACATGTCATCCTATAAACTTGATTACTAAAACGCTCCTCTTCTAAGATAACTCTTTGGTGAACATTTATATACAACACAAATATCTTTATATTTTTGATGGTTTAGAGAGGTCTATCCACATTCCTCTTCCTTAAACTTCCTTGTAACCAATTTTCCTACTATATTTCTTGTCATCAATTTTCCAATTATATTCCTTCCAAGTTCCTGATCACCCAGCTAAACTATTTGCTATAGCTTATAAATCAGCTTATAAATCTGTATTAGTCATGGTTCTCCAGAACAGAAATAGTAGGAGATGATAGATAGATAGATAGATAGATAGATAGATAGATAGATAGATAGATAGATGATTGATAGATGGATAATTCTAATCATAGACCTAATTGGGCTATAGTTGGCCAAAGAGCTGGTAAGGCATTTTTTTCTAGTTGTGTCTGAGAGTGTTTCTGGAAACGATAAGCATGTGAATCATTAGACTAAGTAAAGAAGAACACCCTCACGAATGCAAGTGTGCATCATCCAATGTCCTTTGACATCAATACTACTAATTCTTTGGGATTTGGACTTGAATCAGGAATTATTGCCGCCCCCCCACACACACTATTTTCAGAACTTTGGATTAAAAAAGGGACTTGCACCATTGACTCTTGATTCAGACTGAATTTACACCATCAGTTTTCTTGTTTCTGTAGTTTGCAGATGGCAAATTGTGGAACTTCTCAGCCTCCATAATCACATAAGCCAATTCCTATAACAAATCTCTTCAGATATTTCATATTGGTTCTGTTTCTCTAACGAACCCTGACGGAAACAGATTTACATATAGAAAGAGCTTTATTATAAGAATTTGGCTCACATGATTTTGGAGGCTAAGAAGTCCCCAAGTCTGAAACTGGCTGGCTGAAGACCTTGGAGAGTCTATGTGTATAGTTGCAGTCCAAGTCCAAAGGCTTGAAAACCAAGAAAACTGCAGTCCAAAAGCAAGCAGGCTTGTGACCCAAGAAGAGCTGCCATTTCTTTCAGTTCAGGTTCAAAAGCCAAATAAGAGCAATGTCCTAGCTCAAAGCACTCAGGTAGGAAGAGTTTTTGTTATTCTCAGGAGGGTCAACCTTTTTGTCTATCCAACACTTCAACTGATTGAATGAGGGCCACTCACATGAAGGAGAGCAATCTTCTTTACTCAGTCTGCTGATTCAAGTGTTAGTCTCATCCAAAAACAGCCTCACAGACATCCAGAATATTAGTCACATTGCTGCTGCATAACTTAACACTCATATCTCAGGGGCTAAAATCACATACGTACAGGCTGGTTGGGGGTGGGAGATATTATTTCAGGCATTGGTTAACAAATCATACATTCTGGGACTAAAAATTAGCATGCTCTTTTCATAGCTCAGAGAAGCACAAGAAGCAAAGCCAAACTATGCAAAACATTACAGCCTCTGCCTGTGTCATATCCTTTAGACTCTATTTTTGAAAACTTATAACATAGCTGAATTTAATATCAATAAGAGAGGAGTTATGTTTCTTTCGCTCTAGAGAGAGACTGATAAGTCACCTTGCAAAGGGTGTGGTTATGAGAATCTATTAGAGAAAGGGAGTAAAAAGGAGTAACAATAAGCATTAATATAACAGATAATCAGCATTCTTCTCCATGCTGATTTTGTGTGAAATGTAATTGAGCCTCTGAATTGCCTAGGATCTCAAGCAGCATGTCTGAACACTTAGCTATGGAGTGAACCTTAAAATTACTTTCAGTTACTCACTTGATGATCAAATACTTTAGTAACACTCAATTTAAACAATGGATCTAAGAAGCAGATCTATGATAACGCCACATATACAGATTTTTTTCATCCAAAATTTGATTACTAATTGATCAACAATTCAGAAACATATTGATTCACAATAGACACTGATCAACTGAAGAATGATACTTTTACCTAGCTCCTTGTCCTCCTTTGTCAATCTTAGCCAATTTAAATAGAAATAAAAAAGTTCAGTGGACAGTTTAACACATAGGAAATTAAGGTTAAAGACTAAAACATGGTTGTATTGTATTTCATATAGCTCTAAGTTATTTTTTAGAGAAGGTAAAATATTGATAAATTTTGGGAGATTTGAGATCTTCTGGCATGATAGTAAACCATCTAGGTTAATCAGATGTTCATTTATTTACAGGTTCATACTGCCCAATGGCTGTACCATTACAGCTGTCTGGTTGTCTCTGTGGGGTGTTATTGACTTATAACTTACAGTTGAGTTGTTTCTTACATTATTTCATCCTTTAACTTGTTATTCTTACTTAGTACAATCAACTTTATGGGAAGATGTGGAGAGCAGTTCATTGTTTATTAAATATAGATGAATAGTTACATTTTCATGGTTAATTTAATCAATGTCATGGAAGCAATTATATTGGCATCTTTTCTATATGAATAATAAAAATATCCTTAGATGTTAATGTAAGCTGCCTTTTTCTTTAGAATCATTTGTGGAAAACAAGACATTTCTAAAAATAATGCAGAGAATATCAAATTTCAATAAAGTTTCTACAAATCATTGGCTTTTTAATAATGAACAAAAGGTGTCACATTGTCTCTGAGAATAAAGCTTCTTTGTTCCAATTCTTTTAACTCTTCCTGTTTTATCTTTTTTCCTTTATTTTTTTTTTGAGCCGATAATCTCATTACCATTTACTTGTTGCTTTCCTTTCTATTTCTGAGCAATTGTTTTCAACACAACCTCTTGGGATTTCTTTCATTTTTCTAAACTCACCTTTATCCCCTCAGTTCAAGCTTTGCTTTTACTAATCATACCTTGAACAGTTAATCCTCATGTAGGAATCAGGAATACTAGCTTTTTCTCTCAATTGGACATTATATCCCCAAAGTGTTATTCACCCCCCTATTCTTGCCTTTTCTTTTCAAAATAAATGAATTTTTCAGTGATTTATGCTTCTACCTACAGTCTATATAATACGCCAGATTTAGTGGTTGGAATTTCAATTCTTTGTTATCTAATTAGTGCAGTTTAGATTGTCACTATTAGTGTGTTGATAAATTAGACTTTATTTAAAAATCTCATTACCAATCAAAAGCTTCAGAATAATTAAATACATATCATTTGAAAGAATACGAAGTGAATTAATATCTTCATATCTGCCACCCCAGGGATTGTTTTATTCTTTCCTGGATCAGGGTGTGAAGATTCCTTTACTGCTTTAACATTGTTTTGATGATATAATGCCAATAAAATAAATGTGTAATGTAACAAGGCTGAATACATTTCATGCAACCACAAATGTATTTAAAAGCGATCTCTAAATGAACTGGATTATAAGAGTTGATCCATGACTGACTTTTGAAAATATTTTAAAGATATTCATGCAAACACATGCACACACATATCTCTTCAGTAAAGGTAAAGCTTTGTATGTTATCATATTAATTAGTTCCTGGAACGATTTTTAAATATAAAAAATCATATGCTTTCACATTTTTTTATTTTATTACATCTGTTTTTATTAGGATCCCCTTGCATTTCTAGTAGTTTTTGTCTTGTATATTAAGTTCCTATATTGCTTATAGTTTGTTGATTTATGCTATTTGTAAATTGTGCCTTGCATGGCTTTATGATTTTCATCATCTTATTTGTTATTAACATTACATTCCATCTCATTCTAAGTTACTACTGCCATTTCTACTTTTCCTTTGCATCTGGCTATTAATTCTTAGTTCACTCTTTTATTATGTCTTTCTTCATCAGTACATTGTTATTGTTTTTGTTGTTATTGGTATTATTGTTTACAAATTGAATACAGTTCTTTATGTCTCTTAGTCCAATCTATCTTTTTTTAAAAGAAAGTTTAGTTTATTCACCTTTTGAATAATAATAGGCATATCTCTCCTTATTACTTTAATCTTTATTTTGAATGATTAATTAACTTACTCTTACATATTCTCTGTATATTTTCTAGACTGATCAACTTTTTACTCATTCTATTGTTTCCACTTGCAAATTTGGATAATATTTCAATATTATCATTTCAAAAATTGATAACTTCTCTCACCCTTTATAGTACATAAATTTCTATATTATACTATAATAAAATTTTGTTATTTACCCTAACAAAATGTACCTTTTCTCCCCGGTATGTGCTTTATTTTTTTCTATTTTTTTCTCTCAAAGGTGCTTTAAATGTCTCATATTTTCAAATAATATTAATTTTTTCAAATAGAATCTGAATAAAAAAATTATATGCTAGGGCCTCTACTTTTCATTAATTCTAATTGTAATCTTTATCCTTCAATGTATTACAATATTTTCACTCTTTTATTTCTATTTACTTTTACATTACCAATATTTTTGACAGTAGTTTCTTCAAATTTAGGTCTGTTGTTTTATAGGCATAGGAAGGGCATAGGAAGCATAGGAAGGGCAAAGATTACCAACTGAAATTTAAAGAATGTTGAGAACTAAGGATGAAAATATAAAATATAACTCAAAAGTCATCTTCAAATTTGAAAGTCAAGTGACATATTTAAGAACTTAACTTATTTTAAACTATTATATTAATTAAAACTATCTACAATGGTCCTGAACTTCACTATGTCTATTACATTTATTTGTAGATAAAACATGGAAGACTGTGAACAGTCTTGCATGCCTTATCCTTAGAATGATAAAACTTAAAATTCTAAAGGTCAAAATTAAAATATAATTCATAATATAGTACAGAGTCAAGGAGTATCATATATCATATTTTTTCTTATAGTATAAACAGTCCCTATAATGATAATGCTAAATTTATTTAGTGTTTGCTTTATGCCAGCTGTTTTTCAGTATGCTACAAATTGATTAACTCATTTCATCATCCAAAGAAAATGTGAATTAACAATAATTTTATCAGTGCAATTTTTTTTTACATGTGAGGAAACTGACACACAGGGAATTCCCTGTGGTTACTAGGTGCAGAACCCATAGTTGGAGTCAGCAGTCTAGTTCAATATCCTATGCTTTTAACCACTGTTCAATATGGCTGCCCTTTCCTTCTTATAATTTTAAATTGGCTTATATTCTTTCTGTAACTGTGTCAAAATTTTTTCTTAAACTTGTTATTATATGATTTGGTCTACTGAGTTCCATTTTCTGTACAGAGTTTGTTTGTTTGTTTGTTTGTTTGTTTGTTTTAACTCTAAGCCCTGTCCATTCCTGTTCCTGTCAGGACTGAAACCATTCTAAGTGTATCACATGACTGAAACCTGGAACTCCCTTCATTTCTCTTCTGGTTTGGAAACAGTTCCTTTGACTGAGCTTCTCTTCTTTCTGTGTTTACTCTTTAGTATTGCTGAAATTCAGTACTTCTTAGAAACAATTCATAGTAGATGACTCTTCCCAACGAAGTCACTTAATAACTTCTGCCAACATACTGGACTAATAGGATAGTTCCATAAAAAATTCTAATTTTAGAATTAGAACATATTGTCAGCAGATTTGGTTTCTTCTGTGGTCTCTTCCCTTTGCTTGCAGATGGCTGCATTTTCCATGTCTTCATGTGGTCTTTTGTCTCACTTGTCTTTATTGTCCAAATTTCCTCTTCTTATATGGAGGATTGGAATAGGACCATCCTAACAGCCCAACATAATTTACTCATTTCTTTAAAGTCATTATCTCCAAATATGGGTCCATTCTGAGGTACTGGGACTTATGGCTTCAACATACGAATGTGGGAGGGATACAGCTGAGTCCATAACAACTGCTAAACCGAACTTCATGGCATAATGTACCATAGGGGTTTACCATTCACCTATCAAAGAACATTTAGGTTGTTTCAAGTTTTTAGCTATTATAAATAAAGCTGCTATAAATGTTTGTGTGCACATTTTTTTAAAAGGTTATTTATTTTGAGAAAAAAGAGAGCATGAGTGGGAAAAGGACAGAGAGAGAGAGAGGGAGAGAGAAAATCCCAAGCAGGCTCTGCACTGTCAGCCCAGAGCCTGATATGGAAATCTATCTTACAAACAATGAGATCATGACCTGAGCAAAATCAGGAGTCAGGTGCTTAGGCTACTGAGCCACCCAGGCACCTTGAGTGCAAATTCGTATGTAAATATAGTCTTTTCTGTGGAATAAATGCCCAGGAGTATAGTTGTTGAGTCACATGATAGTTACATGTTATTATTATTAATATTATTAATTTATAAGATGTATACTCAAAATATTTTCCACAGTGGCTGTACAATTTTACATTACCACCAGCAATATATGAATGATTCAGTTTTTCCACATCCTTGCCAACATTTGATGTCATCTCAAGGACTAAATTGATCCATTCTGGGGGCGCCTGGGTGGCTCAGTCGGTTAAGCCTCCGGCTTCAGCTCAGGTCAAATCTCACGTTCGTGGGTTTGAGCCCCGCGTCGGGCTCTGTGCTGACCACTAGCTCAGAGCCTGGAGCCTGCTTCCAGTTCTGTGTCTCCTTCTCTCTCTGACCCTCCCCTTCTCATGCTTTGTCTCTCTCTGTATCGAAAATAAATAAAACATTAAAAAAAAATTGATCCATTCTGATAGGTTTATAGTGGTATCCGACTGAGGTTGTAATTTGTATTTCTCTATTGCCCATTACTGTTAAACCCTTTTTCATATACTTGTTTAACACCAGTATACTCTTTTTGGTGAAAATTCTTTTCATGCCTATGTTCATCTTCTAATTGGTTTGTTTGTGGGTTTATTTTTTCCTTTCATTAAGCTCATTTTTTCCCCTTTTTTCTTCACTCAGACACAAAATATCAATACTCAGTAAGTGAACTTCTTCTAAAAAATATTACCATTATTGTAATTCTTTCTGTTTTCACTATCTTGAGATTTCATTACACATTTTAGATAGCAGTCTTTTGTCAAACACTTGACTATCAATACTTTAGTGTAGTGCTTATTTTTTCATCCTCTTAAAAAGGTTTTTCACACAGCTAAATTATTAATTTTTATGATGTCCCTTTGCATGCACTTTTTTCCTTTTACATATTATATTGTAATCCATAAAGTTGTAAAGTCAACTTATTTAGTCCTAAATATGGGCGTTTCACATCTGTTCTTTCTTCCTAAAATTTTTATAATGTTACATATCACATTTTAGATTTATATTAAGTCTGTTATCAAATTTTTGTATAGAATTTGAGATTAAAGTCTAAGTTCACTCTTTTATCTACAAATGTCTAACTCCTCCAATGCCACCTGTTGAAAAGTCTACCTGGGTTCCATTGAGGTTTTCTTTATACTTTTGCCAAAAATATTTTAAAGATATTTATATGAAAATGTTTCTTGGTTGTATGTTCTATTCCTTTCAACTGTGTCTCTCCCTAACAGCCTGCGGTAATTTCCTACTAGCTCACACAATTGCTTAAAAGGTTCTTCCCTTTTTGTTTCAATATGAATGAAATCAATTTCTCTCCCTCACTGCTTTAGTCTCTCTCCCTATTACAATAGTCCTGAAAAAAAAGCCTTCCTTGTCATTTTTAACCAGAATCCAGGGAAATTTCTCTTTGATGTTGTGTACAGCTTTTATAGTGATTGCATCATATACTGTACTGTATGCATATATATATATATATATACACACACAGTCTAATGGTGCCATTTTACCAGTTCAAGGAAGTGTAGAAACTTTTTTTGCTTTATGTCAGTTTACCCTTTCTATTTATAAAAATCTTTAATATTCCTTCTGTATATAATTGCATCCATACCAAGAAATGTTACTACTTTTGCTTCAACAGTCAAAAAAAACTTAATTCCAGAAGAGAAGGTAAGAGAAGGTATTTAACTCTAAGTTTGTTTGCCATATTTTTTTTCTTCCTCAAGTTTCAACTTTCCTCATTTCATTGTTTTCTTTCTGTTTAGAGAGTTTTATTTAACCATTTTCTAGGGTAAGTCCATTGGGGGAAAATCTCTTACCTTGTGAGAATAGTTTGAATTTCTTCGTAATCCTGAAGGATTTTTTTTGCTTGCTATAGGATTCTGAGTTGACACTTAAAAAACATTGTGCCACTTCCTCTGGCCTTTTTGGATTTTAATGAAAAATCCCCTGTCACTTGACTTATATTCCCTTTATAGGAGAGGTGTTACTTTTCTCTCACTGCTTTCCAGACTTTTTTCTTTGTCATTAGTTTTCAAAAGTTTGACTATGATGTCCTTTGAATTTATTCTTGCACTTTTTCAGCTTCTTGAATCTGTAGGTTTAAGTAGTGTGCCAAATTTGGCAAATTGCCAGTCATTAGTCTTTGTATAATTTGTGTGCCCATCTCATTCTCTTCTTCTTCTGACAATGACACAAGTCTTAGAACTTTTGTTGTAGCTCCAGTGGTCCTTGTGGCACTGTTCACTTTATTTTAAGTCTTTCTGTTGTTCTATTTTCAAGGTCACAGATTTTTTGCTGTGCCTCCTCCAATCTAGTGCTGGGTCTATCTGTTGAATTTATTTTTTTTATTTTTTATCAGCTATTGTATTCTGTTGAGACATTTTTTGTTAAGAAATTTTTTTCAATTATTTTAAGAACATTTTGTACCTCCTCATCATGACTTTATTATGATGGCTGCTTTAAAATCTTTGTCATGTAATTCTAACATTTTCATGATCCTAGTGTTGGCATTTATTAATTGCATTCTTTCATTCAGTTTGAGATCTTTATGGTTCTTTGTATGACAAGTAATTGTTTATTAAAGTCTGGACATATTTGATGTATTATGAGACTCTGATCTTTATTTAAGGCTTCTGTTTTAGTTGATTTCCTTTGATAGGTCTCCTCCTAGGGAAAGAGGGTGTGTTGACTCATTACCTCTAGGAAGATTAGAAGCCAGAGTCTCTGCCAAGCCTCTGTCAATGCACAAAAAAGGATGCTCTTTGTTATGGAGGTCTCTAGCTCTTCATTAGAGACCTCCACTGATATCCCTTTGACTGGAAAAATTAGTAGTCTATCATTCTTTTTTTTTTTTTAGTGTTTTATTTCTTTTTGAGAGAAAAGCATAAGCAGGGGAGGGGCAGAGAGAGAGGAAGACAGAGAATATGAAGTGGGCTCTGTGCTGACAGCTGCAAGCCTGACTCTGGGCTTGAACTCACAAATCATGAGATCATTACCCAAGCTGAAGTTGGACATTCATCTGACTGAACCACTCAGGTGCCCCAGAAGCCCATCATTCTTACATCCCACTGATGCCTTTGGAGAAAGTGGCCTCTTAACTCATGGGTAGAGGAAAAATCTTTGACATTTCCTTGATCTTTTCTCTCTTTTTGTAAGTTTTTAATTTAAACTCCACTCAGCTAACATAGTGTATTATGAGTTTGAAGTGTACAATTTAGTGATTTAATATAACACCCAATGCTTGTTGCAAGTGCAGTCCTTAATCATTCTTGCCTATTTAACCCAACCCCTTCCTTCAGTTTGTTCTCTGTAGTTAAGAATCTGTTTCCTGGTTTGACCTCCCTCTGTCTCTTTTTTTCCCTTTGCTTATTTGTTTTATTTCTTAAATTCCACATATGAATGAAATCATATGGTATTTGTATTTTCTCCTGGCTTTTTCTGACATTAACGGCAGGGAGGAGGAGTGCCTCATTACTGACAAATTGATTCATAATTCCCATACAGTCAAGAGAGGCCTTATTATTGCCTGGTAGTGATGAAAGGCATCCCTACCACGTCTTCCCTCACCGCACCCGGCTGGAGGAGTTGGGAAGCTTCGTCACAGCTGGTGAGGCTGTAAATCTAGGCTCCCACTTGGACTTTGCACACATGGTTGGAGGTAGAATCATGGTTGTTGTTTTTTTTTTTTCTGTGCTTTTTAACTAGAGCAAAGCTGAGTTTTTTCTTAAAAGTTTCTGTTTTATTAATTTGTCCCTTTTCTGAATCTTTGGCTAAAGATGCAGACTTTTGGAGGAGTGTTTTGTTTTGTTTGCCGCTATGTGTTGATATTCTCAGGTGGCAGCTTCTCCAGTTCCAAGTCTGGAAAATATGAGGGAAAAGAAAAACCAGAAACCAATAATCATGCCACTCCTTGGGTTTTGAGGTCTCTCATCACTCTACCTTTTTCTCTCTACCTCTCAGAATCTTCTTATGTTGGTACTACATAGAATATTCAGGATTTATCATTTATGTAGTGGGGGGGGAGAAAATATACTTTACCCTCTTTTCTCAGAAGCAGAAGTCCTCACTTTTTAAATTAATTAATTCCTTTGTAATTTTTTCTTTGTATTTTGGTTGTCCTTCATGATGTGGGGCTTTTGGTTTTGGGTGGATGGAATGTGTATAGGGTTATGCAGTGAACAGCCAAGTTGCTAACTTTTATAATAGATAATACCAAAATGCTAGCTGTAGCTTTCTTGTTTCTTTTTTTGGTGCTAAGCCTCACTTGAAGTGGGATTTCCATACCTAGAAAAATCATCAAGAAAGAGATAGTCTCATACATTGCCACTGAAATAACAATCCTACATATTTATATTAGTCAGTTTTCTGTTGCATTAAAGATGAAAAAAACGACACCCAAACTTTGTGGTTTACAACAGGAAACATTTATTTTTCTTGTTTTTCTCTCAATGGGTAAAACAAAAGTAGCTAATTAGCTCCAGGCCGTGCGTATGGTAGGGTTCTATGTCGCATATCTCATTCTGGGACTAGTGGCAAGAATACGCCCTTCTCACAGAGAGGGCAGAAGTACACGATGGAGGAATTATAAGAGCTGAAACCAGTTACCCAAACACACATAAAGCATCTATTTTCACCACATTGTCTAACAGTATCCTCGCCAAATCAAATCATATGGCCAAGAACAATACAAATGGGAAAAGAAATATATTCTCCATACTCTAATCAAAAGCACTCCTATGTAAAATTCTAAAGATACCCAATTCTGTAATGGTGAGGAAGTAAAGATTAGGGAAAATTAATCACTTTACTACAATTAGCATCATGTCTAGAAGTATGGAAGCAATTCTGAGCTGGAAAGTCATCACTGTGTGTGCCTGCTCCACTAAAATAGGTAAATGATAGTATTAGATGAATTACTGCCACAAAACTACTTTGAAGCTATATGATATTATTCAAATGTAAAATTATATATACCTTCAAGTTAAAATAGAATAAATGAATAAATAGATTAAAAAAAAGCACTGATTATTACATCTGCCAGTATATTTTCATTTAAATAGTAACCTCTAAGAATAATCATAGGGAAAAAATGTTTGCAAGAAAGCCTAATGTGTGAAATTCAGATTGCTAAAGCCAATTCCTCTGAATTGTGATAAAATAAAGTGGAAATTTGCCAGTTATCCAGCTTATCCAATTACATTTATCAAACTTAGTTATATTAATTGCCTAATTCCTAAAGCTTCACATCACTTATTATTGTGAAAGCCTAAATGTGGCACATTCTATTTTAAAGGCAGAAGGAAAAGTCACACTATGTCAAATAACTCCTTAAAGAAATAGCCCAAGGTTATATTGACATGCAGAAAATGAAGTGGAAAATTGAGATAATTATTTAGATAAATCAAGCAAAAAATAAGACTAACCTTCGCCCCAGTTGTTGAAAAATTCTGGACAATTAAAATGAAATCTAAGAACATCAGAACGGTTGTTTCAAATCTCTTAGCCAATAGATGAATAAATGTGTGCCAAAGTATATTATTATTTAGAAAGAGAAACATTGTACTCATAGTTTGTGGTGCCATAGACATTATATGCTAATCATGTTTCTCACTTTACTTTTCTATGTTATCTCTATTGACTTGAGAGTATTTTTCCCAGACAAAGCTCCATTGATTTTAGCTGTAAATCTTTTCCACTTAGAATCTCCATATTTAAAGGAAGGATGGGATAGCTTTGCTGTTATTAGATTCATGAGCTGCCATATTTTTTTATACTTTGACTCTGATAATACCTGACATATTAGACAGAGATTTCTTTCTCAGAGTGAATCAGTGAAATTGTTCATTTAAGCAACAACAAAAAACCCATCCCCTTACAGACAACCTTACCCAGCTAGAATGCAACTAAAGTAGTCGGTTAACTCAGTCTGGTATAGTTCATACCATTGGTAAGTTTGTACAAAAGGAGACCAAAAGACTACTTCCAAGTAATGTTCATTTAATAGTAACAGCTAATATACAATGAATAATTAATATGAGTCCCCTCCTGTACTAGTTCTTTACAGGTATTATCTCACTGACTCCTACTAACAACCTAATAAGCTAAATTCAATTACCACAAATTTCCAGATGAGAAAAATTAGAGTGATTGATGCATACTAAAAAACAAAACAAAACAAAACCTTTTTCTTTACTCCCAACACTTTGACACTAAATATGTGAATTTTACATACTAAACAATTTTCCAATTCCCTAAAGACACCAACTTGGCATCTCACAATTTGATTCAATTCTGGCACTAACTACCAGGAGTTAATACAGACCCCACAGGTTAAGGGCTCAGTCCCACAAGACTACCCTCTACTTCAGAGGCCACTGGTGATTGACTCACTCTTTAGCTCCTCTCCCTTTCCTGGAGGTTTGGATGGGGTTTGGATGGAGGTTACAACCCTCTAATCACATGGTTGGTTCCTCAGGCAACGATTCTGCATCCTGAAGCTATCTAGGAGCCAGTAAGAAGCATTTCATTAACATAAACTCAGGTGTGGCTGAAATCAGCTTTTTATGAATAACAAGATACTCCTCTGCCCTCTTCACTGGGGGAGGGGAGGGGGTTCTGTTCCAGAAATAGGGACAAAAACCAAATACACATTTTTTATTACATCTTAGTTTTACACATGTGCAAGATCCATTCAGTATATAAATAAAAGAACCCAAATACTGTTAAACTAGAGCCTTAAATTAAATTCCATATAATTTCTTACATGTGTACGGGAGTTTCAAAGGAGTTAGAGGACACTACCAAAGTTATGTTCTTCTGTTTCATGTCTAGAAGATTTTGAACATTTCCTGAAATAAAAACTTGTGTATTGGTGACAACTTATTTGGAAGGTTATTCCAGGGTACATAACTGAGGGAGTGGGCAATGAGATAAGAAAAAAAAAAGTTTTTAAAAGATGTTTTATTAAACTGCCTTTTGCTTTGGACAATTAGGACTCAATTCCACTGGGTACCATCTGAGGAATCTTGTAAAGTGTGTCTCAGACGTATATCACCAAAAGATGGAAAGCCCAAGGCATTTATTCAATCCCCATTTTTCCTGGCTGAGGTTTACATACATAGGCATTAACTTCCTGGACTTTTAGGTTGTAGCTATATGTGATCTAAGTGGCCTTCCATGGCTTAGAAGAAAGCCCTGAGGTATAAAAGCAAAGCCACACGAAGATACAAAGCTTGAGCTACCTTGTTGGCTCATGCATGGGAATGACAACCTCAGCGGATACATTATATGCCTCTGTTAAAGTTACATTGAGGGTGCCCAGGGTTCCCCAATGAACTTACAGCGGAACTCTCAGATATTTTAGATTTAAGGGAAACACAATGACAGCTGTTGGATACTACTTTGCAAACTACTTTCACTAATGTATATTTTTCTCAAATAGCTACTAATTTGTTAGCATATAAATATACTTATTAAGGTATTTATTACCTACTTAATAGAACTTTTAGAATTTTTCTTGAGGAGACTGGAAATGCCATGAAAAGTATTATCAAGACACTAAATAAACCATGAAACAAGAACACATGGAACGTTTTTGCTACTGTAGACCACCCTGAAAAAAACCAAGATGGATCCCCATCAAAAATGTTAGGATATCAAGACTGATGGTATCACATAAACAGCAAGAGAACATGGAAAGGTTTCTTACTCATATAACAAGGTTTTCTTGGGGAAGCAAGGCAGATCCAAAAGTGGCTGGAGAGAGCAAGGATAGAAGACTGGTCTGGAGTTATTATGGCGGTTGAGGATGGTAGCAGTATGAGTGCTTCCACACATGGCTTAAATTTTCCACCGGTGCCAAAGGCAGGGACACCGAGGCATTTTAAAATCAGTTTGTCCAGATGTGAAACAGAAGTAAAAGGAGGAAAATTAGGTTTAAAAGCTGACAGGGGTCAAATATCAACAACAAAGTCAGACTATTTATGATATTATCTAAGTTCTTTACTTAAGTGATTACTCGTATTTAATCAGAACATACAATGAATTAATATCACCCATATCATTTATATACATGTTCACTTGGACATTTGATGTATGACCATTAAGTGTCCATCATAATTTAGACAATAAGCTAGGTGCTGAGTATCTGGATAAACTCTTCTGATGTGATCTTTCATGAAATTTATAATCTAAATGAGTAGTGTCATCAATTTAAACTAGAAATGAGTTTGAAACTGTGGTAAATATAATGAAGGCTACAAAGAGGATGCTATGTAACAAAGCAACACACAGGATCCTTTATATTATGTTGTTTTTTAAGACCTCACTGACAAAAGTGATTTCTGGGCCAAGTCCTGAAGTATGAACAGGAGCTGATCACATGGTGGAATGAAGGAAAATGTCCCAGGAAGACTGAGTATTATAGATAGAAGGTAGAGTTTGGAATGAGCTAAGTGTTAAAAAAAAAAAAAAAAAAAAACTGGAGGAAATCTGGCATGATTAGAAATTAGTGTCAGAGAGGTAGGGACACATTCTGTGAGGTGTGAGACATTGGTGAGGAGTATGGCATTAATTATAAGTGCTGTGGGAGACATGTCATGCTTTTTAAGCAAGGGAATAGTCTGATGTGTTTTAAAAAGACCAAATGGGGTTAAGGAGATCTCTAGTTGGCATTACTGAAGAAAAGAAAATGTTATGGAAGAAAATGCTATCCTGATAATGCAGAAGAAAACAAAAAAATAGAATGCATGTTTCAAAATGAAGTATCAAAACTGATACTTGCTGTGAAAGAAATATGGGTAGATTGGTAAGGAAAGGAGATAATTATTTTTCCAAATAAATTGGTTCTACATTAAAGTTTAATGGATAAAAGTGTTTATATATAGTTTATTCTCTATTTCCATAGAGAGAGTTGACAGAAAATTAACTATGGGTATTATAGTTTGTGATAAGCATTCCAAATGTAAAGGTATTGATGTTAATTGTGAAAGTTTCTTAGCCAAAACTAATAGATAACTCATCGATTTTAGTGTTATTTCATACAATAAGTTAAACACCTTTAAAAGATTGAATAAAACATTGCTTTATAAATTTTAAAATGATTTTTATTTTCAGCCTGTTGGGGATAATAAAAGAAAAGAGAATGCAATTAAACATTATCAGAACATGTTTAATATGACCTTGAGTTATGGTGCAAAAAGATAATTATTGAAAGACAAAATTTGGTTAGATACCTTGATATGACAATGATCACCTCTCACTTTTAACATTAAGTGTGGTATAAAATTGATAAAAAGCCAAATTAAAGAAATGTAATTATATAAATTCTATTTAGATCAGACAACATGGAGAATTCATATTATTGAATATTATGTCCAATATCCACTAAATAATATTTTTTCCAAGTAAATAAACAGATTCTAAATGAATTTAGGGCCTTCTTAGGTTTTCATTTTGGTGCAGAGAGGGGATAAGCATTCAAAACATTTGTTAGCCTTGGATGTGAGGGCGATCTCGCTGCGACATCTGTCACCCCATGGACCCCCAGGGTTGATTCGGCTGAGCGAGCTGGCTGGCTAGGCGGTGTCTCCTTCCTCCCTCACCGCTCCATGTGTGTCCCTCCCGAAGCTGCGCGCTCGGTCGAAGAGGACAACCATCCCCGATGCAGGAGGACCGTTCTTCGGCCAAGGGTATACGAGTAGCTGCGCTCCCCTGCTAGAACCTCCAAACAAGCTCTCAAAACATTTGTTAGCCTTAATTGCTTAATAATTTAATAATATTTATCACATATTTTCCATAATGCTCTCCATATTTGCCCACACGTGAATCAGAATATATTTATTTCAAGTTCTTCATGTCTTTAAAAAAGACATGCCACAAAAACATTTTAAAAATGTCTAGTATGAGCAAAAACTTTTTATTTGACACACTAATGTACATTTTTAAAACATTACATAGATGTATCATTTTTATTTTTATAAAAAGCACAAAGTGATAATGTACAGATATAATCTTATCTTTCAGATGAAGGCATTAGGACTTCCATTGACCTAAGGTCTCTAAACAAATTACTGAGGGAGATTCCCAGGCCTGGACTAATTTTTCTAGATTTTTTTTTAGGGCAATAAGTTAATGTAATAGATAAATTAGTTTTTCAAACCTGCAAGTGTCTTTGTATCAATGCTCTACTCATATTTTTATAGTCTTTTCTGCTTGAAGGTAGATTTTCAAATTCCCAATTTCAATAATCAATCATCTAACAAAGAGAAAGAAAAAAGGAGAAAGAAAAACAGAAAACAAGGCACAGCTATGATGGAAATGCTTTTTGCAATCCTATGAAAGAAAATGCCAACTCCTAAGTAGAATATGAGGAAGATGAAAAATAACCTAACCTGTAAGACAGACCATCAAAAACTCAGAAAATGCTAGGAACAGGTGAAAGAATGGTGCTAGGTAAGGATTGATTGAAACTCGTTTAAGAAGCAATTTGAACTTAGATTTCCTTCCAAACCTATGTAATTGGTTAATTGATCTTCCTCATCCTATCAGAAAGTTAGAGGTTCACATTTGGAAGTAAAAAATCAGATACCACTGGATGACCACAGCCAGAGTTGGGAACATGATTACAGTACCCAATCAAGAGAGTTCAATAAGTGTAAGATACTGCATGCTGAATCGTGAAAGTACCTAGGTCCTTCCATGTGTCTCTAAGAAACTGGAAACTGGTCCTTTACTATCCAGGCAGCATACTGAGATGGTCTTCACTAAGAAATCTAAGCAGATCACAAAAAATACCAAAATTATCGACATCACAAATTTTTCAAAAAATAACTGGAGTATCCTCAGTGATGCTCAAATTCAACACATATCACCAACTCATAAGAGGTGGTTCTGTGGAAAAGAATTCATTTCTTTGGAAAAACTTTGATGAAATGTTGTACTTAGAATTACTGTTGGAGGAGTTACCTTTGGTAAGTACGTAACAATAAAGAAACAAGGCAAAATTAGACATAAGAAGTTGGTCTCTAATGCAACTATAACTGAGGCCTAAGGAGCTCTGTAGCCGGGATGGCCTTTCCAAATTGGCCCCATCAAAGAAGTAACAGTCATCCTTTTGTATCCCTCAATGTCAATCAGCACTGCTGCTGAGGATAACTCATCTCCAAGTGTTTTTGAGCATTTGTGACTGGTTCTTCAAGATGATATGACTGCCGATCAGCTACAGTAACTTAATTGGAGAGTAAACCAAAGCTAACCTGAGAGGAAAGCTTGTCTTACCCCAATGTCTATCCAAAAATAAAATGCTCTTTTCCAAGCAGTTGGAAAGCTATGAATATAGGAGGCATTAATCTGGCTTATGATGATGCTGATGACCTAATGACATTGATACTGAGGATGATAGATCTGATGGGAGAGTGGGGTATGGGTAGTATAATCTTGGTCATCTTACATAATTTTGCTTTTGGGGGAGATAGAAATATCTTTAGCAATAGTTACTTACCTTACTTGCTTTGTTAAAGTGCATAGGGCTGCTTGATTGTCAAAAGAGCAGTATCTTATGAAAGAAAGGGTACACAATCACAGGAAATAAAAATATGGCAAATGGGAAACAGGGTAGAGCTCTTTAGATGACTATTGAGAAATCCTTTGGGAAAAAACAGAGAAAATTGATGGTGTTTCAACTAAAGAGTTATAGAAGACATGCTCAATGTTTGAGGAATAAGAGGGATTCTTTTACCCTAGTACCACCTGCTAAAGAAAAATGGCAAATTTACTCTCTATCATTCTCTGTTCTTATGTGGAGAAATTTAGATTCAACTATGATTTCTGTGATTTGGACAAAGAAAATCTTTGAACAGTTGGCTGAAATCACCCCTCAGATAAAGCTATCACATCTGAAAAATAAAGTTTGAAAGGCTGCTCATTCAACCCCTGGTATTCTTAGCCTTATTGCAATAATTTGGGTGAATGACTTAGGAGTGGTGTGCAGTCTTAGGATTGTGAGATGTAGGTGGTCAAAGTATAAGAAACCTAAAGGGGCACAGGGATGGTGACCCGAAAGGCCCGGCTCTAAAACAGTGAGGGCTGGATGCTCTGTAGGTGTGAGGAAAACTGTGGGGGTGGACAGAAAAACTGGAATCTGTGGCTGGAGATTTTATTTCGTGGTTGTGTCACATAGGCTTGAATGCACAATTAGGATAGATAGTGTTTACAAATGGGACATGTGACTTTTGCTCTTTGCATGCAGATATTGCCTAATACCAACTTTCACACAGTTTGAATTGGTCATGCTGAGGGAGCCGCTGGAATTGTCCTGGTCCTCCTCAGTAGTAACTAACAATACAGAACTCTACAAGGTCATTAAGAGTTCACTGATCTGATCAACGAAATTGTGGTGAGAATATTGATTCCAGATGGTGTCCTGTTGAACAGTACGGTCTGGCCAGTGCATAAGGCAGATGGTTGTTGGAGGTTAAAACTAGACTATAAGGTATGAAGCTAGGTGATTCTTGAAGTGATTAAACGAACAAACAAAAACAAGGAAGGTACAAAGGGCCAAGGGGGCTAGTTTAACAATTTAACCCTGGCTAATAGCATCTTTTCTGTTCCAGTTTCAGAATCCAGTTAGGAGCAATTTGCATCTTCATGGAATGGAACCTTCATATGTATTTGCAAGCTACCACAGGAATATTTAAAATTACTGACATATATCCATGACTCACTGTACTGCTATCTAATAGAAATTCTTATGATGGTGGAATATTCTATATATACACTCTTCAATATGGTGGCCACTAACCACAAATGGCTATTGAGAATTTGAAATGAGACTAACAGGACTGAGTATCTGACTTTCTCTTAAATGTTTATGAATTTAAATTTAAATAGCCACTTGTGGCAGATGGCTTACATCTTGGTCAAAGCAAATCTGAAGACGTTAATAACTATCAAAAGCATGTTAGTGCCCTATTGATACAATGATATTATGTCATCAGAGGAAGAAGTTCTGGAGGAATAAAGGAGTACAAAGACACATATGAAAAATAGAGCTTGATTCTTAAATCTAGCTAACACATAAATCTCAGAGCAGTATGCATTCTAGGGAATTATATAGATGGAGCAAGTAGAGACAGAATGAAATCATGGAAAATAAATTACCTCTAACAGACCCTCACAATATATAAAAAGTTTGGAGAATAGCAGAACTATTTGAGTTTTGTCAAAACCATATTACTTATTTAAGAATTATTGTAGGCCCTATTTATAATGTCATGAAAAATACATCTGAATTTGAGGGGTTTCTGAGAAGAAACAATTTAAAAAGAACAACAAAAAAGAGAAAGTAGCACAATCATCTCATTTAGACCTTATGAATCAAATATAAAGATATCTATGCAATAATAATTAAAGACTGCAGGATTTGGCAAAAAAATTAATAGGACTTCTTAGGAAAAGCTACTTGGTTTTGGACTTGAAGTATTTCTGACACTTCTCCTCATATAGTCCACCTAAAGGCAATTGATAATTTCTAAGCTACTTCCACCATTTAAGGACATAATTCTCAAGATATCTTGATAATTCTCATGACATCTTGTCTTAGTTAATTCCAGAGATATTTGTGAAAGGGGGGAACAGCAAAGCTCATTCATAGAACAGAAATGGCATAATCAAACAAACACTAAAGAGAGAACTTCATAGTCTACTGCATATATAAGCAAGTTGTTCCTCCAGTTATCAGGCCAGTAATAAATCGGGGAGCTCTCTGGACTTAGGACTCTCTAGTCTGAGCCCTATGACATCTTAGATAAAGCAAGCTACTATAAATTGAGGGTTACATTGCTGTATGGAAATTAACAGCAATTGGGGCACCTGGGTGGCTCAGTCGGTTAAGCCTCCAGCTTTGGCTCAGGTCAATCTCACATTCGTGGGTTCGAGCCCCGTGTCAGGCTCTGTTCTGATAGCTCAGAGCCTGGAGCCTGCTTCCGGTTCTGTGTCTCCTTCTCTCTCTGCCCCCCCCCACTCTCTCTGTCTTTGTATCAAAAAAATAAATTAAACATTAAAAAATAATTAAAAAAAGAAATTAACAGCAATATTCTGGCAAAAGACAAAATCTCAATAAAGGCAAGTTGAAAAACTGGCAGAGTTGAGAGATGTTCACTTATATGTAAATGAAGTTAGACTCCTGCTTTCCAGGGAGTATTTGTATACGAATCTTCATGTGTAACCAACAGTCTTGCTATGACACCCTGGATGAGGGCAAGTTAAAAAAAATGAAACAAAAACCTCTTATATTGGCACCAACTTATGGAAACTTCCCATGTACCAGTGGGATGAAACACCACATGGCATCTGAAAACAAAACTCAATGTCAGTAAAAAAGGAATTGCTTGAAAATGGCTGTGGGTACATTCCCCTTGAGGGAAAGACTGGCATATTTCTGGCAAACAGATTTCACTGAGCCTTCCTGGGGACACCAGGGAACCACAATTAGATATTACTAAGTGTGATAGGCATGATAGGTTCTCCTTATCAGTAACCAAAGCATTTTGGAAAATGCAATTATATTTTGGACAATAGATTTTTTATCAAAGTTTTTTACTTTGATCAATTTTGACCTATAAAGGTGCATATTTTACTGATACTAAATATCAGTGAAGGAAACATGATAGGTCATGGACGTACCATATGCTTATCACCCTCTGAATACTCTGGATAGTGGTCTCACTGAAAACTGGAATGGCAATTGAAACATCTGTTATTTAAACAATGTGGTGATACAGTTTATTGTTGGATTAATTAGTAGGTTAAACTGATGTGTTCCAAACTTGAATGTGAGAAGAAATAAGGCAAAGACGCTCCTGGAAGGGTTTCTAGGGTGGGAAAGTAGCAATGACAGACCAGTAATGGATTCAGATATTCAACTACATATGTTTCCACTTCCCAATATTTTTCTTTTGATTTGCTTGATCCAGAAATCTCAGGCACAGTTTGCAAATTACCCCCTAAAATTAATAGCAGTGTCCAAAATAAAATACTGATATCACTGAATTTAACATTCATATTTCTAAAGCATGACTCCTAAGTTCACCCCATGTAGGCAAATTAAGGTTAATTGTGAATTTAATTTTACTACCAAGAGGAAGGGTCAGTTCTGTGGAATTTTTACCTTTCTAACCTTTGACATCTGTCAGGGGATGATGCCACAGTAAGTATTAGTAAAGCTACTGTATATATATAAAGCTTACTAATAATTGCTTTATATACTGGGTCTGTGGGTAAATTGTAGGCCTGTTAAATTGGAAAAGTCAATTGTGGGATAATAGGATCAAAACAGGGCATAAATGGAAAAGGAAAATGGAAAAAAATATTATACACATAAAAGTGTTCAGATAATTGGATTCAATCCAGTACAGAGTGCAGTCACTTGTTTCTGGAAGGAAGTATCAGAACAAGAAGGAAAAGAAAAAAAAAAGAACACCTCTTGGCTATCTCTTACAGATCTAGTGCTGACTAATGGCTGATGTTTGGAGAAATCCCTTCAGACTTCTTTTCTCCAGAAAAAGAATATTGAATTCATGTTTGTTTTCAAATACTCCCTAAAGACTTTACTTTAATAATCTGTACTCAAAGTACCTCCTGCAACTCTCTCTGATTCATGTTTTGTATGTTGTTATTATCATCCTGGTAATTTATTACCATATTTCTTATTGTTTCCTCATTTGATTTATTTTGAGAAATATGCATAATTTTTATTTAAGATGCTATTTCTCACTATCCCTGCCAAAATGTTTTCTTATTTCCTCTTTCTTTATTTTTTTCTTTTTTTTAAGTAGTAAGAACTTATTTTAAGTGACTGACCATGATGGATCTAGAAAGTATGACTGTTACATCACACCCAGACAAAAAGAAACTTCACAATGACCGTGCTCAAGGTTTCTACTTTAAAAGTCTTTTTTTAACCAGCTATGTTTCTACTATTTGTTAGCAGAACATAACAGAGTGATTCAATCTTTTTAATGGTATTCTTACTTTCATGTCAGGTGCAGGAAAATCTACTCCGGACTATTCAAACTATTCTGACTGTTCAGTTTTACATTCTTCCATGTAGATTTATAAACCGCTAAATGTCCAATGAAAAGTCTCAGTTCTCTATGCCTTCTATATGTTTTTAAAATAGTTCTTCGGCTAGGGCTTCAAGGTATGTCTGTGAACCCTATAAATGTATTTTAATTGTCCATACAGTTTTCTGCCAACTGAGTCCAGAACAGTAAGTTGGCAAACCTTATGGGCCTCAGTTTCTCCATCATCCAGCTTCTGGTGGCCCCTGGTGTTCCTTGGCTGGTGGCAGTATAATTTTGAAATATGTCTACTTCTGTCTTCACATGATCTTTTTATTTTCTTTATTTTTTATAGGAAGCTGGTCCACACTTTTTTGTGTGTGTGGGATTGGTCACATGGTAGAAATAGAACCAGTGACTATAATGACTTGCTGGATAGTGGGAAGAAGATGGATTTTGGATTGAGGTATTCCAGAATACCTGCTGCCTCTACTACATGCTGCTGACTGTGGGCTCTTCCACGCTAAGTCACTTACACATTCTGAATCTCAGTTCTCTCCTGTTTAAAATGACAATAGTAGTCCTTCTTTCCTATGATATTATACAGTAGGGCACTATGTGAAAAAGTTCCAAGCTTCTCTGCTGATACAAAGCAGCTAGTCAGATAATGATTGTTTTCCTTTCCCTTTCTCTCTTTAGTAAGTAAACTAGTCTTAATAATAGCTAAGATCAAACAATATTCTAGGTTACTATGCAGAGCAATCAAACTCTTGAAACA
Organism: Suricata suricatta; assembly: GCF_006229205.1. Taxonomy (NCBI): domain Eukaryota; kingdom Metazoa; phylum Chordata; class Mammalia; order Carnivora; family Herpestidae; genus Suricata; species Suricata suricatta. The sequence continues at coordinate 51,827,807 of NC_043714.1, forward strand.
TATTTTTCTATCCTTAGACATCAGTAAGGGGTATTTTATTCAATTATATTTACATTTAAACTATCATTGTCCTTGCAAGATTTTGGTAGAGATATAAAATATAACAATTGCACTTTAATCAAATATACCACATGCAATGAGTGTCAAGAGCTATAAATATTAAACACTTCAATAATTTGTTATATGCTCATTCATACTCTCTGGGTCAGAAATTAAAAAAAGAATATTGCTTCTTTCAGTATAAATTTTCATCAGGTTATAATTTTAGAGAAATCTAGAGAGCCAGCTAAAGATAATTGCTTGATTTATTGATGAGTAGCTGATTTTCACTGAACATAGTATAAAAGTCAAGTAATGTACCTGATTTAGAACGGATACAGCCCTCCACTCTTTATTTTATATTTTTATTATGCATGAATCCAAAATGTTCAAATAAATCAAAATTAAGCCTTCCTTATTCTAAAAACAAAAATAAAACAGGTAGCTCTGAAATCTGGGCATTATATTATTGACTGGGAAGGAAAATTAGCAAGAGTATGTGCCAGGTTTATTTCAGCTTTATTAAACTAGCATTTTGCTTGTGGGCACAAGAAATTATGAAAGCAGTCTTTTAGCTAATTAGCTCATTTTTAAAGATAAACCTCCTTTTCCCAAGTAAGTTTCAAATCATTATTTTAAGCAATTATAATGGTCAAAATCATTTTGGACCAATATGGGTACTGTGAGAGAATTCTAGGATATATATTCTACCTTCTTTAAACAATTAAATCTAATTGAGTTGTAAGTGCACTAATCCAGAACGCAGAATTTAAGAATCTCCAGTTTAACATGCATGTTAAACCAGAAGCAAGGAAAAATTACTTACACAAGGACTCCTATGACTTTCTATGGCGTTTTGTGAAATATCAAGCTCTTTTTCATACTTAATCTCTCTGATCCTCACAGACACTCTTATACCTACCTTTATTATTTTATTAGACTGTACTTCATGGGCTTTGATATGTAGAAAAACTGAGAGGATGGTACAGACACTTTTACATACTCTGGGCCCACAATTTCTGCAGTTAATTGACATCTTACATTATATAATCAGTTGTTACAATTAGTGATAAAAATTACTATATCATTATGAACCGAATCCACGGTATCTTTAGATTTCCTTAGTTTGTACCTAATGTTCTTTTTTTTTTTTTTCCCAATTTCAGGATCCCATCGTTGATAACATATCACATTTAGATGTCATGTCTCCTTAGGCTCCCTTGGCGGCGGCAGTTAACGTGCACTTCTCTTGTTTTTGATGACGTTGGCAGTTTTGAGAAATACTAGTCAGGTATTTGTGGAATGTCTAACTATTGGCATGTTTTTCTCATACTAAGGCTGGGGTTTTTGCTTATTGGGAGAAGAACACAAACGTAAAGATGTCTTTGTCACCACATCACATCAAGTGTGTATGCTATCAGCGTGGATTAGGAATGCTGAAGCAAGCCCTGGTCATCTAAACAAGGCAGTGTTCAGCAAGTGTTTCTATTGTCAAGTTAGCATTTCCCCCCTTGCATTACTGTGCATCTTGTAAGCAAGTTCCTCTGAATACCCCACACTGAAAGAATGGAAATATTTTTCCCTCTTTGAGGGTTCAATATATACACACATTATGTGGGACTATTCTACATGGGAAATGTCTGCTTCTTTTCTTCACACATTAATTTATCTAACTACTCATTTATATCAGATTAAACTCACAGATGTTTATTTTCTACTTTGGGTTATAATCCACTACCACTATCACTTACTTTTTTTTTTTAATCTTGTTGCTCAAATTTTTCACCTCTCTACCTCTCCACCATTGGGAGTGCTCTTTCAGTTGGCACCTATGCTGCTTTGGAATAGCCCAGTGAATGTATTTAAGGTTTTTTTTAGTTGCGGAGAGCCTGGGTGGCTCTGTCAGTTAAGTGTCTGAATTTGGCTCAGGTCATGATCTCGTGGTTCGTGAGTTTGAGACACACATCATGCTCTGTGCTGACAGCTCAGAGCCTGGAGCCTGCTTCAGATTCTGTGTCTCCCTCTGTCTCTGCCCCTTCCCCACTCGCACTCTGTTTCTGTCTCTCACTCTCTCAAAAAAATTTTTTTTAATTAAAAATAATTTGGAATACTTTCTTACTTTTCATCACTACAAGATGCTCCAAATGACTGTGTCCCAGTCCTTAAAGCAGCTATTTCTCCAAGGATGCTGGGCTTCCTTTGATTAGATAGTGGTATTAAAAACCAGAGTACCTGGGTAACTCAGTTGGTTGAGAGATCGATTTTGGCTCAGGTCATGATCTCATGATTTGTGAGTTCTGTGAGTTCAAGCCTCGCATGAGGCTTTCTGCTGTCAACATAAGCCTGCTTCGGACCCTCTGTCCCCCTCTGTCTATGCACACACCCATTATGCTATCTCTCTCTCAAAAATAAAAAAAACATTAAATTAAAAACAAACAAGATAAAGGCACTAGGCACACTAATGGCTAGTGGATCATCACTTGTTTTAGAACTTCTTAGCAAAAATATACATGCTAGGGCACCTGGGTGGCTCAGTCGGTTAAGCGTCTGGCTCCGGCTCAGGTCATGATCTCGCGGTTGGTGGGTTCAAGCCCCGCATCGGGCTCTGTGCTGACAGCTCAGAAACTGGAGCCTGTTTCAGATTCTGTGTCTCCCTCTCTCTCTGATCCTCCCCTGCTTGCGCTGTCTCTCTCTGCCTCTCAAAAACAAAAAACAAAACAAAAAAAAAACATGCTAATACTAATGTGTTTGTACATACATTTATAAATATTTCTTTTTTAATTTTTATGTTTATTTATGTAATTGGAGAGAGAGAGAAAGAGAGAGGATGAGTGGGGGTGGGGCAGAGAGAGAGAGGGAGAGAGAGAATATCAAGTAAGCCCAGCACTGACAGCACAGAGCCTGATGAAGGGCATAATCTCACTAACCATGAAATCATTACATGAGCAGGGATCAAGAGTTGGATGCCTAGCCAACTGAACCACCCAGGTGTCCATCTATAAATATTTCTATATGTAACCTTTTGTGTCTATATCAACTAAAACATGAGTTCATATTACTCACCACTGATCGTTTTACTGTCTTTATATTTTTGTGTTTCCCAGGATGTCAAATATTGGAACCATACGATACGTAGCTTTCTAATACTGGATCCTTTCACTTACTAATATGCAGTTAAGTTTCCTCTGTTTTTTCATACTTTGACAGATATATTTTTTGCCCAATAACACTCTACTATATGCATGGACCATAGTTTGCTTATTAATTTAGTTATTGAAGGACCCCTTTGTTTTTTCCTGCTTTTATAAATTATGGATAAAGGTGCTATAAATATTTGTATTCTGATTTTTGTGTAAACATAAGTTTTCAAATTAAATGGGTAAATATGAACACAATTATTGGCTCACATGGTAATACTAAGCTTGGCTTTGATAAAGTTGCCAGAGTGTTTTTCAAAGTGACTGTGCCATTTTGCATTCCCACAAGCAATGAATCATTTATTGTCCCCGTGGTCTCGCATCCTCACCGGCATTTGCCAGTCAGATTTTTGGATCTCAGCTACTCTAACAGGTGTGTAGTGGTATCTCATTGTTTTAATTTGCTATTTCCCATTGACAAAATAGGCTTATCATATTTTCATATATTTATTTGTCATCTGTTATGTCACCATTGGTGAGATGTTTGTTCAGGTCTTTGCATTTTTAAAAAATTAAGTTTGTTTTCTTACTGTTGAGTTTTAAGGATTCTTTGCATATTTTGCGTATAAGTCTTTTATCAGATACAAGTTTTGCAAATACTTTTCCCAGTCCTTGCTTGTCTTTTGATTCCTTTAACAATGTCTTTTATAGAGAAGTTTTAAATTTTAATAAAGTCTAATTTATTGTTTTCTTTCATAAGTCATATATTTGATATTTCTAGACACACATCAACAAATTCAATTTCCAATAGATTTTCTCCTCTATTTTCTTCCAGAAGTTTTGTGTTTTAAATTTAGGCCTGAGTCATTTGAGTTAATATTTTTGGGGAAGGTGTAATGTCTACGTCTAGATTCATCTGTCTGAATCCAATTGTTCCAGGACCATTGATTAAAAAGGCTGTCACTTCCCCATTGATTCACCTTTGCTCCTTTGTCAAAGATTAATTGATTATATCTGTGAGTCTATTTCTCAGCTCTCTGTTTGCTACATTGATTTATATGTCTATTCCTTCACAAATCCATACTGTCTTGATTACTGTAGCTTTATAAGTCTTGAAGCTATCCAATTTTGTTCTTCTTCATAATTGTGCTATTTCAGGTCTTTCCATATAACCTTGTGAATCAATTTACTGAAATCCATGAAATAGCTTGCTGGAATTTTTATTTTTGTTGTGTTGTGATCAAGTCTGGAATAATTTATATGTTATTAATATTAAGTCTTCTAATCCATGAATATAATATCTCTCCATTTATTTAGTTTATCTTTGACCCCTTACTAGAGTTTTATCTCTTTCCACACATAAATCTTGTATGAATTTTATAATGTACATTATATGTACATGTACATGTATATGTACATTCATTACCTATTTATAAATTTATAATTGTTCTAGATGTTTCAAACTATTCTATGTGATACTGCAGTTTTAATTTCAAATTCCAATTGTTCACTGCTGGTATAAAGGAAAATTATAAACTGTTATTTATTAATCTTGTATCCTGCAACCTGATGCTATAATCACATATTTATTCCAGGAGTTTTCGTTTTGTTTTGGGTTTTTTTTTGTTTGTTTGCTTTTGTTTTTGTTGATTTCTTGGGATTTTTCCATGTAAACAAAGACAGTCTTTTTTTTTCCTTTCTGAAATGTATACCATTTGTCTTATTGCATTAGTTAGTGCTTCCAATCCAATGTTGAGTACTGAGAGGAAACACCCTTCTGTTTGTTTGTTCCTGATCTTCGGGAAAAAGCATCCAATTTCTCACCATTAAGTATGATGTTAGCTATAGGATTTTCATAGTTATTTAGCATCGAGTTAAAGTTCTTCTTATTCCTAGCTGAGTTTTAATTGTGAATGGGGGTAGATTCTTTTCCAATGTTTTTATTCCAGGTAATGTTATTCTTTTTTCTTTAACCAATTGGTTTAGTAGATCACTTTGATTTTCAAATGTTAAAATATCCTTGTATACCCAGAGTAAATACCACCTTGTCATGGTGTATAACTATTTTTAAACTTTTAAAATATTTTTATTTATTTTTGGCAGACAGAAAGAGAGACAGAGTGTGGATCGGGAGAGGGACAGAGAGAGAGGGAGATGCAGAATCTGAAGCAGCCTCCAGGCTCTGAGTTGTCAGCAGAGAGCCGGATGCAGGGCTTGAACTAACGAACCAGATCATGACCTGAGCTAAAATCTGATGCGTAACTAACTGCGTCACCAAAGCGCCCCGTGTATAGCTATTTTTATGCCTAGTTTGATTTAATTTGTTAATATAGTGTAGAAGATATTTGCATCTAAGTTTCTAAAAGATCTTAGTCTCCAGTTTTCCTTTTTTTTTAATTTTTTAAATAGTTTATTGTCAAATTGGTTTCCATACAACACCCAGTGCTCTTCCCCACAAGTGCCCTCTTCCATCACCACCACCTCTTTCCCCCCCTCCCCCTTCCCCTTCAACTCTCAGTTCATTTTCAGTATTCAATAGTCTCTCAAGTTTTGCATCCCCCTCTCTCCCCAATTCTCTTTCCCTCTTCCCCTCCCCCTGGTCCTCCATTAGGTTTCTCCTGTTCTCCTGTTAGACCTATGAGTGCAAACATATGGTATCTGTCCTTCTCTGCCTGACTTATTTCGCTTAGCATGACACCCTCGAGGTCCATCCACTTTCCTACAAATGGCCAGATTTCATTCTTAGTCTCCAGTTTTCTTGTAATGTTTTACCTGGCTTTAGTATGAAGGTACTTTTGGTATTATAGAGTGAATTAGGGAGATTTCTTTCTGCTTCTATTTTCTGGAACAGACTATACAGAATTATTATTTCTTCCCTGAATGTCTGGTAGAATTTACACATGAAACCATCTCAGTTTAGTGCTTTCATTTTAAGAATGCCATTAATTATTGATTCAATTTCTTAAAGATATGATGGGCTTATTTGGAAGATCTATTTCTCTTTTTGTGAACTTTGGTAGTCTTTCAAGGAATTCAGCCCTTTCACCTTAATTATCTTATTTATGGGCAGAGTTGTTTATGATTACCCTTTGTTTTCATTTTGATGTACATGAGATCAGTGGTGATGACAACTCTTTCAAAGAGGATACTTGTAACTTGGTCTTCTATCTTTTCTTGGTTAATCTGGCTAAAGTATTGTCAATTTTGTCAATCTTATTTGTGTTTTTAAAGAATCAGCCCCAGGAGTGCCTGGTGGCTCAGTCGGTTAGGCCTCCAACTTCGGCTCAGGCCATGATCTCACATTTGTGGGTTCAAGCCCCGCGTCGGGCTCTGTGCTGACAGCTCAGAGCCTGGAGCCTGCCTCTGATTCTGTCTCCTTCTCTCTCTGCCCCTCCTTGCTCATGCTCTGTCTCTGTCTCAAAAATAAATAAAACATTAAAAAAATTAAAAAAAAAAAGAATCAGCCTCTGGTTTTGTTAATTTTCTCTACTTTTTCCTGTTTTCATTTTCATTGTTCTCTGCTCTTTGATCTTTCTTTTCTTTTTTTTTTCCTGCTCACTTTCGGTTCAAGTTGTTATGTTTTACTAAATTCTTAAGGCAGAATTTTGGATTATTTATTTTAGATCTTTCTTCATTTATAATATATTTATGGGGTGCCTGAGGGCTCAGTCGATTGGGCGTCTGACTTCGGTTTGGGTCATGATCTCACAGTTTGTGAGTTTGAACCCTGCACTGGGCTCTGTGCTGACAGCTCAGAGCCTGGAGCTGCTTGATTCTATGTCTCTTCCTCTGTCGGTCCCTTCCTCACTTACACTCTGTCTCTCTCTCTCTCTCTCTCTCTCTCACTCAAAAACATACATTACAAATATTTCATAATATATTAATTAAATGAAATAAGTGTTCCACTAAGTACTGCCTTTGCTGCATCACACTGGTTTTGAGAAGTTGCATTTTCATAATCATTTAAAAATAGTTTTACACCTCACTGGAAACTTCTTCATGGGTAGTATAGGTACCTTATAATAGAGTATCATTTCCTATTACTCCATCGAGCCTTTTATAACATTGCTATCTTTTGTTTCACTTATCAATATAGTGTAATCACCAAATACATTTATTGCTATTATTTTGAGCAGTTTTTGTTTAAGATAATTATAATTAAGTAAATAAAATATCTTCATTTATTCTTCTTTGGTATTCTTTCCTCTCTTTATGTAGGTCTGTTTCCAAACTATTTAATTTTTCTTTCCCATTACCTTTTTGCTTTGTTATTTAACAGTTCTTACAGTATAGTTCTACTGGTGATGAATATACGCAATTTTTGTTTGAGAAGTCATTGTATTTCAACTTCAATTTTGAAGGACAATTCTGATGCATATAGAATTTCAGTTTGCTGTTCTGTTTTGTCCTTCAACATTTTAAGTATTTCACTTACCTTGCTTCCTGCTTACATGGTTTCTGAATAGAAGCCAATGCACCTCTTATCATTGTCCCTCTGAGATATTGTTTCAGTGTTTTGACCAGTTTATAGCTCTTGTGACCTTCTCTCCTGGTATATGTATACTGACTGTGATTCACTATATTTGAAGCTCTTTCTAAATTTCTGAGTGGTTGTTTGCCCGGTGACCTCAATTCCCTGACAGGTCTAAGGAAATTCACTGATTTTCAGTTTGTTTAGCTGTTTCTTTGTAGCTTGAAAATGATGGCTTCACAACTCTAACCATATTGGAGCTAAAATAGAGAGTTGTGTATTCACTTTTAATATGAAAAAACTCAAGTCATTCCTGTTCTTATTTTGCTAGGCAACTAATCAGTGAGTCATGTCTTTTTTATTGTCATTATTTATCTTTTTCCATTTAACATTTCTCCTAGATCAGGGATTGACTTCCATTCTTTCTGTATTTTCTGTCATTCTCCCTAACTTATTTTCCATACTGAAGCTTGTTACATGGCTTCTTACTAACTTAAAGGTAAAACCCAAGAATATAGCATTTTCCTAATACCACAAATTCTCTCTGGTCTGCTTGTCTTTCCAGCCCTCCCATATACCAACCTTAAAGATCTAGTCACAAAACTTAGCAAAATATAATATATCACCCAAACTATTCCTGAACAACTTTAACCCCTTAGAACAATTTAATTCCATACATTATCCTCTTACTTGTCATCATTTTATGTATATTAAACACTTTTTAAACCCTAAAATACCTTATTTTTTCATATTGCTTAGTTTGTATAGATATATCCAAATATTTACCACTTTGATCTTCATTCTTTTACTGCCTGAAAGGAATTCATTAAAATTTCCTTTAGTGACAATATACTGGTGGTAAATTGTCTCTGTTATTTGGTTTGAAAATATCTTTATCATGATCTCTTTTTTGATCAGGACATTTGCTAGGCCTAAGATTCTGACTTAGCAGCCACTTTCTCTTAATGGATTAGGTGTATCAGTTTTCTGTTTTCTGACTTCTGCTTTTATGAGAAGTCAGCCACCATTCCACATGTAAACTGTTTTTTTTTCCCCTTTCTTCTTAACTTCTCTCCTGTTTCTTTGCATCTTCACAGTATATATATATATATTTTTTATCATTTCTTTAGTTTTATTTTCCACTTTACTAATTCTCTTTCTAGTGGTGACCAAAATACTTTTAAAAGTTAAATGAAGTATTTATTTTTATGTTACATTCTATCTCCCAGAAGCAGCCTTTGATAGTTTTTAATAATCTGCTTACCTTTACTCAACTTTTCAAATGTACATTTCTTGGAGTATACTTATTTTTATTTTCTGTTTTATAATTCAAATATCTAAAGAATTTGGGATTTTATTATACTTTCAGTTGTTTTTGCTATCTTTCTTTTATGATAGCTTGTTTCTTTATATGTTTTGCATCTTTGACTGAACTGATTTTTTATAGCACTTTATCCATCATAATCTTTTAGGTGTTAAAAAGTGGGCTCTTAAGTGATATGTCATTTGTTTTTGTCAATTGCTTGTGTATGTAGTAGTTTGGGACTCACTTTTAACTTGGCTTAAGAATTTACAAATTACTTAGGCATAAGAATTTAGGCTACGTGAGCTTCCATTTTACTTCCTTTATTTTTCCTTTTCTCCTTTCTTTTCCCTCTTTCTTCAGCACTGAAGTTTTCAGCCAAGTAAATTTTCATTTTCTTTCTCTTTGTAGTTCATATTTTCACTGAGTGTGCAGTCCTTTGTGGTCCATCTCTTAGCCGCATTTGAGAAATGTGCTAGACCTTGTCCTCTGTACCCTAAGTCCATAAGGCCATACAGTTTTTCCTAACATCCACTTACGTTAGCAAATATTATAATGTTGAAAGCTTAGTTCAGGCTCCATTTATCATCCTAGTTGCTGTGATTTACTTAGTTTTTAGTGTATTACATGTACCTTTTAATTTTTGTTTTTATTTAAAATATAATGTCCTGGATCAATTTTTTCAATAGGAAAGATTATCCAAGTAAAAAGTCGGTTATACTGTTGGCAATGGAATGTCTGAATCACTACACAATACATATGTTAATAATTTGATTTTACATTTGCACACACACACACACACACACAAGTGTGTGTGTGTGTGTGTGTAAATAATATTGATTTAATATGGCCCATTCTTTCTATCACTTGTATTATGATGCAGAATTTAATCCAAATCCTGGTTCTGCTATTAACCGTGTCACTTAAGTAATTTATTTAATCTTTCCATGTTTCAATTTCTCCATCTTCATAGAGATGATAGTAACACTTGACTTTCAGGGTTCATTTGAGGATAAAATGCATTAATATATTATGTAAAAGATGTAGTTCCTATCACATCTAAAGTAATATTTACATGTTAGCTATTACTATTTCCTTAATTACATTTAAGCTGAGGGAATTCTTCCTACTCCAGAGGACTAATAAGTTCTCAACTAAGTCATCCCGTCTGTTCAGGGCTTTACTCTTTTGTGTATATATATTTAATCAGCTCATGCTTCTATACATTTTAATTTACAAAATAATGTCTGAATTTCAAATAATTACATCTCTAAATAGTAAAATATTTTGCCATTCCATAAGTTTCTGTTGTGCATGTTCTTAGATTGAATTATTTTTATTTTTATTTATTTATTTTTTTTATGTCTTTTGTTTATTTTTGAGAGACAGAGAGAGACAGCGTGAGCAGCGGAGGGTCAGAGAGAGAGGGAGACACAGAATCTGAAGCAGGCTCCAGGCTCTGAGCTAGCTGTCAGCACAGAGCCCGACGCGGGGCTCAAACCCACGAACTGTGAGATCATGACCTGAGCCGAAGCCCACCGCTTAACCGACTGAGCCATCCAGGTGCCCCGATTGAATTATTTTTAAAAAGATCTTTCTGGGTTGTTCAAATTTTATCTAGGTTATGATAGTCACAGAATATGACATTGGATTCCACTCATTATCTGACTTGGATTTCAAGTGGGACTTTAAACACAACTAACAAAATGAAATCTAAGCATTGCTAGAATCTTAATGCTGAAAGAAAAGTTGGCTTCAGATTTGTTGGCTTGTGGACTGAGCATGAGGCAAAATGGAAGTGAGAGGTCATAGATTCGTCATCCTCTTTCATCTCACTCTTCTGAAATTCCTAATGTGTTTTTTTATGATTTATTTTATTTTATTTTATTTTTTAACCACCAAAATTAAACAATTTATATCTCATACAAATGGAAAGTCTGTAAAAAAAAAAAAAAAAACTAACTCAGCTGTTTGTAGTTCACTTTTTTTTTCCCAAAATAAACTTAGATTGTATTGCAGTTTCACTTAACAGTATATAAAATGCTGTGTTGTGACAGGTATCAATTATCCATTAGATACTGAATCAATTTTTCTTAAGCACTACTAACTGCTTGCTTTTCTTGAAGCTAGATCATTCTGAAAATTTCCCGTTAGATCTATGAGTGCAAACATATGGTTTCTGTCCTTCTCTGCCCGACTTATTTTGCTTAGCATGACACCCTCGAGGTCCATCCACTTTCCTACAAATGGCCACTTTCCTTTCTCATTGCCATGTAATACTCCATTGTGTATATATACCACATCTTCTTGATCCACTCATCAGGTGATGGGCATTTAGGCTTTTTCCATGTTTTGGCTATTGTTGACATTGCTGCTATGAACATTGGGGTACATGTGCTCCTATGCATCAGCACTTCTGTACCCCTTGGGTAAATCCCTAGCAGTGCTATTGCTGGGCCATAGGGGAGTTCTACGGATAGTTTTTTGAGGAGCCTCCACACTGTTTCCCAGAGCTGCTGCACCCGTTTACATTGCCACCAACAGTGTAGGAGGGTGCCCATCTCGCCACACCCTCGCCAGCATCTATAGTCTCTTGATTTGTTCATTTTAGCCACTCTGACTGGTGTGAGGTGGTATCTCAGTGTGAGACAGGAAACCATCAAAACCCTCGAGGAGAAAGTAGGAAAAAACCTCCTAGACCTCCACCGCAGCAATCTCCTACTTGACACATCCCCAAAGGCAAGGGAAATGAAAGCAAAACTGAACTCTTGGGACTTCATCAAGATAAAAAGCTTCTGCACTGCAAAGGAAACAATCAAGAAAACTAATAGACAACCACAGAATGGGAAAAGATAGTTGCAAATGACATATCAGATAAAGGGCTAGTATCTAAAATCTACAAAGAACTCACCAAACTTCGCACCCACAAAACAAATAACCCAGTGAAGAAATGGGCAGAAGACATGAACAGACACTTCTCCAAAGAGGACATCCAGATGGCCTACAGGCACATGAAACGATGCTCAACATCACTCATCATCAGGGAAACACAAATCAAAACCTAATGTGTTTGAATAAATAATTATTTGCAGTCATAGCATGGTGTGCCTGGGTGGCTCAGTCAGTTAAGCATGGGACTTTAGCTCTGGTCATGATCTCGCAGTCTGAGTGTGAAACCCACATGGGGCTCTGTGGTGGTAGTGCAGAGCCTGCTTGGGATTCTCTCTCTCTGTCTCTCTCTTTCTGCCCCTTCCCCATTTGTGGTCTCTCTCTCAAAATAAAGAAATAAACTTAAAAACTTTTTAATAAATGAATAAATAAATAAATAAAAGTCACAGCATTAGATGTAATGCCCCAGGTCTGTGCAGTGCTCAATTTGAGACCTAATGAGTTTATTTGTATCTTGGGTACTTTTTTTTTTATCTGTGTCAAGAAGAGGCTCTAACTCATGCCTGATACCCCAGATTAATGATTCATTCCAAATCTCAATTACACTTCTGGTTTAAGTAATTTTTTCCTCCTAGTTCTAGTATTTTTCTGTTGACTGTTAGGAAGTATGCTAAGAAGTTAAATAGTTTAGTCATGAGGGCATTCCCTTATCTCCCATAGAACAGTTGAGGATATGTCTGACTTTCAAAATCATTCCTACAATTCCTCGTTATGCCATATTTTAATAGCTTGTAAAGACATCCTTAATTTCTATGTTTTGAGTGTGTTTTCCCATTAGTTCTGTGCCTTTAGTAAATAATATTTATTTCTTATGCTACTTGCTAGGATTATAGAATCATGTAGAAGAATTCCCTCAGATAAATCTTCATAGTTTTTTGGTAAGAAGGATAAATACTTCAGATATGGCTATTGTCAAAAACCTAATGCTATAAAATTGTGTTACTGCAATAACCCTGTATGGAAATGAAAGTCGAGGTGGTGGTAGCATATCACATTATGTCATAAGAGTTTGCTAAGTGCTCTTAACAATGTAAAAAATATAAAACTAAACATAAATCTTAAAAATATCCAAAATATAGTCTTGTTTTTTTTTTTTTTTTTGCATATTTTTGAAGTACTTAATTAGCCTGGAGACAATTCAATAGGCAACTGGGAATTTGACCCCCTTCAGGTTTCTTTAGTGTAAATTTGAAGGAGAGATTTGTCATTTCAAATGGAAATATAGACGGGAGAATATATACTTAGGATAATAAAAGAGCATAAATGTAAACATTTATAAAGACTGCTTCTATTTAGACAGTTCACACTTTCTTTTAAGACTAAAAACCATCTATAATCACAAAATTTTAGAAATACCTAGATTCCTCAGGTATAATGGGTAAGTGCTCATAAATTCTTGAGAAATGTCTTGATATGTATAGAATTACATTTACTCATTAGAATTTGACTATGCATTTAAATTTCCAAATGACACATTTTCTTCTCACAAAGCCATTTTCTGAGATGAAAGTCTCAGTGCTACCCTAGAATACGAAAATGCCTTCGTTTAAAAATAAAGATGGATCACTTTTATTTAAAAATCAATTTAAACATTCTCGGGGAAATTGTATCACTGCTGCAATTCACACCTGTCAAAAATCACTTGTTTCTCTGAAAGGAAAACAAAGCCAACAGATTTGAAGACAATTTCTGTATATGAATATTCAACCGCATCTTTCTGCTCACTGTGGTTAATCATATCGTAATTTGTCATTTAAAATATTTTAATATATTAGCTTGTGATTTTTAGGCACAATATGTTAAATATAAATATACAAGAAACGATATTTTTCACAATTCTTAGGAAGTACACATAATTGATTCTTACAAGTAATCTGAGAAGTCAATCTTTGTTACACACTCAGTTCTTACAATAGCAAAGAATATTAATGTTCAAAAGAGAATACTAATGTTCTATAAATTATTTGTTTTATTTATACAGTGAAAAGTCTGGATATTTAAGAGATCTGTATGCTAGATAGAGTAAGGTAGAATACTAAAAACTTTACTTCAAAAATGAATGTGAAATTTTTCAATAACAATTTTTTCTCAATATAATTCAGCTTTGGTCAAAGCACACTGTAAACCCATGACAATTTTTTAAACACAAAAGACACCAAAAAAAAAAAATAGACCCTGAAAGAACAGAAAACCCAAACCAAATGGTGTTTGAGAATGGATGTATTGTTACGGGGTTACTAAGAATACATATCCTTAATTTAGACTTTGCCATTAAGAATCATGAAACAAATTCTCATGGAGGCTGTGTAAACCAACAGCATTTCGTGGAAATACATCTATTCCCATCAAAATCTCATTTTAAAATGGAAACATTTTAAATGCAACACTCAAGTATCAGAGTGCTTGGAAAACAAAAGAAGTTTATCACCACACAATTGACAGCAGCTATTTGTTACTCATAGTGAGAGACTGATGGGGAATGATCTCTGTCCACACCTTAGAGGCTATTAGGTTTCAAACTAGGCACTGTTTACACCCAAGACTTCAAAAATGGTTAACTAAGTTTTCTAACTAACACTCAGCAGCCTCCCACTCAAATGACTCCTGTTCACACCAACGGAAAGAAAGATTTTTCCTTGCCGCTGGGAAGAGTCCAGAGATCATACCACAAACAGATGGATAACATTGAGCTTTAAGTTTCTTATTATGATATTGATTCATCCCTGATGGGAAGAATCTTTTTGAAAAGCTGGGTAGGACAGTGCTGCTCCTGTGGTTTCAAAGGATCCACGTGGGATCCATCCCTGTCAACACGCAGGGCCCAGAAAACGAAGCCAATTACTTTCTTGGAAGTTCAGTATAGTGTCTGATGTTGTTAGGGAAAAACGCTACCTGCAGTTTTCAGGGTTTTGTGATGGAGAAAGAACAGCAAAAGTAAGAGGAGGTACGCCGAAGGGAGTAGAGCTGGAACCATCCTGGTCAGGCCTTCTGACCAGCAGATTCAGCCAGTAAAACACAGCAGGCCACTTGTAGAATCAGTTTATTTACATACTCAACAAAAGGAAGAGTAGCAAATAAGACAACTGAGCTCTGTCCCACACCCCAGGCCCTAACGGTGAAATTGAAATGCAAGGGCCTCAGTGGTGATGCAGAGCTAACTTAGAAACCCTGTGTCTGAAGAAACAATGCTAGCCAGTGTTTGTGGACTGCAGATACACCCTCAGGGTCTGAGCAGAAAGTCTGAGAGCGAGCTCATTAGAACCTGGGAGACGGTCAGAAATGAAGTCATGACAGCCTCCCAGGGAATATAAGGAGGTGAGTGGAAACTGGCCTCCGAGCAGCTTGTCACAAGCATTGCATCCAGGAGGCTGTTCAAGGAGGATGGCCAGGCAGTCTGCTAGGGGAACAGCCCCAAACGAAAGCTGCAGTTCAATCCTCTGCTTATGTGGCCTGTGGAAACATATGCAAGGCTGCTAGGACGCCATGGGGCAAGCTTCCCCTCCAATACCAATTAAATACTACTTTTTAATTACATACTTAGTGCCAAGGGTGTGATTTTTCCTTTTCTCCCCTACATTTCATTTTCCCCTCTACCCCCACCAACACACACACACACACACACACACACACACACACACACACAGAAATAAGAGCACAAATGTATTAAAATTTCTTATAAAATACTGAAACTGTAATTGTACCAATAACAATTTTTCCCATGTAGATTAACATATGTGACTTTAAAATCAGGCTTATATGAATATAGATAATTACAATTATATTAATATAAGGCGATTTTAAGGCCAAATCTCACTATAATAATTTCCCAGTTTAGATGCCATCATTGGATAGACTAGGAGAGAAAAAAAATGGTTACAATACAAAATTATAACCAGTTTTTTTCTTTTTTCTGTATCAATACTTGATTAAAAATAGAACCATCATATCATCCAGCAACATCACTTCTAGGTATATACCCAAGAGAACTGAAATCAGAGTCTCAAAGAGATCTCATGTTCATTGCAACATGATTCACAATAGCCGAGGTATAGAAACAACTTAAATGTCTATCAAAGGCAAATGGATAAAGAAAGTGTGGTATATACATAAAATGGAATATTATTCAGCCTTAAATAGAATTTCTACCATTTGCAATTACTTGGATGGATCCGGAAGACCTTATGCTAAGTGAAATGTTAGTCACAGAAGGACAAATACTGCATAATTCCACTTGTAGGAGGCTTCTAAAGTAGTAAAAATTATAGTACAGAAAATAGAATGGCAGAAGGTGAGAAGTAAGGAAGTAGTGAGTTAATATTCAGTGGGTATAAAGTTAGTTATACAAGATCAGTAAATTCTGGATTACTGCCATACAATATATACACGTTACATGCCTATAGTCAGTGAGGGGTGCACATAAAAAGTGGTTAAGTGTAGATGCCACGTTAAGTGTTCTTTCATCAATAACAAGGAAATTTCGGACACAAAACTTTTGGAGGTGATGAATATGTTTATAATCTTGCGATGATAAGTTGGATGTATGTATACGTCCAAATTCATTAGACTGTATATATTAAATCTGCTCAGGATTTTGCATATCATTTACACCTCAGTAAAGGTAAGGGGGGACTTTTCATTTCTTTCTGTAAAGAGTTAAATCTTTCACCTTTTAAATAGCATTAGTGTCTTGACTTGCCTTTTTGAGAACACACCAGATCAGATAGGGTACCATTTCTGAGGTGGAAAGTCTTTGTGTGCTTTCTTCTCTTCCTTACAACCCTAATTAATTCATGGTCAGAGACTACTGTCACCAAAGATACCTATATGACACCATCCAACATACAACCAACGTACAGTTGTATGAGAGGCTGCTGAGGTCAGAATTGTCTGGCTGACCTCCAGCCGCAAATAATGAGCTAAATGCATTAGGTGTTTCATGCCAATAAAGTTTTGGTCTGGTTTGGTATGTGACGAAAAGTAACTGCCACAAATATATATTCACCCTAATAGCAAGAAGGTTATTCTATCAGGGGCAACTTTGGGGCATGGAAAAGAGTACCTAAGAGTTTTCCCAACTTTTCATGTAAATATAGCTTTTTTATTAAAAAATAAGTAAGTTTATTTAATTTGAGAGTGAGACAGCGGGCAGGAGTGGGGGAGGGGCAGACAAAGACAGAAAGAGAGGGAGAGAAAATCTCCAGCAGGCTCTGCACTGTCAGTACAAAGCCCGACAGGGGGCTCGAACTCATGAAACCATCAGATCATGATCTGAACCGAAACCAAGAGTTGGAGTGTCAACTAACTGAGCCACCCAGATGCCCTTAAAGAAAGTTTTGTAATTTCCAAAATTAGTCACTCCAAATGAAAAAAACAAACACAAGCCCCCTGCCAAAAATGCTTAACGACTTTCTTCTTTTGAATGTAAATATTTAGTATTCATTTCATTGTATTATTTGCATGAGAGACTATCCGATACTGAAGCAGTGATCAAAAGAAGCACAAGAAGTATAGTGGCAATTATATTAAAATTCATACAATGTACTTGACTGTTCTTAATGACTTTAAGCTTCTCAAGCTGTGACTTAAAATGATGAAAAAAGCCTACTCATTTTTTTTATTGTATACTGAAAATCAGTGACCTGCAGAAGTAATTTAATGAATTGAGATATGGATTTATAGATGAAGGTATAATCGCTTTTAAATTTAACCCCTCATTTTAATAATAGGATTATACTGGATCTTGAGTGACAGTATTTTTCTGCGTTTTGAATTATATTACTTAATAATTACAGATAAAATGTTACGTGAAACATATAGTATATACTTTTTAAGAATTTAATAAGCTTTTTCTTGAGACTTAATTGCTTTGAAATTTATTCACTATATGTAATCAAGAACAATATGAAATGGATGATTAAGTCTTTGGTGTTGTAAAAGCAACTTCATTTAAACATAAAAGGTAGCTATTTTTTTGCATGGACCTCAAGCATATTGTAGTATAGAGGTGGAATTTAAGGAAAGGTATTAAGCAGGCTGTGTTTTAGCTTATGAACAAGTAATAAATTGTATCGTTTATCTTGAATGTATCACAGATAAGCTGCTATATAATGATTGCCACTTCAGATAGCTGTGAAATTAGGTGATTAACTAGTTGTTACATAACCTTCTAATTTCTGTATAAGTCTAATTACATGAAACAGAAGTGGGTGTTTTGATTTTTTACTTTGCTTTTCTGTTTGGAGTATCATTGTAACTACTGTATTGTAAATGATGGAAAATAATTGCATATGTTAAAAAATATGGAACTTTATAAAGTAAAAAAAGTAAAATAAAATTTCAAAAAAAAAGAACAATATGAAAATTATTGAGCAAAAGCACTTTCACTTTCAATATACAGAACTCTGGTAACAGTGATAAAAAATATACACTTGAATATTAAAAAACATACAATATCTTTTTTTATCATACCTGACGTCTATCTATAATATAAAGATAAAATGGAAAGTGGCTAAATGGTTTACTATTTCTGATGTATTGTGTCCATTGGCTACAAAAAGTTGGAATACTCTGCAGATCTGTTTAAAAATATTTAAGAAAATGCCTTTGTTTTTGTATACTTCAAGCCAATTGTGGAGCCCAATGCAGTTGAACTCATGATCTGAGATCAAGACCTGAGCTGAATACTCAACCGAATGAGCCACCCAAGAATCCCAAAAATGTTTTTCTCTTTAAGTTTATTTATTTTGAGAGAAAGTGTGAGCATGAGTAGGGGAGAGGCAGTGAAAGAGACGAAGAGGGAGAATCCCAAGCAGTCTCCATGCTATCAGCACAGAGCCTGACTTGGGGCTCGATCACATGAACTATAAGATCATGAACTGGCTGAAACCAAGAGTCAGATGCTTAACTGAATTTTCTTAAGTATGAAATCTGGTCTTGCTTTAGGCAATATGAACCATCAGAACAATAAAATATGCTTAAAATTAAGCATAGTAATTTTTTTCTCTTGATGTATTATAATTTATTTTTGTAAAGGTATTTCCTACCCAATATAAATAATTTAAGTGATATAGACATGTAAAAACAAGACATGAAAACCAATAAAATCTCACCACTAGGGAATAGCAAGTGATTTTCATTTCAGGTACTTCTTTATACACATAGATAGAATATACTATCTATTATCTATCGTCTATCTATCTATCTATCTATCATCTATCTATCTATCTATCTATCTATCTATCTATCTATCTATCCAATATCTATCATCTCTTACCTCTTCACTAATAAATGTATATGTTTATACATTATATATGTTCTGAAATATTCTAGTTCTTCCATCTTTTCACCTATTTCCAGAGCTGTTTCCATTACCCGCTAATTTTCTTCTATCTTCAGATCATTAGGAAAACATACTCTGTTTCTCTCCACATTGTGGCAAAAGACTTTAGTATTTCCAGAATTTTAATTTTTTAATATTTTGCAACTTCTTGGTGTGACTCATAGCAGGTTATGTTACAAGCATCATGGCTTTTCCTCTGGTTCTTCCATTGGAAACAATTTGTCAGCATATTTAGATAGCATTAGGTCCAGCAGCTTTTTTCATTATTTCATTGTTTACCAGTGACATTTTTCTTATGGGATGTGGTAATCATTTCATTAAGTATTGTAATTGAAAATCTTTTAAAAATTTTTTAATTTAATGTTTTTATTTATTTTTGAGAGAGAGACAACATGAGCAGGGGAGGGTCAGAGAGAGAAGGAGTCACAGGATCTGAAGCAGGCTCCAGGGCTGAGCTAGCGGTCAGCACAGAGCCCAACACAGGGCTCAAAACCACAAACCATGAGATCATGACCTGAGCCAAGGCCAAACGCTTAACTGACTGAGCCACCAGTTTTAATAGACTTTCAAAACAGTTTAAGTGATCATTGGATTACTACTTAAGGTTCAATCAATACTGAACAGTTACCATTCATTAGGCACAATGGCAATAAAATAGAATTATATAAAGTGTTACTCTAGACAAAAGCTCGTCTAGGCTTGTATTTTTTTTCAGAAAAAACCCAACAAATTAATACAATTGAGTGTTTGTGGTATGTATTCTCTCCAAAATGCAATTTTAGAAAGCTTTCAGAGACTTTTAATTTTGTTTTGATATCACCACAAAAATTTCCTGTTATTATGTTATACTTTTTATTCTTTATTTTAAAATTTTTTTAATGTTTTTATTTATTTTTGAGAGACAGAGAGACAGAGCATGAGAGGGGGAAGGGCAGAGAGAGAGGGTGACACAGAAGCTGAAGCACGCTCCAGGCTCTGAGCTATCAGCACAGAGCCCGGCGTGGGGCTTGAACCCACAAACGTGAGATCATGACCTGAGCCGAAGTCGGAGACTTAACCGACTGAACCACCCAGGCGCCCCTATTCTTTGTAAATCTTATGGAGAAAACAATGTTAATCTTATTTTGAAGTAGGTTAGTATTGCATCTAGGGGAAACATAGTTGAGAAACTGCTATCAGCCATAGCTAGTTTGATAATAAAAATTCTTCAATAACTGAATAATTGATTAATTTCTTCTTAAGCAGAAAAAAACATGAGGAATAAAATATTGTAACTAAAATTGAACACCCTACATCCCTATATTGTATTCAGCTCATCCTGGCTATTAAAATTAAGTCAATTCATCAGACAAGACAAATAGATAAGTTTAATCCTTAATCTTTGAGACACTTAACTGAATTAAAAAAAATTACTTCTCTGTATTTGAAGAACAATTAGATTTTATGCCTTAAACTGTTATTAAGGAGAGAACATGATGCTAATTATGAACTATGAGAGTTATCTCAGAAGTGAATGATTTTCTCTCCATTAGTATTCTAACTTAGTAAGAAAATTATTTAGTTGAGGACTTGATTATGGATTCAATCCCAGAACTTTCAAGAGCTGTGAGAATGCACTATAAAACTTTCAAGAACTGTGAAATGTCTAAGATTTTACCCTACAGACAAGCTAACAGGTAATCCTGCCATAGTTGCACAGATGTTGATGGAAGACATGGGACTTCTGGGTCAGACAAAGGACTTTGTTAACTCATGTCATAACAAGTAACATGAGCTTCATGTTTGTGCTGCTTCCTCTTAGCCTTCAAGTCAGGTGGTGACACAGAGGACTCAGTTAGATGCTATATACACGGTGAGTATGTGTCATGGATGGGGAACTCTAGTTCTTTTAAAATTGGTACAAGTAAAATGCCTCCAAGGGCAGCATTATCTCTGTTATACTGGCGAGTGAACAAACATACTTTTTCCTTTAGATAGAGATGATGTCTCTACCATATAAAATGTCTCACTAAAGAAACAAATTTTGAGAAGGTAGTTCAGAAAAAAATCTGTCAGTGTTTCTGTTTGTAAGATATGCAGAAATATCAGGGATCCATAGAAAATTGTTTCTCGACAAAATTGTGTTCTCTGATCATAAAAAATAAGAGGTCAATACTTCTGACAACAAAGACAATAGTATTCAGTTTGAGCTATAGTATAAATCTGGAAGTATGCTCATTTAATTTTATGAGTGAGAAATACTCCCTTTCTCTTGTTTTCATTTTGAGCAGACCAACACAACTCCTTTCCTATGACGCTCACAATTTCTTTATAATTTTCAAGTGGCTGCTACTCTTAAGTGATTGTGGGATAGTTCTGTAGGTGTATCATCTATTGCATACAGTAAGCTGACTCTCCTAGAACTAAAACGAAATCCATCACCTTGTTTTTGCCACTCTGTCACCACACTGCACATAGCTTAATTCTTTAGATTTGGTTTTTTTTTTCTATCCAGTACTATTCCAGCCTTTTCTTTTTCTTTATCTTATTTAATAAAATGGAAGTAAATGAATTACTTGATTAGTTATTGTTCAATACCATTGAGGTCTGTGAGATAGATGATTTCTCTCCCTCTTTCTGCCTATCTCACTTATAACACGGGCAGGCAATCAAGAAAAATAATTCTGAATGAAAGAATGAATCTTTGATACTCTACCTAAAATCCTTAAAGACTAAACCTTGAAAGATTCCCTTTAGGACTCTATGCAAGACCAAGTTATTCATATCTGTGCCACTACATCATTGACTACATATCATCTTTCAATCTTTCAAGTGCTCACAGGCAATTTTTATTGCTATTCCTGATCAGATGTTGCCTGAGTTAGTTCAGAAGACAAATTCCCCAACATCTTCTTTAAGCTCTTTTACTTAGCTATCTCCTTATATTCTTTTTTCTTTCCTGAGGCCTAAAGCAGAACTGGCCAAATTTATCCACCTTCAGGATTTTCTAGGGCCTAAAAGGCAACACTCATAGGCTGGAATCAATTTTAGGTCATTATCAATATATTGGCTTCATGAAAGTAAGCTATTCAAATTTGAGACCTTCCAAAGTGGTGCATACAAATGCAACATGCTACATGATTGCCAGAGCATCCTTTTTCTTGAGTTATCAGAAGTCATAGAATAATTGCTTACTTCTGGGGAAAAAATATAATATTTTTTCTTGATGTGCATCATAGCTTTCCTAGTGCATGTTATTTTCTTTTGCACAGATCCTGGAGAAAGAGATCCATGTTGCTCACATTTTCAGCTGATATTTTTTTCTGATGACATAAGAATAAAAATAGGTTATTTGATAGGTGAATTTATGCTAGTGCAAATAACTTGGGATCTTCAGCGCTGAATGTATTATTTTACTTGTGCATTTTCCCTAGGTGTTTACTTATATGTTTCACTAGGTTGTGGAATTTTTTTCTTATTCTCTGGTTTTTTATCTTCCAAATGGCTATGAGACTCATTTCTTGTGAGACATATATAAAGTTGATTATTCAGGCAGAAGCAACAGTCTATAAAGTATCATGAACACACAGTTTTATTAAGTGTCATCTTTATTGCTTTTCTAAGCCAGATGATAGCTTCCAAATCATCCAAAAGTCTTCTCTTAAACCTACCCATGGAATATGGACTTCTCAGTTTCAATTTCTGGGAAATATATGGTTATTTGTTATCTCTTAGCTTCACATTGACTTTCAAGTTGTTTGTTATGGGAACCTCTTAATATAAAAAAATAACCAGGTCTAATCCTTGATAGCACAGACTTGAAAATGAAAAAGTGCCAGATGATTATTCTACTAACACACTTGAATCCATCAATATTAGCTTAAAAATATAAGAAATTAACCATAACTCGATAAAAAATTAGAAATAAATTATGGCTTTATTAATTGATTTTATTGAGGCATTGAATAAAATTTAAACCTTCAATTTGTATTCATCTATATATCCCTTTGTTTGAAAAAAATGCATTTTAAGAAAATAATAGTGCTTCAGAAGGTTTCTACTCTATATAAAAACAAGTTACTATAAAATTATTTAAAATACTTTTATTTAATATAATCATTCTATAGATGTTTGTTACTTTTTGATCAGGCCAGTTCTAGGTCTGCCTCTCTCTACTTTTTAATGACAATCATTTCTAAAAACACCACATGGCAAATCCAGTGATCACAAGTAATTTAAAGGTATATGACTCACTCAGGCATGAGCAGAGGAAGGGAGCTCCTAGGTGACATGGACCTCTGGACTCTTTGATGTCCTGGAGGAAGAAGGAGACAGGGAAAATAGGAGGGAGCAAGAGGGAGAAGGAAAGGGTGGGGAGAGGGAAGGAGAAAAGGGGAAGGGGAGAAAGATTTATTCAATAAGATATTTGTGTTTATACAAATCACAAAGAACAGTAGGTAGGATTGTTGAATACTGTTAAACTAATTTTGTGTAGCCAGTTGAGTGTTGGGTAGGAGGAAAGGATGCGGGAAAAACAGAGGGGCAGAGCTGGCTACCTTATGGACAACTTGTTCTTTGTCCAAAATAGCAGAAGTTAAATAGGTGCTGGGAAGTCTGATGATGTCTGCCCAGCAGTTATTAATGGTTTAACTAGATTTCATCTTGCTATGTGGGGATGACTTATTGCTTCCAATTTACATATACACATGTGCACACATATAGACACACACACACAATATTGTATTTCCCATTGCTGCCTTCATTATAATAGCTCATTTTTAAACACCAAAGTATTAATATGGTAGATTTGTGCACTGATTTGTTTATTTTCATCACAGAAGCAAATTTTGAACACTTAATATTTTTCTGCAGGGTATGAGTCATCAACAAAGTATTAAGGTATTTAGATACATTCTGTGTTGGGCCTTATAAATATCACAAACCAATTTCAAATTATATTTTGTGTGTTATCAGTTCTGATTTCTTTTGGTAATTTAGTAAATGGCTAGAATTCTGAAGTTTTGTACATAATTCCAGAATGTAGCATTGCCGTGATCTTCAAAAACTTACATATTAATTGATACATTAACTTCAAAGGCAGAGTGTTTCACTTGGAAAACAATGTAGAAGGGAGAGAATAATGCAGAGAAATTGCTCATAAATTATGAACTCTGGTGGCTGCTGGTCCCATTAAAATAAAAATTTCATAAATATTGTTTGTCCTCCTTAATTAGGATACATCTTTGGCACCTAAGTGTAGAATATTTCAATATTCTATTTTCAGTGTTCATCTTACATGATTATTTTTAAGCTGTCTGTGATTATTGAACACTTTTTCATTATTTAAATTCTCCTTTCCATTGGTCTCTTTCCTTCCTGGCTCTCAGAACATTTTCAATATGAATTAACTTTATCTCCTAAATATTGATATTCACTAATGTATTATTTTCAATTCTTTTCTTCCACTCTACATTCTTACTAGATTTATTCACTGTCTCCTATGATGTCAATTATTACATTCATGCTCAAAACATACAAAGTTACAAAGTTGTATCTCTGCATCTATTTTCAACTAAACACTAGTGTGTATATATATTATACACCTTATATATATATTGTCTCCCACTCTGGGCACCCAAATTTGAAATACTTGAGATAACACTAATTATTTCTCATCTAAAATACCTTTCTTTATTGTGTTGTATCATTTTATTGTTTCCTGACTCTCCTACTCGTGGTGTCACTAATCTGTGGTGTCACTAATTAATCAGCAATGTACTTTTAAGAACATAATCTTCCCTGACTCTTCCAATTCCAATCCCTCATCTCAAAAAAAAATGGCAGTTCTTCTGGCTGCTATGCCCTAAACAACTTCCAAATCTGGGCAGTTTCTTCAATCCTACAACAACTCTTAAGACTTCAGCCTCTTTCTTAATTTTCCAGACCTTCAGTATCTCCTTTTCTCCAGTTTAGTTTCCATTATTCTTAGTGTTTTTTCTACTACAGCATCTGTATCGTTTTTTTTCTAAAATACAAATCTGCACAGGCATTTAACTGCTCTGAATATTTGATATTTTCTCACCACTAACTCCTTAGTATGGCATCTAGGGACTTCAGAGTACGAGCATCCTCTTCTGGGCATCTTCTGGACACAACCTTGCCCTTCCAGCCATGCAGGGCACATTTCCATTTTATATATATATATATAAACACACACATATACACACACACACACACATACATATATATGTATATTATGTATACATATTTCTAAAGTTCAGTGCTTGTTTAATCTCCTGGAAGGTCCTTTTCTCTCCATCTACCATTGCCTAGTTAATTCTTAGTCATTCTTAATGACCTAGCATTTTACATGCCAGGAACTCTCCTTTGATTTATATAGGATTTATATTGAATTCTCAAACTAACCCCTTGTGTTAGGAATTACTACTGTCCTGATTTTACAGTTGATGGAGCTTGGAGAAGTTAAATAACTTTGACATTTCCATTTGGCAAACCAATTCTTGACTATGTGTTTTTAATCATTATGTAATATTGGTTATCCTGTTAAGAAAAACCACCACAAAAATTATACTTCATCCTTATTTAATTCCAACACTAAGCAATGAGCCTCATGCATTAAAGCTGTTGAGTGATTTTGATTGAGTTAACCAGGTTAAGCTATGTGCAATCTTTACATTGGAGAAGTCTTTCTCCAGTGCAGTTATGCCTCTTAGCTAATGTCCCTAAACATAGTTTGGTCATATGTAAATGATTAATAACAATAATATTAACAACATAGTGTTAATGAAATAGATAATACATTTCATAATACATTTCATTTGAAAGAAATACTGTAATTTATATCAAATCTTTAGAATTACTTTCTAGCATACCATGTGCACTCAAAATAATAATTATTATTTTTCTATTTTAGTATTGTTATACTTATTGTGTCCAAGAAAATCAGTGTATATGCCAAGACAGTCTAACTGTAGATGACTTTGATCAGAGTGGCATATTTAGAACTCTAGTTAATAAATTCCATGGTGTGTAAAGATCAAGAGCACCCCGTATTTCAATCTGTTTTAAACAATAGCGTATAAACTGCTTTGTGAGAACCCAAGCTGCAGTTCCCCATATTGAAATCTCTGAGAGCATAGTTCCAGTAATCCAAAGTCCTCAGAGGATTTACTATATATTTCGAAGATATAATGAACATTATAAATAAAGAAAACTAAAGGTGTTAAATTTTACAAGAAGTTTTTTGTTTGCTTGCCTGCTTGGATTTTTTGTGGTATAGGATAGAGGTGAAGTTTAAGAATATCAATAAGGAAAGGTAAAAGACAATCAAATAGATGAAAAGACAAGTTAACAGGTACTAGTACTGTTTTTAAAGCCATGAAGTATATTTGATCATGTCTAATAAATAAGCAAATTACGTTGGAAACAAAAATCTTATTTTGAGTATTCACAACTGTGAGGAGAAATGTGAAGACAAAGTATAAAGGTATATTGATAATAATCACTAACACTTAGAAAGCACTGGTTAAATGCCAGGTGCTTCTCTATGTACTTTAAGATTGTGAACTACTTACAGCTCACGATAATTCTATTTGGTAGGCATCAATTTTTAAAGTTTAATAAACAACCTGATCTGACACCTACAGGAGCTAGAAAAAGATAAGTAAACAAAAACCAAACAAGTAGAAGAAGGAAATAAAAAAAGATCAGAGCAGAAATGAAGTAGAAGCTAAAAACATAATAAAGCAGATTAATGAAATCAGGAGCTAGTTCTTTGAAAAGACCAACAAAATTGATAAAGCTTTAGCTAGACATATCAAATAAGAAAGAGTTTGGAGGGGCTCAAACAGACAAAATCAGTTAAAAAAGGAGAAATAACAACCAGCACCACAGAAATACAAAGGATAATAAAAGAACATTATGAAAATACTGTATGCCAACAAATTGGAGAACTTAGAAACAAATGGATAATTTCCCAGAAACATACAAGCTTCCAAAACTGAATCAGGAAGAAAAAGAAAATCTGAACAGACTGATTCCCTGTAGTGAAATGGAATCAGTAATCAAAAAACTCCCAGACAAATGAAAGTCCAGGACCAGGCAGGTGAATTTCACCAAACATTTAAAGGAGAGTTAACACTGATTCTTCTCAACTATTCCAAAAAGTAGAAGGGGAAGGAAAACTTCAAAATTCATCCTATGAGGCCAGAATTACCCTGATACCAAAACCAGATAAAGACATTACCAAAAAAAAAAAAGAGAGATCTGTAGGTCAATATTTCTGATGAACAGAAATGCAAAAATCCTCAATAAAGCATTAGCAAACTGAATCCAACAATACATTAAAAAAAATCTTGACCACAATCAAGTGGGATTCATTCCTGGGATACAAGGTTGGTTCAATATGCATAAATCAATCAACATAATACATCACATCAATGAGAAAAAGGATAAAAATCTTGTGATCATTTCAGTAGATGCAGAAAAAGCATTCAACACAATAAAACATCAATTGATGATAAAAAAGAAAAAAAACTCTCAACATGGTAGGTTTAGAGAGAATATACCCCAACATAATAAAGGACACATATGAAAAATCCACGGCTAATATCACACTGAACAGTGAAAAACCAAAAGCTTATCCAGTGAGATCAGGAACAAAATAAAGATGCCCATTCTCACCACTTTTATTCAAAATAGTTGTAGAAGTCCTAGCAATAGCAATCAGACGAGAAATAGAAATAAAATGCATCCAAATTGGTAAGAAAGAAGTAAAACTTTCACTATTTGCAGACAACATGATACTCTATGAAGAAAACCATAAAGACACCACCAAGAAGCTACTAGAATTGATAAATGAATTAAATAACATCATGGATACAAAATCAATATACAGAAATATATTGCATTTCTATTCACTAACAATGAAGTAGCAGATAGAGAAATTAAGAAAAAAATTCCCATTTACAATTGCACCAAAAATAATAAAATAACTAGGAATAAGCTTAAGAAGGTGAAAGATCTGTACTCTGAAAACTATAAAATGCTAATAAAGGAAATTGAAGACAACACAAATAGAAATATATTTCATGATCAAGGATTAGAAGAACAGGTATTGTTAAAATGTCCATATTCCCTAAGCAATCTACACATTTAATGCAATCCCTAACAAAATCCTAAGAACATTTTTTCACAGAACTAAAACAAATAATTCTAAAATTTGTTTGGAACCACAGAAGGTCTTGAATAGTTAAGACAACCTTGAATAAGAAGAACAGGGGCAACTAGGTGGCCCAGTTGATTGAGCATCCAACTTTGGCTCAAGTCATGATCTCAAGATTCATAAGTTTGAGACCCACATCAGGCTCGCTTTCTATCCTCTATCACCCTCTTTCTCTGTCTCTCCCCCACCCACAATCTCTCTCTGAAAAATGAATAAACATTGAAGGAGAAGAAGGAGGAGGAATAGGAGAAGAAGAAGGAGAAAAAGAAGAAGAAGGAGAAAACTGAAGGTATCACAATCCTGGATTTCAAGATATAATATAAAATGGTAGTAATCAGAACAGTATGGTACTGGACGCATATATCAGTAGAATAGAATAGAGAGCCCAGAAATAAACTCACAATTATATGGTCAATTAATCTTTGACAAAGGTGGCAAGAAAATGCAAAGGGAAAAAAGACAATCTCCTCAACAAATGATGATCGGAAAACTGGACAGCTACACGCAAAAGTACAAAACTGGACCACTTTCTTACACCATACACAAAAATTAACTCAAAATGGGTTAAGGACCTAAATATCAGACCTGAAATCATAAAAATCCTAGAAGAGAGCACAGGCAGTACTTTCTGAGACACAGCAACATTTTTGATACTACATCAAAATTAAAAGCTTCTACACAGCAAAAGAAACCATTAACAAAACTAAAAGACAACCTACTGATTGGGAGAAGATATTTGTAAATGACATAACTGATAAAAGGTTAGTATCCATATATATAAGAATGTTATACAACTTAACACCAAAAAACAAAAAACCATAACCAAACATCAAAAAATCTAATTAAAAATGAACAGAAGACAGAAACAGGTATTTTCAAAGAAAATATACAGACGGACAACAGACACATAAAATGATTCTCAACATCTCTCATCATCAGGGGAATATAAATCAAAACCATAATGAAATACCACCTTAGTCAGAATGGATACTATCAAGAAGGCAAGAAACAGTAAGTGCTGGGAAATATGTAGAGAAAAGGAACCTGTGCTGTTGGTGGGAACCAAACCTCATGAAGCCACTATGAAAGACGGTAGGAGGCTCCTCAAAAAATTAAAAATAGAATTACCATGTTATTCACTAGGTATTTATTCAAAGAATAGGAAAACACTAATTTGAAAAGATATATGCTTATTGCGACATTATTCACAGTAGCCAAACTATAGAAGCACCCCAAGTGTCTGGGCAAATGAATGGATAAAGAAGATGTTACATATATAACATGGATGGATCTAGAGAGTATTAAGCCAAGTGAGACAAGTCAGTCAAAGAGACAAATGCCATATGCACAATTTAAGAAATAAAACAGAAAAAATAAAACCCAAGCAAACAAAAAAACAGACTATAGAGAACAAACTGATGGTTTCCATAGAAGAGATGGTGTAAGGGGGTATAATAGGTGATGGAGATTAAGAGAATACTTATCATGATGAACACTGAAGAATTAATAGAATTATTGAATCACTATATTTTACACCTGAAACTAGTATGACACTTTATAGTGTTATAATACACTATGTTATATATAGTGCATGAGTGTATATGAGGCTTGATCTTGTGAACTACGCTGGAATTAAAAGTTAAAAAAATAAAGATTTAAAAGTCCAATCTACAAAAAATAAAATTTAATTAAAAAGTAAAAGTAAATATTATAATAAACTAAACAATAATAATTGCAACTTACTGAGTGTCTACTTTGTACTTAACACTATGCCAAGAATTTGAAATATATTAGCTTACTTAATATTAACAACCAACCTGAGAAAATAACACCACAGCACCATTCTTCTGCAGAACTAAAATATATTATAGAATTCATCAAAGTATAGGCTGTATAAAATATCTGACATCTTACTTTTTTCATAGTATATGCAACTCTTCACATTTCAGAAAATGTATTTGTGCAAACCTAATTTCTTTCATCAAAATGCAAGTTTCTTAAAGGGTAGGGTTGTGTTTGAAACATCAGTCTGTCTTCCACAGCACATTTCGCATATCTAATATGTAATAGGTGCGATGCACTTTTTTTGTTTGTTTGTTTATTTGTTTGTTTTTAAGGGGACAACACTCTGCGTCTTTTCATAGGAGGGCATTAGGGCTAAACTTCTCCTCCCAGAGAAAAGGAAATCCTCTGACTCATCCTTGCAATAATGTGTTTGTGCGTGCGTGTGTGTGTGTGTGTGTGCGTGCGTGCGTGTGTGTGCCCCATCTCTCTTCCTACTAAAGTTTCTTTCACGAACTGTGCATAAAAATAAATAATTTCCCCGATTTAAATCTTTAGCAATGGCTGATCACATTGTCAATTATTTCACTCATCATGGTCCGGCCCATTCCAGGTATTCTCTCCTTGTATCTCAGAACTCCAGGAAACATCAAACTGTCTGCAGTTACTTTAAAATGCAATAGTTCCATAATACTTAGACAATTATTTTAGCAGGGCTTCCTTCACAAGCAGAGCCTGAGGCAAGTTCTAACTGCAAGTAGTTTATTTGGTTGATACCAGAAAACACACGAGGAGAATGGAAAAATGAGACTGAAGAAGGAAGGCAGCAGGTAAAATGTGTTATTCAAGCAAGATATCCCTTTGTACAACAGGATCTTAATCCCATATAGTGGCCATTGTAACTAAGAAAAAAAAGTTGGGTATTTTTACATCAACTTCTACCATCTCCAGGGCTTGTTAAGTCCATGAACTCCTGGTAAACAGATAATTTATCAATGATTAGAGAAAGACCGTAGGCAAAAATGACCCCTTTGAAGTGATCAGGTCCAAGTGGATATAGGTGATGCACTGAAAGTGCCTGTTCAAATGCTATTATTATTATATATTGGATATGGGGCGCCTGGGTGGCTCAGTCGGTTAAACCTCCGACTTCAGCTCAGGTCAGATCTCACGTTCATGGGTTCGAGCCCTGCGTCAGGCTCTGTGCTGACAGCTAGCTCAGAGCCTGGAGCCTGCTTCCGGTTCTGTGTCTCCTTCTCTCTCTGCCCCTCCCCGCTCATGCTCTGTCTCTCTCTGTATCAAAAATAAATAAAACATTAAAAAAATTATTATATATTGGATAGCAATTTACTTATTTATTTGCATGTGTGTCTATACCAATAGACTGCAATTCTGGATCAACTTTTTTTTTAATGTTCATGTATTTTTGAAAAAGAGAGAGAGAGAAAGAGAGAGAGAACACAATTTAGGGAAAGGGAGAGAGTGAGGGAGAGGGAATCCCAAGAGGCTCTGCGCTGTCAGCTCAGAACCCAATGCAGGGCTTGATCTCATGAACTGTGAGATCATGACCTGAGCCAAAATTAAGAGTCAGGTGCTCAACCAACTGAGCCACCCAGGCACCCTTCTGGATCTACTTTCTATTGTGTTGCAAAACTCAACAAATGTCTGCTGAATTAGTTGAAATAGAATAATCAGAAAATAACATGCCATTGCAGTCCCTATTATTTTCCTAACACTGTAGAAGAGCCCATCAGCTAAAACTTTTTCTCAGAATAAGAATATAGAATAAGACCTGTAATAGAAGACACGTCTGATTTTATTTCCTCTTTTAAAGTTGAAGTGAAAAAAAAGGATGTACGGTAAATTTGTAGATCTCTTCTTGACCCGTGCTAGAACTACGGAGTGGTCTCTCCACTTTTCAGTGCTGCACTGGACAGATAGCAGGTCATCAGGCAGAGACTGAATTATCTGGCTGCACGTTCAATAGACACATTAGTTCAATTACTTCAACTGGTAGTGACCACTCTGCATTTTGTGGCAGAAAATCACTAGTGAGAGGAAATCTACGACCCAGGAGGCATTTTACTGAAGTTTCATTTATAAACAAGAATAACTTTAGGCCAGAGGGAAGATAATAGCAAAGGAATGGAACTTACAAAAAACCCCCACAAAATTATCCTAGTCTCCCCTTTAAAAACAGATGCTTAACCCTCTAACTAACAACTACTCAGGTCTATACAGTCAGAATGTTATAAATCATAAAATGTATTCTTTCACAAATTTCTTGTTTTATGTATATAGTACCTATGGAAAAATATATACAGAAGGCAGTTAATAATTTAGGGAGGTTTTTAAGAATATATTACTTGAAAATGGAAGCTGCCTTTCCATATCCCATCCCTAAATGTAATCATTCATGGATGACTAATCATATATTACTTGTATGCAACTTTGTGGTCTTAAAATATAGAAATAAGGGATCATATATTGTTTCTATATTACTAATCTAACATAAGCTGTTTAATTCTTAATTAGAAATGCATTTAAGATATTTTAAGAAAAAACACATTATAATACAAGTATGGATTAATTATGAAAATTTAATTTCATAGTAAGTACAAAGATATTTATTAATTTATTCTCTTGTAGAACACTATATAGCTTTATAAGTCTGACAATGCAGGAGTTGGTTATATCTATAAATATAACTATATATATAGATAAATAGATATAATAGATATAAATAGATATAGATACAAATAGATATATAGATATAGATAGATGATAGAGATAGAGATATAGATATATACTGTGTGAAATAAGAAAGAGAGATAAAGGAAAAAAGGAAGAAAAAATCATCAAGATGGTTCTCTCAGATCAAAAACATACAAAGATAATGCAGAGTAGCTGTTTCCAAAATAGCATTCTGTTTTAAAGTCTGTAAGTCATCAGTCTGGACCCAAACAACAAAACCTAATATCCCTTCCAATCTGGGATCATCTACATCCAATTCTTCAGGTTCAGTTCCTCTCAAATCATTCATCAATCAAGCACAAAACAGTTTTGGCAGCCCCAACACCAGGTGGGAGTTTCGTAAGTAGAAGTATTGGTGGCCAGGAATGAGTGTCATTAATATCTACAGTTCTGATAATGATGATAATGATAATGTTAATGAAGCTAATATTAATATTATAATACTAATATCTAACATATACATACGTGCCAGATTTAGTTTAAAGTGCTTCTCAACTACATTTTTCTATAGCTGTCATGTTGGTTTAGATCTTCTCTGGCGCCATGACTTGGTATTCACGGCCTGAGGTATAGTAATCTTTTTGGACTGGAAAACTGACCTTTACTCTGCCTAACTGACTGAGCATCTAACACCTGGCCTTGTCATTGAGCCCTGTGGCCAGGGAAAGGGCACTGCTCCCTATTTTCTCCTGCAATTCTTTAGACTTCAGTTGTGAGAGGGAAAAAAATGCCCTGAACAAAATCATTTACAACCACGTGCTTCAATGTTGTCCGTTACATTGACTTTATTTTTACTGCACTAATATATACTATGTGTACTATTCTTAGCTCTGATTTTTCAAATGTAAGCTAGACCAACAAGAACATCTATATTATAAACTTCTGCTATCATATGAGAATATAACTGATAGTGATATTTGTTAAAACCAAGCATGCTGTGTGCTTTGGACCACATGATTTTTTTACCCCAACTGTTAAAGATCTAATAGATTAAGTTTATTTATGTTTCCTAAGGTTCTTTTCTCCACTTCTATATTTCTTAGGTTATAAGACGTATAAATGCAAATTACAAAGCAGTGTGCCTGGCACATGCTTCGTGATCAAAAAATACAAACTTCTCATTCAAAACCCTGTGGAACTAAAATACCTCCTTCTTAAAATAACTACTCCTAAAATACTTTCTTCCCAAAATAACCACTCCTAACCATTCCTCATGCCTGTTAAACTACTGTTATTTCAGTGAATGTAGTAGCTTTACTACCATGAATAAATATTGCATTTCTACATAGTTGTTCTTACAGGTTTCCTTTTCAGAGCTTCATAAAAATTATGTAAAAGTTTTTCTTTCTTTCTTTCTTTCTTTTCTTTCTTTCTTTTCTTTCTCTCTTTCCTTCCTTCCTCCCTTCCTTCCTTCCTCCCTCCCTCCCTCCTTTCCTTCCTTCCTTCCATCTTTCTTTCTTTCTTCCTTTCTTTCTTTCTTTCTTTCTTTCTTTCTTTCTTTCTTTCTTTCTTTCTTTCTTTCTCACCTAAGTTTTCCTCTCTGTCAATATAGTCTTCTTAATTAAAAGTTTCATAAGGATGCTGATATTCAATACTCTGACATCTATGTTTAAACAGAATTAATAGATAACTTTTTTCTAAAATACTTGTGTTTTATTTCAAGCTGCTAAGCAATGTTTTATTCATTGTAATTAAAATTTTAAGTGTGTTAGAAACCAGTTGTAATAGCAAATCTGATCAATGTTTTTGGTACATCTGATCCAGGAAAGTGTGACCCAAAGAGAAGGCAGATCGAATATCTTTTTATATTAGGTATATTTTACTTTCATTATACAGAGTTGTCCTATAAGTGTGGGTAGATTAGCCACTGAATGACTCTAACAAGTTTATTTACCAATAGGAAACTCAACTGCTTGCAATTTCCTGATGATTTTATACACTTTCCTCACTCCAATCTTTGTAGTTTTATTCTTTTGTCTGACATGACTGTACAGTGTTCTTCCCTTGGCTATCTCATGCGTCATCTTCATGTCTTGGCTTAAGTTTTTCTCTTCCAAAGAGAAGAGCAATGCTACCAGGCTTCTCTCCAAGGGATGAGCAAATACACACACACACACACACACACACACACACACACACACACAATTAAAGCCAGAAATAGGTCCATTTCTTTGTACTCCAGTAACCCCTATATTTTTATGGCATCTATCATAATTCATAAAAATTTCTTGTTTATATTTCTTCCATAGTTTTCAAATTCCTTGAGGGCAATGATGATCCGATTTGTCCCCAGTGCACACAGTAGGGACTGAATGGTTACATAAATTGGTAAATTAACAACTGGGTCTCACCAGTCTCCAAAATAAAAATTATATTTCTTGTGGTTAACTATAATTTTATTGATGCAAAACATTCCAAACTATATATTTTAATTATTTTAGTAAATGCAACCAGACTCAAACCAATAACTCATTTCTACTTGAAACAAAATCATCTAAAATGATATATATTTAAAAATTATAAATAAAATTACATTTATGTTTTATGTATAAAATAAAAAATAATCTAAATATAATTCTGTATTTATATTTAGTATATGTATGTTATAAATATAAACATATATATTTAGTATAAAGCTGCTATAAACATTTGTGGTCATGTTTTTGTGTGGCCATACATTTTCAAATCAATTGAGGTTCTATCTAGAAGCACAATTGCTTGATTATATGGTAACACCATGTTTAGCTTTGTAAGAAATTGCCACAAAGTATTCTAAGTGGTGTATTTTGTGTTCCCACCAACAAAGAATGAGAATTGTTGATGCTCCACATTCTTGCCAGAATTGGTATTGTCTGCTCTTTTGTTTTGAGTTTTGCAATTCAAATAGGTTTGTAGTAGCAGCTCATCTTTGTTTAAATTTGAAATTCCTTAATAAGAAATTATGTTGAATAACTTTTCATATGTTTAATTGCTATCTGTGTATCTTTTTGGAAAAGTATTTGTTTAGATACTTTGCATGTTTTAAACTGCATCGTTTGCTTGTTTGGTGGCTGAATTTTAAATTGTTCAATATTCTGAATAAAAGTCCTTAATCAGATGTGTGTTTTTAAAATTAATTTTCTCTTCTCTTCTCTTCTCTTCTCTTCTCTTCTCTTCTCTTCTCTTCTCTTCTCTTCTCTTCTTTTCCTCTCCTTTGCCTTCCTTTCCCTTCCCTTCTCTTCTTTTCTCTCCATTCCTGTCCTATTCTTTTATTTTTTTCCCTTTCCTCTCCTGTCCTGTCCTTTCCTTTCCTCTTATTTTCTTTATCTTTTCAGAGCAGTTTTAAGTTCACAGCAAACTAGAGGGGAAAGTTAAAAGATGTCCCATTTACCCCGGCCCCGACACGTTCTTAGCTTCCTCCATTATCAATCTCCTCCACCAGGGTGGTACATTTGTCCCAGTTGAGGAACCAACAATGACGTATCATAATCACACAAAGTCTATGGTTAACATTATGATTCATACTTGGTGTTGTACATTCTACAGATTTGGACAACTGTTTAATGACATGTGTCCATCATTATAGTATCACACAGTGTACTACTGCTGCCCTAAAACTTTTCTCTCCTCAGCCTGTTCATACCATTTTTGCCCCTAAACTTCTGGGAATCTCTGATCTTTTAACTGTCTCTATACTTTTGCTTTTTCCAGGCTATCACATGCTTGGAATCATACAGGATGTAGCCTTTTCAGATTGGTTTCTTTTATTTAGTAATATGTATTCACAGTTACCCATGTCTTTTCATGGCTTGATAGCTCTTTTTTTTTTTTTTAGTGCTGAATAATATTCTTTTGTTTGAAAGTACCACAGAAGACTATGTTGGCTGCAGAACAAGTTTTAGCAGTTACAAATGAAGCTGCTATAAACATCCATGTGCAGGTATTTGTGTGGGCATGTTTTCAAATATATTTGGTAAATATCAAGGAGCATGTTTGTTGGATTCCATGATAAGAGTATGTTTAGTTTTAAAATAAACCACCAAACTGTCTTCTAAAGTGCTTTTCCATTTTGCATTCCCAGGAGCAATGAAGTGTTCCCATCATTCCACATACCTGCCAGTCTTGGTGTTGTCAGTGATTTGGATTTTGGACATTCTAAAAGGTATATTGTGGTATTTCATTTTTGTTTTAACTTGCATTTGTTTGATGACACATGATGCGAAGCACCTTATTGTATGCTTATTTGCCATTTACATACCTTCTAGATGTCAATAAAGATGCTTAACCTCCTTTGTTTTTCGGTTGTGGGTCTTCGGTTTTATACTGCTGAGTTTGAAGAGGTTTTATATATTTTGGACAAAAATCCTTTATCAGAGATGTCTTTTGCAAATATTTTCTCCCAGTCTGTGGCTTATATTTTCATTCCCTTGATATGGTCTCTCACATACCACAGCCTTTTTATTTTAATAAGGTCCAGCTTATCAATTTCTTTATGGATTATGACTTTGATGCTTTTTTTCTAAAGTGTATAATATGTATCGGGAGGAAAAATAGCAACTTAGGTGTTGGAAAACCCGGGAAACTACCTCAACGGGACAATCAAAGCTAACATCAATGAGTATAACTCCTGTTGATATTATGTGCCCTTCAAATGATGTGAAGGAAATGACATTTTACATCTGTTTTCCTCTTTCTCAAAACATACAAAGCTGCCTAATTATGAAAAAAAAAATCAGACAAGTCCTAATTGAGGGTATTCTACAAAACACCTGACTAGTTCTTTTCAAAACTGTCAAAAAAGGAAAGCCTGAGAAACTGTCATAGCCAAGAGGTACCTGAGGGAACATGATTACTAAGTGTGATGTGGTATCCTGCTGGAGACCTTGGAATAGCAAAAGGATATTCAGTAAAAATTATGGAACTCTGAATAGAGCATGGCCTTTTGTTGATAATAACATATTAATAATTTCCATAAATGTAGCTCAGTAATATGAGCTAATATGAGGGGAAACTGGGAGTGCTCTGTACTCCTTTCTCAAGTATTTACTAATTCTAAACTGTTCTAATATAAAAAATTCACTTGAAAACCAGTAAAGTAGTAAATTAGTTTTACTAAATTAATGATAACAACATGAGAATACTGCATAACTTAGAAAATAGATTTATTAAAAAGATATTGCATTCCTCACATAATTGCTGGAAATATTAGTTAATATAACCTCTGTATTTGTGTAAGATATATAATATAATATAATATAATATAATAAAATATGATCAACTGCTGTAAGTCACATATGGATGCTTGAGAATATCATGGACTAAGAGTTAAATGCATATTAGATTAAAGTTGGTTGTCTTATTTTCAAACTTTCTATGCTATCATTGATGTCTTTAAAGCCAGTTTTACCTAACATGTTGAAACTTCCCAATATGATGGATAGGTCTATTTTTTTTTTCTTATAGTTTCTTTCTTGCTTTATTTAGTTTATTTGACTTCATTAGGTGGATACATGATATTATATCTTCCAGTTCAGTCATTTAAAACTAGGACTAATAGGTCATTTACTCATTTCCAACTAGGCTTTTCATTTCAACATTTTAATACTTAGGTTGTAACCTCTGTGTGACAATATAAACTTGTTAATTGTGACAGGGGCATTGATGTTAATCAATATGCTATTGGCTCCCATAAAATTCTCAGTCCTTTGAATTAATATGGGATCCTATGACTAATTTTGGGTCAAAGAGATATAAGCAGCAATGTCATGAATTATGTCTGGACTGAGATACTGCAGATCCCATACCCAATTTTTGAGTTCTTCTTTTTTCTCTGTTGCAAAAACCTAGAAGGCTACAACATAGGAACAAAGATAGCTTGAGTACCTGACTGTGTGGACCAGAGCTTTCTGTTGACTTAGGTAGGACAAGTGAAATGCAATATTAACACATAGTAAGTTTACGTTTCAACTGTAACTTAGCATAGCTTATTCTACTCTACAGGTTTTAACATTCTAAGACTGTGGTTTATTTGTCCTACCTCACTCTCAGTCAGAGTGCCTTGATTTCTTTTATATTTAGTAATATGTGTCCTTAGGGCAATGCTTGATTTTTAATCTGTGGAAATCCTGTGACTGCTGAGAAAAATCCCATTCAAGGAGGTAGTATTTCTTCATTGACTGAAAGTTAATTTGTTCCCATTCCAGGACCATTTCAAGGCTTCCTTAAGTTTTACCTAAAATAAAACACACTCAGATTTGGCTTTCAGATTTGGCTTTCTTTCCTTGTGTTTCCTTCAGTGAAAAATATCCCCACAGCTACTCTTAGGACATCCCTGTGTTTTCTGATGATTGTGGTCCAATTCGTTGATACCTCATTGCTCTTTCCTGGCTCCATTCTGCACTCCTGGCCACTGGCCTTTGTAGTTCAGACTCAGGTATGCTCTCTGGACTCTTGGTACAGAGGTACAGTTCCTGGTTATCCTAATGTTCATTGCCTCTGGGTCCTGATAGAGCCATTATTTGTTTGTGTGCCCCCTTCTTTGTTTCTGTTTATATTTTGCAGGGAGGAATTCATAAAGAGATCTCCTATCTATTTTTAAATGAGCAGTGAATCAAATAATCTGTAGTATTAGGATCTAGTAATTGTGCATCAAAAGGGTCTCCCATAACTCCTAGTTACTTGAGAGACTATGTATAGTACTATTTAAATGCTTAAGGTCCATTTATAGTAATTTTAAAATAGCAATGTCAGCTTTCATTTTGTTTTGTTA
Organism: Suricata suricatta; assembly: GCF_006229205.1. NCBI lineage: Eukaryota > Metazoa > Chordata > Mammalia > Carnivora > Herpestidae > Suricata > Suricata suricatta. The sequence goes on from NC_043714.1 coordinate 51,867,552, forward strand.
GTTTGGGGGTATATCTTTTTCCACCTTTTGTTTCCAAATTTCCCATGTCATAAGTAGATCAGTCTCTATTGAACAAGATACTGCCATGTCTGTTTTTGTTTGTTAGTTTGCTTTTAATAACCCAGTCTCATATTCTTTGTTTTGTAATTGGAGAGTCTGGGTACATTTACAGTGACTGAGATTGTTGATAGGTTTTGATTCATTTCTGCCTGCGTGGTTGGCCTTATTTCAGTTTACTTTTTCCATTTTTTCCCTCCCTTCAATTAATCTTTTTGATTGATTAAAGAAGATTTTCATTTTTTTTCTTTAACAATAGTCACAAAATAAAACATTTGTCTCAACTTAGTGGAATATTCAAATTACCCACTCCAACATTAACTATGAAAATAATTTTGTTCAACCTCATTTCATTTTCATAATAGTAAAAAAAGATAAATTGTTCACCCATTATGAATTGCAGTACCATAACTTCCTTGCTTGTCCTTTCAAATTACACAGGCGATAAAACTTTCAATTAGTGTCCAACATTTTGTTTAACCTTGTCTAAAAAGGCATGTGATTTATATCATCCTTACTCTTAGGATCATACAGTGAAGTTAAAGGAGAGCAAGATATACACACAGAAAACAATAATACTGCATAGGATGTAGAACAATAGCTAATTTAGTCCGTATTTAGCAAGCAACATCTGTTCCATATTAGGAAATTTCAAAAGTAAAGTTACACTATTAACAGCACATGATTCTTAATATTTTTTACTAAAATCTACCAAAAATATATTATTCACAATGTTTCTGTCTTAAGCAAAAGGCCATCAAACATAATTTATCTTTGTCAGTGCCACGGAGCCGTTATTTTCATTAATTAAAGTACATTAGTTTTACTCTGGCTTAATAATGGTTTCTCTTTCAGTTCTGCTTTGCAAGTGTCTGCCCCTTCAGCCTGCTGCTTGTTCTCTGCTATGATTTGAGAAAGTTGATAAGTTGGTATGAATGTACTGTGGATAAATAAAAAAGTATCAGGAATTGTGGGAGTCCAAGGAAGATGCAGTGTGAATGAAAGATGAAAGTCCTCTCCCAATGTTTCATTGAAAAAAAAATTAAAATAACTGATATGGGGTATAATATTTAAGCAAATTTCTGATGTCAGCAGAAATTTCTATAATCCTTTATTGCATTAAGAAGTGGATCTAATTTTATGCCTTTAACTCAAGGTCTTACAATTAGAAGAACAGAAGAAGACTATTTGTATTCCTATCTCAGTCTTAGCCTTGATCTTTTTCTTGGAACAGGAGTAAAGATAGGCTGCATCTCTGGACTTATTTCTAGCCTGAAGCTTGAGATGACACACGTGGTGTGAGGGCTGGGAATTCCTTCAACTGACAAATACTCTGCTCCAGGGACTGCTCAATAGCAACAGGGAGAATGAGGTAGCTCTGGCCCAGCCAAAGCTCCGATCTTTAATTCCATTAAGAAGCAGTCAAATACTGAGCTTTCAACAACACCACCAACATAGTTTGAATCCAACTTTAAAAATCCAGCAAACAGGGGCCCCTGAGTGGCACAGTCAGTTGAGTGTCTGACCCTTGATTTTGGCTCAGGTCACGATCCCAGAGTCATGGGATTGAGCCCCGCATCTGGCTCTGCACTGAGTGAGGAGCGTGCTTGAGCTTCTTTCTCCTCTTCTGACCATCTTCTTCGTTTGTGCTCTCTCTTTCTCTCTCTCTCTCTTAAAACAGAAAAGTAAAGAAAGAAGAAAAAAAAGAAAATAAAAGAAAGAAAAGGAAAGAAAGAAAAGAAGAGAAAAGAAAACTCTAGGCTATGTCTTCTATTATTAAGAAAATATAGAATTAAAATTAGCCATTTTGCTATATACCTGAATTCCAAGAAACTGCAAAACACATGTAATCCTAAAGAAAAAATAATAACCTGACTTCAATAAGAAAGTTATATGATTCAGAGAAAAATTTTAAAAGACAAATAAGGCAGAATATGAGTCCCATCTAAGATGAAATCCCCTTAGAAAACTGAAAAAAATTAGGAGCAAATACTTTATCCATTTTTCAAGGGGATGGGCACATGTCATGACTGCTAACGAGCTATTCCAATTGTTATCAAAATACATTTATATCATAGAAAATTGTCCTTATTGAATAATTTTCAAATCAACAGAAAATACTCTTTTCTCATGTTTCCCCTTTCCCCAAATAGTTTATGAACATTGGTGTTCACATCAAAGTGAAGAATTCTGGTCCCAAATCTCTGATAGATAATTATAGTGTCTTTTCCATCCATTAGTATTTTGTTGTGGTAACCGCTGATCCTATTGTTGTTAAAATATTATCTACCAAGGATATGCTGTCTGCTTGAAATACCTTCCATTTGTCGGCAATGGTTCAACTCTGTTATCCTTGTATCATCTAAAATGTTTCAGGATGAGTAGGTGAGCATGCGGAAGCAGGTGGGGACTGCTTCCAGGTACACCTACATGTTAGGCTAGAACTAAATATCACTCAGAGTCATATAGGTCCTAAGAGTTGAAATCAGGTTATCCAATTTCAAGTCTGAGAGCTCAGACCCAGATGGCAGGTTGCTTAAGCTGAGTCTTTCCCTTGCTAGCTGTGTGATCTTGGGCAAATTACTTAACCTCTCTCTGTCTCATTCTCCTTAGCTCTAAAATGAGAACAGTGACAATCCTCATCGTGTGATTATAAGATTAAATGAGTTTATAAAATTAAAAAATTTAGAATGGTGCTATACATAGAAAGTGCCATGTAGACATTAGATTTTAATCACTGGGCTCTCCTTAGGGGGATCTTGGTATATTTCTCAATCTATTTTAAAGTTCAGCATCTAAATCCCTTTCCTCTCAGGAAGATCCTTATTCTTTATGAAGTTTTCCCCAACTTTCCTGAGCTTTACATTCCAAGATATTTTTGATGGTAATGTCTGTCTAGACACTAAGATATAATTTCCTTTTTTCCAGGCCAATTGGGAAGGCTCTGAGAGCTGCTTTTAAATGAATCTTCTGAAAATAAAACTTGCTGACTCCAAGTTGACAATTTTAAAAGAGTAGCATCCCTAGCAAAGCTCATCATAATAAGGCACACAGCTAACACATATTTTACAATATGGCCACGTTTCAACACATGTTTTTGGTCAAGTGTCTGTGAAGCTCAAGGTATATGAATGAAAACACTAAGCTGTGAACAAAGATAGAGTCAAACCATCTTTCCGTGATGGATCCAAAAGATGCCAGAATTTCCACGTAAAGCATCTTGGACAGTTCCTCTGTTGAGAGGAACTCATAGAAGAAAATATAAGTTATATTTATAATTACCGATCACCAGAGCTACTAACGAGCCTCACGGTACTCATTTGAAATGTCCAATGTTGAGGTTAGGGGAGTTACTCCTACACACTGTCAATTTATCTGTTAGATGTGACTGTTAGTCCTATTAATTTAATATTAGAGTTGCAAACCAGGATTAGCATGCTTTACTGTTTTTTCTTTATTCAATGGCAAAATATTTTAATGATTTCTTATGTCCGACACTAGTATTAAAATCATATCATCATGATGATATTTGTCTTTGTTGGTTATTTGGTTACTATATGCTTTATAATTAAATTTATGGCAAGAAAAATGTGCATTTACATATAATTCTTTGCAAAATGCATGTGACTTTTCCACTCCTTCCCACACACAAATTCCCCTAGACAGGTGGGTAATTTTACAGTATTGGCCCATTTAAACACAATCCATCTTTCCTCTCATATAAACATGTCACCAAGACCCATGGCCAGTTCTACAATATTTAGAACTGTAAAAATTATGATGTAAACATTGATTAATATATTTAATTATTCATGGTTATTTATGTTCATTTTTATTTTAATCTTCATGTTTTATAAAATGCTGACTTAAAAATTTAATGTTTAATTATTTTTGAGAGAGAGAGAGACATAGTGAGAGTGGGGGAAAGGCAAAGAGAGAGGAAGACACAGAATCTGAAGCAGGCTCCAGGTTCTGAGCTGGCAGCAAATAGTCTGACATGAGGTTTGAACCCATGAACCATGAGATCATGAACTAAGCTGAAGTCAGATGCTTCATGGACTGGGCCATCCAGGCACCCCAATGCTGACATTTTTTAAAAGTTTTATTTATTTATTTTGAGAGAGAGAGAGAGAGAGAAAGAGAGAGAGACAGAGAGAGACAGAGAGAGAGAGAGAGAGAGAGAGAGAGAGAGAACCTGTGGGGGAGGGGCAGAGAAAGAGGGAGACAGTGAATCCCAAACAGGCTCTGTGCTGACAGGGCTCAATCTCAGAAACTGTGAGATCATGACTTAAGCCAAATTCAATAGTCGGAAGCTTGGCTGACTGAGCCGCCCAGCGCCCCAAAGTTAACTTTTTCTAAAAGTACAAACTCAACATTCATGAGCAGTGTAGCTATTTCTTTTCATGGAATCCTAAAGCAAACAACTCAAAGCAGGGACTTCCAAGAGACTGGCAGTGCACGCAGGTGAAGAAACACGCTCTCAGACACCACGATGAAAATCAGAACTGGGATTCACCTCCATGTTTGTCTGTCTTACATCTGTATAACTTTCTCAGGACTTCACAGTTCCCCTAAATGCATCAGAGACACCCAGTGTCTTTAAATGCCTGGATTGGGGTGCCTGGGTGGCTCAGTCGGTTAAGCCTCCAACTTCGGCTCAGGTCAGATCTCACGTTCATGGGTTCGGCCCCGCATCAGGCTCTGTGCTGACAGCTAGCTCAGAGCCTGGAGCCTGCTTCTGGTTCTGTGTCTCCTTCTCTCTCTGCCCCTCCCCCTCTCATGCTCTGTCTCTCTCAGTATCAAAAATAAATAATACATTTTTAAAAAATTAAAAAAATATAAATAAATGCCTGGATAAATGATGGGATCTTTCACTTCATATTTGGATGATTAGTCTTATGCAGATATAGTCTGATTTATAATTCTCTATTGATGATATAACGAGGATAAATACACTTGCAATATAGATAATAGATGTATTATTTTAAAAAGTCACATCTCCTCTCAGTATGAAAAGCTATCAATGACCCGTGCTCACAGTGTCATTGCCATCATCAGCCATCAGGGACTGAGCATCCGTGGCGCGGTGCGAGCCACAGACGGGGCAATTTAAATGCTTCCTGTGTTTCAGTTAATCTGTACAGATTTATTCCAATGACATGTATACCAAAACCCATCTCTGAAAAAAATGCAATGTACCATCTGTCAGTGCTTATTCCAACAGAGAAAATGTCTTTTTTTTCAAATTATTCATAATATTGAAGACAGCTAGAAACACAATTGCATTCCATAGATCCCCCTTCATGCTTCTGTCGCTTTTCTAAATGATTTTGGCAGAATGAAATTGATAGCTGAGAAAGACTGGGAAGAGAAAACTCTTGATGGGGGAAAATAATGTTTCCAAATATTTACATTACTTGATGAATCCACAGCCTTTTGTCTTTATTGCTAGATTGAACGTGGCATCATCAAATCACAAAAATATTTTAATATTCAGTAAATTAAGAATGACTTATGCTAGTCTTCTAAAGAATATATGAATATGTGAAATTTAGAAAGTGAAGCCACAGATCATTCTTAAGCTTTTTTGAAGTCTATCATCTTGGTTAGTGTGACTTTTCATATGCCCATTTTCACCTACCAAGACACTTAGCAACAGATTTCAGAAAACACACACACAAATTTTCAAGATCATAGCTTTGAACTATACTGCCATCACTTTCAAAAAATAATCAATTGGACTGAGTATTTACATGATTGTTATAAATCTGAGTCATAATAAAGCAAGAATAAAAGAAATACCTCAGTGATGTTCAGTTAGTCATATTGACAAGTCACCACTATCTATTCTTTGTGTCAAAGAACACAAGAGCCTTGCATTCCCTCACCCTCTTAAAGTCAGACATGGTTGTTAGACTCCCACTGGGTGAAGATATATAACCAGAAGACGTGTGCTTCATTTCCAGGCGGAAGCATCTAATCATGGGTGCTCAGACTTCCAGCTTGTTTCCCTTCCCTCCTCTTACTAATTGTGGAAGCACCTGGTGATACAGAAACACAACACTTAGCTTCCCTCGAGAAGGGGCTTAGACCTGCAGTGGACTTTGCTTGAGAGAAAAACAGACCTTGGTTGTTTTAAGTTACATAGATCTCAAAGTCTGTTTTTAGGGCATAATTGAGCCATTCTGGTGAATATGAGTACATGTAATAATTATGGATTAAAGATGCACATCTTAATATAAAACATATATAATTTATTATCTGCTTTTGACCTCATAATGATGACCAGTAAATCACAATGTCAAAATTAAATGTTTTAATTCTTAATAGTAATTATATGTTTACCTTATTTTCTTGAAAATCAGGCCTGAATTGGCACTCCGTTTGACTTAGCAGAAATGATACCTCTTGCTATAGATATAAATGATATACATACTGATATAGATACTGATATAGATGATTCAGATTGATACATATATCATTATATGTTACATATCTATCTTTGGTCTGATTTGCCTATCAGCATTGCTCTCACTTCTTTAAGACCCGATTAAAATATCACTCCCCCATGATTCTTCCATTCCACAAGTAATTTTATTTTACCCTTTATTCCCATAGCACATCATTGCCTGCTTAATTTTTAATTGCTTGATTATATTGATGCCTCCAAATTTACCTACGGGTTTTCTGAAAGATGAAAATTCCATTTCTTTATATTTTTCCTTTGTGAGTCTCTCCTGTTCCATCTTCAGAATCTACATGCTTTGTCCTGATTGGCCTCTTTAGACACCTCCTTCGTTCTTATTTTTCACCTGCTCTTACTGGAACTTAAAGTGAGAGTGTGTCTCTTACTACCTAAAGACTTTTCTCCTAGAATTTGAAATTAATTTCATTTGTGTAGGAAGCTCTACTATATATAATCATTATTACTGTGATCTCTCTTAATTACTCTCTTGCACAACTCTCAATTTCTTTGTTTCTGTCCTGGTTTTGCTTTTTTGTTTTCTTACCCAACTTGGCAAAATTAAAAAAAAAATTATATTCAACTTATTTGTCTCCTCTATACCTTTACCAACACAGCTTGCTTGGCTGAGAAAAACATATAACTATGCTGACGTGTCTGAAATTAAATATGGATCATATGGTCTACCTTGTTTTCCTTTATTATTCATGCACCTTTCCTGATCCTAGATAAGCCAACCCCTGTGCTTGTGCGCTGGACCTGGTTTGTCAGTCTTATGTAACTGAAGAACAAAACTCTTAGCAATTATCGTCTCTCACGTACATCATCTAATATTCCCTTCACTGGATTGTTCCACAAAATATATGAGCATGCTGTTATTTCTCCCATTTTATTAAACAAATCTACAAGCAAAAAGCTTTGTGGTTCTCAGTGCCCCACCAACCCTAACCGACTTGTCTCCTTATCTTTAGAGCCAATCTTCCTGAAATAGTTTTCTGTACTTACTGTCTCCAAATTGTCTCCATTTCTGTCTTGAATAAACTCCAACCAGGTTTCTATTACTGCCATGTCCATAAAGTGCTCTTTAAATAATCACAAAAGACGCACTTTGTTACATGAAATGGTCATTTCTGAGTCCTAATCTTATTTGATGTGGCAGTAGCATTTGAAGTATTTGGTTTTTTCTCCTCAAAACAAATTCTTCACTTAACTTCCAAAATACCATACCCTCATGCATTTACTCTCACCTCTCTGTCTATTTTTAAAAGACTTTTTTTGTTGTTCTACCTCATTTTACCAACCTGGAAAGTTTGCAGAGCCTCAAGACTCCCTCCTTTAACAATGTGGGGTTTTTCTTTAATGTTTTGTATTTTTGAGAGGCAGAGAGAGACAACGTGAGCAGGGGAGGGTCAGAGAGAGGGGGAGATACAGAATCCGAAGCAGGCTCCAGGCTCTGAGCTAGCTGTCAGCACAGAGCCTGACACAGGGCTCGAACTCTTGAACTGTGAGATCATGACCTGAGCTGAAGCCAGACACTTAACTGACTGAGCCACCCAGGTGCCCCAACAATGTGGGTTTTGAATCTCCACTCTTTTCTTAGAGTTTCTATAGTCTCATGGCCTTAAATACCCTTTCCATGGTGAAGATTGCCAAATTTTTATCTCATGCTTAGATCTCCTCTCTGAATACTCAACTATGCAAGTGGTTTCTTGTCATTTTCTTTTCAATGACTAGTAAGGTTTTATGTTCAATATGTCTTAAATAAACATTTTGGTATTTTTCCAATGTTATCCAATGTACAGGGCTCTTTCTGAAGTATTTCTATTGAAAGTCAAAAGTGATTCCATTCTTTTGTTTGCTTGGGGAGAAAATATAACATCATCCTTTTTTTCCTCTCCTTCTCTTACTCTACATATTGAGATTAACAGCAAATGTCTGTCTGACCACTCTTTACCACCCTCACTGCCACTACCCTAGTCCACATCATCCTCTCTCTCTCTTTGCAGTAGCTTTCCACATGACCATCCAATGACCCATGCCTTTGTAAGGTGCCTTCTCCTTCATTGGGGAAGAACCTGTAACTTGCTGGTAAACAACAAACATGACTCAATAATGAAACAGCTCAGCTTGGTCCTATGATTATGTTACGTCATAAGCAAATGTGAAGAGATTTGCGAGATCTAATTAAGGTCCCTAATAAATTGAATTATTCAGATGGAGATCATCCTGGTGGGCCTAACTTAATCAGACAAAGCTTTACAAAGAGGTCTTAGAGGTCAGAGATAAAATCAGAGATCCCTGCTGATCTTGAAATAAGTTGCTGTGTTATGAAAGGACCATATGGCAAGGAACTTTGGGAGTCTTCTAGGTGAGAGCAGAACCCATTTGACCTGTGTCCCAGAATCAGAAGAAACTAGATTTTGCCAAAACCCTCAAAGCTTGGAAAAGAATCATGAGCTTCAGATAAGAACACAGCCCAGCTAAAATTTTAATTGAATCACTGTGAAGAGAAAAATTTGGTTAACCTATGCCTGGATTTTTAACCCATGGAGACTGTGAGGTAAAAAAATGTGATTTTTTGTTATTGTTGTTAACTAGCTATATTTGGGTAATTTATTAGCAATAAAATAATACAATGCCCCAACTGGTCTCATGAATCTCTAAAATTACAGCTCTCTTAACATTTTATACTTCTCCACTCTTTTAGTTTTACCTTGACTTTTTAAATCAATTAACATATATAAATTATCCATTTCATGCATCTACTTCCCTAAAAATAGAAGCTCTAAAAGAAGGCGGACTTCTGTTGATTTTGATCATGGACAAAAATTTCTTACTATTTAAAAGCACACCTGGTCCATAGGATATGCTCAAAGAGCTTCATAGAATAAACACTACTCCTGTATCTGTATTACAACACAGCTCTAGCGTTCGTGGATCCTAAAACATTCCAATGTCTGTGTTTCTTTTGCCATAGTTTGCCATGGAGAGAAGATTGGAAAAAAAATCATTTCCATTTTGAGTAGATTAAATGGGCAGTTCACCTAGTCTGTTGTGTAATTGTAGAAAATGGAAGGTAAAGTTTATTTATCTTTACACTTTAAATTAATCCTTCATAAATAGTACTACAGGGTGCCTAGGTGGCTCAGTTGGTTGAGTGTCAAACTTGAGCTCAAGTCATGACCTCACAGTTCAAGCCCCTCATTGGGCTTGCTGCCGTCAGCACGGAGCTCACTTCTAGTCCTCTCTCCCCTTCTCTCCCTGCCTCTCTTCCACTCACAGTCTTTCAAAAATAAATGCAACATTTAAAAAAATAGTGCAAGATAATTTGTGCTTTGCCATTTAATTTTAGCTCTTGCATCTGGAACATACACAAAAATAATGACAAAAGTGAAAAATATACATTATAACTAGCCTTACATATTCTCAGATTTAGCTATAAACATTGCTCCTAACTAGTTAAATAGATAATTGTGTCATTGCAATGTTTATAATTTTCTATGAAAAATTATATTAGTTAATTATGTTAGCTATAGCTTCAAAATAAACTTATAAATCTAATATCTAAAATAATCTTTTTATTTACTTCTTCATATTAGAAAAGTGATTGCTAACATTAGTAAAAGTTCTTGGGGACATAACTGCTGGCCAGTCCCAAGAAAAGAACAATGTTAGGCAAAATGATTTTTGACAGATACAAACTCTGGCAGGCAGCAAGGACAGACACAGAACAACAGCAAAATAATAAGGCAAGACAAGGAAATGAAGAACAATAAATAAGGAATGATTACATTCCTAATGTTACATTATGTATGATTACATGCATAAACAAGGGAATTAATTATCAAATAGCACCATTTGGGAGATAATAATAAAATAATAATAATAATAACAAATGCATGATTAAAAAGATGTATACATTATTGACACGAAAAAAATTGTTAAGAATGACATGACATGAAAAATTGTTAAGAATGGAAAGCAAATTTTTACAATAGTAAAGTAATTTTAAATAAGTAAATTTAATGAAAGAAAGAAAGGAAGGAAGGAAGGAAGGAAGAAAGAAGGAAAGAAATATGGCTGATCAAGAATCAAAATCAAACATATATAGGTGGTAGTCCTGAAGTAGAGAAAAAAATTGAAAACTAAAAGCTATTTTAGGAGTAAATAGTAAATGAAGATAAAATACAATATTCATTATTATATTAAGTGTCATAACCTAAAGAAAATGATGCAAGAGACTACTAATGCATGTTTTATAACACACATATAATTGGATTACATACATGCAATTGCATTATAATACACTGTCATTAGAATAGCTATTGTATATTATATCTAATTGCATATGTATGTAATTAGATGTTGAATATAAAATGTAATATGTATCACATAATATCTAAGTATTCTATACACTGTTAAATTCAAGGACAGACAGATCAGCCCTAAAGTTTCCTTGAGCGGACAGAACTAGTTTAGTCATGCAGGAAAAGCTTAATTTAGCTTATTTTGCAAGGCTAACCTGACCTGGATCATTTCTTGCTTGTGCCTCTGGAAATGATAAGCAAAATATGAATAGTTTCCCAAGGCTGATATGAGATAATCACTCAAAATTATAATATTGTAACCAATCACTGTGAAGAATCAACACTCACTGCTTTCTCACTGAATAGATGCTTTAGAAACAATACACCCGTGGGCCTCATCCCATGTTCTGATTTGAATGCTTCTGGTTTGCAAACTGTCTTTACAGTGTAAGCATAATAAATGTTTGCTAATTACTACTTCAGTGATTCATTGGGTTTACTTTGGCTAATCTGAACCTTTTACAATACCTATATATGTGTATACTAATATACAGTATATAATCTCCAGAGTAAGTTACTTGAAATTAAGGATATGATGGAATCCTAGGGTGTCCAAGTAGAAAATTACATTTCTAAATCAATGAAAAATTAGATAGTCTTAGATTCCTTCAATCTGGATTAAGAAATAAAAAGAAAAAAATTCCAAATTTATTTTAGGATTCATTATGACATTCTAAATACTTGGAAAATTGGAAGACTATAAATGTCTAACTAAAGTCAACTACATTTTTTTATTTAATAAAAGTAAGATATGGAAATGAAATAGCAATGAATTACGACTAACCTTAGTCAGATACTGAATATATTATAACAGTCAGCTAAGTAGTAAATGAAACATTACTATACTCTACAGTAGTAGTTTAGAAATAGATTGATGTAAAAAGAGCAGTCAGTAGTATATGTAAGAAAAAATAGACACTTAATACATGATATTATTGGAATTTTACAAGATTTTTTAGAAGATAACTTATTTTAAATAGATTATCTTGGGACAACTGACGACTGTTATATATGCTACTCCTATTTTTTAAGCATATCAGATAAAACAACAACAACAATACTATATTACTACTTCATTCTCTGATGGGCTCCTTGGTTTTTTCTGTACTCAATCTTAGAAAGGTGTTGTTGTTTTTTTTTTTTTTTTTAGAGAGAGTGGGAATAGGGGAGGGGGCAATGGGAGAGAGAGAGTCTTTAAAAAAAATTTTTTTTAATGTTTGTTTATTTTGGGGAGAGGGAGGGGCAGAGAAGAGAGGGAGACTCAGAATCAGAAACAGGCTTGTCTTAGAGCTGTCAGCACAGAGCCAGACGTGGGCCCCCAAGGAACCATGCAATCAAGACCTGAGCTGAAGTCAGACACTTAACCTACTGAGCCACCCGGGCACCCTAAGAGAGAGAATCTTAAGCAGGCTCCACACTCAGCCCAGTGCAGGGCTAGATCCCATGACTCTGAGATCATGACCTGAGCTGAAATCAAGAGTCAGACAGTCAACTGAATGAGCCACCCAGGAGCCCCTGAAAAATCTATTCTCAACAGAGCACCCCATGTGATAATTTAAAATCATATAATGGGTCATGCCAATTTCATTGCAAGTCCTTTGCTTATCTTTCCATCTGTTTCCATTCATTAAACATGAGAGTCAAATCTGTAAATGGTTTTCAAGTGCCAAAAATAATCCAGTTTTTCTGTTACTTCTCTGGTCTCCTTGCTACTACTCTTCCCCATTACTTCTTCCAGTCTACCCACTCTGGGTTTGCTGCTGCCCCACACACCTATCATGTGCTCCTTTCTCAGGACTTGCTGTTTCTTTTACTGGCAATTCTCTCTCTTTGGAGAGTCCTTTCTCAGAGAAGAGTATCACCTTCTCCTTTTGCTTAGACTTGGGTATCAGATCCTAAAGGCCAACACCTTTCTAGTTAATTCACTATATTGCTATATACTGCTATAAAGACTGCTCTATCTCCAGTATTTATCTCTGAGCCCGGCACAGAAAAGAATCTCATAAAATCATCTCTTCAATACATGTACAGATAGATGACTAAATGAATGCGTGAATAAACTTTATGTTTTGACTCCTTCCACTTTCATACTTTTGAAACCCAAATCACCCAGCTTGTATAGATAAAAGGATGGCTTTAAAATGTTGTTATTGTTGAAATACTGTAATTTCAAGTAATTTAAAATAAAAAAGCTGCTAGGCAAAAAGAAATAAAGATATTATAATAAGATGAAAGATCAAAAGTGACTCTTTTTTTCTTTTTCTTTTTCCACTTAGACTTCTGTTGAAAAATCTTAACTCTAAAGAAATGGAATAATCTGACCTAATGGTGAGTAATGCAGTGTGTCTAAAACAAGTGTGGGTGGGAAATTACCAAAAAAGAGAAAAGGTTAATGAACAACTATCATCCCCCAACATTCGTTTTCCCAGTAAAGGAAAGAGGTATTCAAGAGGGTACACACTTTACTTTGGTTCACAATATTTTTTCCTAAAATGCAAATCCCATATAGAAAACAGTCCAAGGCTTGCATAGATAATACTTTCCTATGTCCCGAGTAAACTCAAGACATTTTTCAAATACCTCATCATCTTGGTCTGGGTATTAAGAATATATTCCTCAAACCCTTACCTGTGACAGTGGTCCTTTCTCCTATTGCTTGGGGATATAGCATATCTTATTTTAACGTAATTCTGAATAATTTCTATCTCTAGGATTTAGACAAGAATTGAGATCCTGAGCTGTGATTCACTCCTCACTGTCTTTTTTCTCACTCCTTAGTGTGTTAAAGGTAGGTGCTCTTGGGGTGCCTGACTTTGGGTAAGGTGATGGTCTCACCGTTTATGGGTTCAAGCCCCACACTGGGCCCTGTGCTGACAGCTCAGAGCCTGAAGCCTGCTTCAGATTCTATGTCTTCCTCTCCCTCCTCCCCTCCCCTGCTCAAGTTCTCTCTCTCTATTTCTCTCAAAAACAAATAAATATTAAAACATTTGGGAGAGAAAAAGGTAGGTGCTCTCATTGCTTGAATGGTTAACTATTTCACTCTTTACTCAAACTCCACTTACTTTTTATTATAGCAGATTGTTTGACCTGAGTACTAGTGATAGCATTGGTTTCCTACCTATGTTCTCCTCATGATAGTTTATTTCTGGGAATTGCTTTGTTTTCCTGTTCCATTGTTTTTCCACCTTATGACCCTACCAGACACAGCCACACCTGTCCTTCATAAGATAGAAAATGAACTGGGTTCCATAATTTTTAATTCCCTGGCAGAAATAGTTCCCCATTTTGCAGTTTTTGAAACATCACTCTAGCAGAGTGACTCTTCTGTTCTGTGGTCCCTCAAGATTTCTATAAATTGAGCTGAGATGAATTCCATACTGAGCGAGACTCTCCAATATTTCACCCTTGTTGTATGCCACAAAACAGAAATAGAAAGTTCTCTTGGGTTCTTTCCTTGTAAAAGAAATGAGGAAAAAGGCCAGTTGCAAAATTCTGGTCAAACAGGAATTCTGTTGAGGAAATATAATTTAAAAAAAAAAATCTCCTTCCAACCCAGAAAACTTCTCTGCAAAGGTTGTAGAGAAGGAAAACAGTTTATTATTGAAAACGCATTAAATTGGAATGGGATATACATCACAGGCAATCTAAAAACACTCATACCCTTATAGAGCTCTCTTAGTCTGGTCAGGCTACTATAGCAAACACACCAGAGATTACGTGGCTAACTTTCTGTGGGCACCTTGCTCAAGCTGCAAAACTACCTTCCGTACTTAAAATATAGAGTTTGCTTTTCATCCTGACAAAGCTTATTAGCAAAAGCAGGTGGTCAACTCAATTATCAGGTAAAGTTGGGATGAACAATGTGTGACAAATAGTTCTGTCAAATGCTCTTACCTGAGGAATAGTGATTGCTTATCTTAAGAACACATATGTAGGGATGTCTGGGTGGCTCAGCTGGTTGAGCAGCTCACTCTTGATTTCACTCAGGTCATAATCCTAGGGCTGTGGGATTGAGCCCTGTGTCTGGCTCTGTGCTGACAGCATGAAGCCTGCTTGGGATTCTCTCTCTCTCTCTCTCTCTCTCTCTCTCTCTGCCCATATCCTTCTCAGTCTCTGTCCCTCTCTTTGAAAATAAATAAAATAAACTTGAAAAAAGAAGGAACATGTGTGTAAAGGGTTATATCTGCTTGTTGATTGCTACAGACTGAATATTTGTGTGCTCTCCCAAATTCATATATTGAAATCCTACCCCCAATTTGACAGTATTAGGAGAAGAGATCTTAGGCTGATAATTAGAATTAGTTGAAGTTTTAAGGATGGAGCCCTCATAAAGGAGGTTAGTTGCATTATAAAAGTCATGAGAGGGGCGCCTGGGTGGCTCAGTCAGTTAAGCCTCCGGCTTCGGCTCAGGTCAGATCTCACGTTCGTGGGTTCGAGCCCCGCGTCGGGCTCTGTGTTAACAGCTAGCTCAGAGCCTGGAGCCTGCTTCCAGTTCTGTGTCTCCTTCTCTCTCTGCCCCTCCCCCTCTCATGCTCTGTCTCTCTCTGTATTAAAAAAATAAATAAAATATTAAAAAAATATTTATAAAAGTCATGAGGGACAGGGAGCCTGGGTGGCTCAGTTAAGTGTCTGACTTTAGCTCAGGTCATGGTCTCCCAGTAAATGAGTTTGACCTCCGCGTCAGGCTCTATGCTAACAGCTCAGAGTCTGGACCTGTTTTGGATTGTGTGTCTCCTTCTCTCTCTGTCCCTTCCTTGCTTGTGCTCTCTCTCTCTCTCTCTCTCTCTCTCTCTCTCTCTCTCTCTCTCTCTTTCAAAAATAAATAAAAGCATTTAAAAAAATTTTTTATACTCCTCATGGAACTTGCTTCTCCACTTTGCTCTCTGCCATGCAAAGATACATTGAGAAGTCAGCAGTCTGCAACCAAAAGAAGGCTCTCATTAGAATCTGACCATGCCAACATTATGATTTCAGACTTTTAGTCTCCACAGCAGTGAGAAATAAATTTCTACTGCTTGTAAGCTACCCAATCTATGGTATCCTTCTTATAGTAGCCCAAATGGACTAAAAGCAGTTTTATAAGGAGATGAAATTCCTTTCTGTCTTTACAATCTCTTAGCGGATTGCCTGTGATGTGCATCACATCTTGATTTCATGTTTATTCATCAATAAAATTGTTTTCTTCTACTACCTTTTTGAAAAAATTTTATGGGTTGGCAGAAGATCTTTTTAAATTATATTTCCCCGGCAGGACACAATGTCAGCAAATTATTAATAAAAAAAATAAGCAGGTAAATACTCCATGACACAGTTTCTTAAGTCAGTGTCTCAAGGAGTCATGGTTGCGTTGGTGGTGCTAAATCTTGCCAGTGCAGGGTAAGGTCCTGCCTAATTTTGCAAAGTTCCAAAAATGCCTTGAGTCTTATAAAGCCCACTAGTTCACCTGAAACTTTAACCCCTTTCACTGGTATGGATCAAAATAAAAATCTTTATAATTTCACTGATATTGAGGGAACAGCTTCTGACTATACTACCAGTATATCTGCTATATTTTTCCTACAGATTTCTTAATAAGAAGTCCAGGCAACATCTATGCAAATTTGCACTGCAACCATGCAATGATGATTAAAAGGTGGATACGAACAATCAGTTCAAACCTTAGAAGAGAGAGGAAGGTCTGCCAAGGCCCTTCTAGAAATATTAAGAAAAGTAATGACATGGGTTTTTTTTTCCTAAGGAAATTTATTTTTTTTCCATTTATTTATTTTTTTAACATATGCAATTATTTTCCATCATTTACACTACAGTAGTTACAATGACACTCCAAACAGAAAAGCAAAGTAAAAAATCAAAACCCCAACTTCTATTTCATGTAATTAGACTTATACAGAAATTAGAAGGTTAAGTAACAACTAGTTAATCACCTAATTTCACAGCTATCTGAAGTGGTATGGTTTTTTAAAGCACATTCCTTCAGATCTGATTCAGCCATAAGCAAATAAAATGATAAATTGGTGGCCTAAATAAGTGATAACATCTCTTTTGTCTCATACAATTATTTTTTTCATAAATAAAAATTTTTATTTTTATATCTTTTTTCTTAAATGAAGTATAATTATATATATTTGTTTCACATATGCAACATGATTCTATACGTTTATATATTGTAGAATGATCAGTACAATAAGTACAATGAACATTCCCCACCATAGAAACTTTTTCTTGTGATGAAAACTTTTAAGACTTACTCTCTTACAGTGTTTGTACCTTTTGACTCACTTCACCTATTTAGCCCACCCTCCAAGGTCCCTACCCCCTACCTCTGGGAACCACCAATAGGTCTCTGTATCCATGAGCTTGTTTTTTTGTTTTGTTTTGTTTTTTGGTTTTCGTTTTGATTCCAGATATCACATATAATGGAGATCATATGGTAGCTGTCCTTCTCTGTCTGACTTATTTCATTTAGCATAATGCCCTTGAGGTCCATCCACATCACAAAAGTAAAACTTTATTCTTTTTATGGTTAAATAATATTCATTTTATAAACATGTGGCACATTTTCTATATCCATTCATCATTTCTTTGCCCATTCACCCGTCAATGGACACTTAGATTGTTTCCACATCTTGGATACTGTAAATAATGCTGTAGTACACATAGAAGTGCATATATCTTTTCCAAGTTAGTGTTTTCATTTCCTTCAGATAAAGACCCAGAAGTAGAATTACTACTGGACCATAAAATGGGAACGGTCAGTCTCATCAACAAATGGTGTTGGGAAAACTGAACTGCAAAAAGCAAAAAACAAACCACAACAACAAAACAAAAACCAAAGAAAAAGAAATAGGACCACTATCTTGTACCATACACAAATATTAACATAAGATGGATTAAGGATGTGAACGTAAGATCTGAAACCATAAAAGTCCCCAAAGAAAACATGGGTGGTAAGCTCCTTGACATTGATCATAGCAATAATTTGAATTGACACCAAAGGCAAAAACAATGACAACAAAAATAAATCAGTGGGACTACATTAAACTAAAAATCTTCTACACAGAAAATGAAATCATCAGCAAACTAGCTGAACCTACTGAATGGGAGAAAATATTTGCAAGTTATATATCTGATAAGGGGTTACTGTCCAAAATACAGAGAGAACTCATATAACTTAGTAGCAAACAAAAAATTCTAATTATCCCATTTAAAAAATAGACAGATGATCTGAATCAATAATTTTCCAAAGAAGTCTTACAGATGGCCAACACGTACATGAAAAACATGTTTGACATCACTACTCTTTAAGGAAATGCAAATCAAAACCACTGTGAGATGTCACTTCATACATGAATGTTAGAGTGTTAAATGGCTCTTGTCAAAAAGACAAGAGATAGCAAGTGTTGGCAAGGATATGGAGAAAAGGGAACCCTTGTGCACTGTTAGCGGAAATGTAAATTGGTGTAGTCACTATGGAAAACAGCACAGAAGTTCCTCCAAAAAAATAAAAATAGAAAGGTTATTATTCTTAAACCAGACAGGCTCAGCACTTCTACTGTCTTCAGAGTTCTGCATACTCAAGGAAGAAAAAAATTGCTAAATCTTAGGAAATCCAAAAAAATCTTTTTATACCAATTCCTCAGGGCAAGGATTGCTTCTACTTATACATTTACATAACTAGTAAGCTATCCTTTTTCCCCTAGAATAGAGAATATCCTTAAGATGATTTGGCATTTTCATCTCTCGGCAGAAACCAGGTTGGCACAATTGTTTCTAAATTCCAAAGCACCAGAACTTTTAATAAGTGTACTCAAAAACTTTTAACAAGTTGCCTGCATTTACTGCAATGCCTAAACTCTTATATTGCAAAACGATACTTTAGTTCATATTTGTTTAGTTCCCTTGGAACTCCAGGATTGAATTTATTAGTTTATTCATTTTTTTTTGAGGGGGGAGGGGCAGAGGGAGAAGGAAAGAAAGAGAAATTTAAGCAGGCTCCACATCAGCACAGAGCCTGATGTAGGGCTCCATCTCATGACCATAAGTTCATGACCTGAGTGCTAATCAATTGTGAGGCACTTAATTGACTAAGCCACCCAGGCAACCTCCATTAGTTCATTCTTAAAGTAAGACTGTGTCTGTTTGTTTCAATGTCAGTGATGACCTTGACATCATACCACAGTTGTGATAATTTTGCTAAGGAAAATATATAGCTGGATGTTGAAGTATCCAAAGCAATTGTAGTGGGCATCGGCTATTTTTATTAATCCAGAATATCTTCTTCATTCTTTTGGCAAAGCAGTATCTGTCATTATTCTTTAGGGGAACTAATTTTCCTGAACATGTGGTGCAGGTACAACTATTAATTTCAAAAGTATAATCACCTCCAACCTCCACTCCTGGGAATAGGGGTGGACACACATGATCCAAAAAGGCTAAACAGAATTTTTTTTCTTTTAAATTTATTTTAATGTTTATTTATTTTTGAGAGAGAGAGACAGAGAGAGAGTGTGAGGGAGAGGCAGAGAGAGAAAGAGGAAGACACAGAATCTGAAGCAGGCTCCAGTCTCTGAGCTGTCAGCACAGAGCCTGATGAGGGGCTTGAACTCACGAGCCATGAGATCATGACCTGAGCTGAAGTCGGACACTTAACAGACTGAGCCACCAATGTGCCCTTAAACAGAATTTCTCTTGTGTATTTATATCATATTAGAATGACACATTTGCAGAAGTCTGTAAGAGGCCACTCAATTTGTAGGCAGTATGTTGTCTAAACGAGATTGTCTATGTGAATTTCAAATTGAGAATCTTGTTCTTCCTGTTCTTCCTAAAATTTGGTATATATTTTTCTTAGATTTTGCAAGTTTACAAGAATCAGAGATTGAACTGCAAGCCCCAATTTTTCATCTCTTTCATCATCTACTCTCATGCCATGGACTCATCTCAGATCACGTATTTCCCCTCACCTTGTATTTCTCCATGCCTCATCCTTGGTTTGGGCCATTTTGCTTTGATTAAACAAGAGTCCTTCTGAGCCTTGGACTTAAAAAGCTTCCAGTGATTCTGCTAGATAATAGTATACTTAGGAAAAGATAATACACTTGGAAAACCTACTGCTTCTAAGAAGATAGAGCTGAGCCTTCATCAAAGGCAAACATAGTTAAGTGCAGCTTAGATCACCTCCCTGTGAGCTGGCATGCAGATAGATGAATAATTAGATGAATAATACAAAATGAATGCTGTTTTAAGCCACTGCATGTTGGAGTGTTTTGTTACATCGTAATATCAGATGGATAAACTTAGATCCCTTCATATAAACTCTGTTTTACTGTCTCAAAGTATCTAGGTTCCATTTCATAACTGGTAGTCACTGAAACTAATACTGATTTAATAATTGGTGAAATCATTATGTTAGTTTCCATTATATGGAATCTGAGAGTTGCTAGGAAATTCTGAGAAGGATTAAAAATTTCTTGATTTTGACACCAGATTTCAGAAGACTTTCATTCTAAGAGATTCTCACTATGTTTTGGAAAACTTGGTCTGGGTTCTGGAACTTTCAATATTTTCAACAAATGATCCTGGAGTCCAGTGTTACTTGTGTCACGAACCATTTATCTTTTTACTTTAAGTTTATCTATTTATTTTTAAAAGAGAGAGCAGCGTGAGTGAAGGAGGAGCAGAGAGAGAGGGCAAGACAAAGAATCCCAAGCAGGGTCTGCACTGTCAACTTGGAGCCTGATGTGTTACTTGAACCCACAAACCATGAGATCACGACCTGAGCTGAAGTCGGGCACTTAACCCACTGAGCCATCCAAGCGCCTCAATAACCATCTGTAACCTGGGAGTTAATTAATTTTTACAGACACCAAGTCATGGGAATAAAAATCCCACTCTTGTCAAAACAAAACTATGATCTCTGAATATATGGTACAAGAAACAGTTGCATGTTATTTGGTGAGCCTAAACTTCTGCAAACCCATTCCAGAATTCAGGAATGTTTAAGCTGTCTAGTGTGTAGTGTAGTAGGCATTCATGGGAGTTGTCTAGAAATGGATTCTACAAAGAACAGGACCTATTTGATCAGAAAACCAGGTGTTTACCCATCCTTTCTTACTTTTTCTTAGCATCACTTGCCCTATTAAGATACCTTTCATCCCAAGTGTAGACAACCCGTCAGAACACAGTGAGGCTTCAGTGTTACTTTGCCCAAACAAGTGATTAGAGGCAATCAAGGGGCTGTTCATGTATTCAAACGATGACCATCAGTAGCTACACACTAAGAGATTTCATTTATTCAATAGAATGCAATGATGCCAGTATTGTTCCTCACCCTACTTGTACAGGCTACTGCTAAGCGAAGTTTGACAAACAGTGCAATCAAGTTAAAAGCCCTAGTGAACACTACTACACTGACAGAAGAAAAAAAGAACAAAACTGGTGTGATGATACAACGGGATGTGTAAGAGCACAGACTCTAGGGTCAGGTTACCGGGGTGTGTATCCCAGTCTTTTACATACTTGCTTTGTGAATTTGGGCTATTTATGTGCTCTTTCTAAATTTATTGATCTTCAAATGTGATAAATATAGTGTCTACAATATAGGGCTAAAAAAAAAAAAAAAAAAAAGCTCTTATCTAGGGGCACCTGGGAGGCTCAGTCAGCTAAGAGTCAAACTTCGGCTCAGGTCATGATCTCACTGTTTGATTAGTGGGTTTGAACCCCGCATCGGATGCTGAGCTGACATCACAGAGCCTGCTTTGGATCCTCTAGCTCCCTCTCTCTCTGCCCTTCCCCATGTGCTCACTCTCTATCTCTCTACTAAACAATTAAGGAATAAAAGTAGAAAGCTCATATCTATAGTCTGCATACATGACCTGGCATGTCACAAATGCTTTGTAACTCTTAGTCACTGTTGTCATTATTGCTGTTCCTGTTGTTGTTGCTATTACTGTTATTAAATACAGTTCATAAAAAGCAGTTTTGAGTTGTTTAAAATCATTAAATTTTCACAAAATAAGTTGGAAAAAAGAAGGACGAACCTAGAACTTCTTATTTAATATGCACCAAACACGTTAGATATTTTACATGAGTTAAATCTTCCCAAAGAAAAATGGAACCAAGTAGAAGGAGGCCAGCACACATTTACATCCACAGGTACCCTTGACCATTTCAGACTTCTAGTGGAATCTAGCTGCCGACTTGAGTTTTTGAATTTTATTCAAAAAACTGCAAAACTGCTGTTTGAATGTCATTTAATGTTAACTTTAAATGTAAATTTAAAGTATTATCTGAATGATTCAATTATTTGGGGGGATAAAGTATGTTTGAAAGAACTTAAATATGTGTTTTCACTGTAAATTTTATGAAATATGATAAATCAATATTTCCAATAACATTTAGTGCCAGATTAACATGGTTATAAGGGCAAAATATATAGTGGTATTTGAAGATAGTACAAAAGATGAAAGTTTTCTTATTAATTATCTTGTTATATTGATTATATTTTGAATGTGTAATATATAATACTACAATATATGCATTTGTACAATATACATACAATATACGTATACATGTATATACGGTATATATATAATATAATGTATATATAGGTTAAATAAAATATACTATTAAATCAATTTCCACTGTTTCTTTTTATTTTCAGTGTGATCTCTCTGAGAAATAAATTACATTGCAAACCTGCTGGTCGCTGACAGTGCGTGACCTCAGCTGAACCGGCAGTGTTTCTTAGAAGGCCGGCAGTGTTCCAGGCTTGCTCATTCCCCAGTGCTCCATGGCAGCTAATTCAAATCTGCTGGTTCTCAAATCTCACTTCCTATCACTTCCCATTCAGTCTCTGCTAATCACCCTATCTGCATCTCCTCACATGAAGAAAGAGGTCAGCAGGCACTCAGACCTGTGCGGTGATCATCTTTTGTCCTTTTCACCTCACTTACATCAGAAGATTCTGGCTCTTGTCCATGCCCAGCCCCTCTGTCTGTTTTTTTCTAACTTCTCTCATCTAGCAATCATCTCCTCACACACTGAATCTTTCTCTCTCTAATACTTTCAGTGTATCCATATTTAGTGGTTTTTTTACACTTATTATTAGTATGTTAAACACACAGACGATCCGTCTCAATTTCCCCTCCATCATCCATCTACCTCTCTCTTCCTTTTTACTGCCACGGGGCTTCAGACAACCAGGCACACTTCCCGATCAATTCCTTTCTCTCTAGTTTGTGACCAGCTGAATTTGCCTTTTGACTTTATTATCTACTTACCAAAATAACTAAAGTTCCCATGGCTACTTCTCATTTCTTAACTTCCAAGAAGACCATGGGATCACTGACTACCACATCTTCTTGGCTTCTGGCATAGCATACCCTGCCAGTCTGCCTCTGACTTAACACTTTTTGCTTTTTCACACCAGTGCTGCTGCTCCTCAGAGTTTTACTTTGGTTACTTTTAACTTTGTATCCTCTCTCTGAGTAATATCACCACTCTTATAGTTATAATAAGAATCTCTACACTGTTGATTCTGAAATAAATATCTTCAGCTCAGATCATAATCCTGTACACAAGATTCATGCATCCAAGTTATCCCTAGTTTATTTCCAGCAGCACATAAAAGATAGGGTGGCAGGCAGAATAAATGCCCCCCCCACCAAATGT
Organism: Suricata suricatta; assembly: GCF_006229205.1. NCBI lineage: Eukaryota > Metazoa > Chordata > Mammalia > Carnivora > Herpestidae > Suricata > Suricata suricatta. The sequence continues at coordinate 51,891,111 of NC_043714.1, forward strand.
CTAAGCTCTGATCCCTAGAAACTGTAAATACATTATCTTACAAGGCAGAGACTCTGAAAATATAATCAGTGTTATAAACCTTGAGATGAGGAGGGAAGCCTGGATAATCCAGGTGCGCCCATTCAAACCAATGCATCTTCATAACAGGTAATATTTCCCACCTGTAATCAGAAAGTGATATGATGATGGAAATTAAGTGAGATTAATGCTATTGTTGCTTTGAAAATGGGGGAAGAAATCAGGGATTAAGTAATGCAGGTGGCTTCTAGCACTTGAAAAGGCAAAGAAATAGTATCTCCTCTAGAGCTTTCAGAAAAGAACACAGCTCTACTAATACCTCAATTTTAGCCCAGCAAAAACTATATTGGAATTCTGACCTACAAAACTGTAAGATAGTACATTTTTTCTTCTTACAAGTCACTAAGTCTCTGGTAACTTGTTATAGCAACAAAAGAAAGCTAATAGAGACCCCACATTCAAGAGGAAATTCACCACTTTTGTCCTCTATGAAACAAACAGAAAACAGTAAAAGAAATAGAAAAAAAAGAAAGTTTTTTTACTTAGATTTATTATCTCAGAAAATGGCATTATCATTTCCCTGATGTCTACGTCAAGAAATTGGTTTTAAATTTGCCTCCTCCTTGTTCATCGCTCCTCACATTCAAATATTCATCAAGACCTCTACATGTATGAATGTGTACACACACACACACACACACACACACACACAAACTACATGTCATCCTTCGAATTTCCAATTGTCACTTCCATATTAGGCAGCTCTGCTATCTTTAGCATGAATTAAGACCACAGCCCTTGAAATGATCTGCCTATTTATAGTTCACCTTCTACAATCCCCTAATTACAGTACCTTTCCAGGATGCTACTTTCCTCTCTATCTTCATCTCTAGCAATACTATTCCTTCTACTGAACTCCAGTTATTCAGCACTTTTCTCAGTTTCTCAGTACACTGGAGTCTCCATCTGACTTTATAATTTTTCTAGGAATTCTCATTTCCATTTTTGTTTTAGAATGTCTAATTTTATATTGATGAATAGCAGTGTTTTTTAAATTACATATTTCAAATGTGATTCATTTATTATGTGTTATACAAATATCTTCTTCCACTGTGATTCACTTATTTTTTTTACTTAATAAAATCTTTTGATGAATATCAGATAAACAGCTTTAAAGTGGTCCAACTTTTTATTTTTTATGATTAGTGCTATTTTTCCAATGTAACAAATATTTTTCTACCTTAATGTCATAAAACAAAAACAATGGTTCCTATATGTTATCTGTAGATATAGAATTCTTCTTTGGCTTACAATTCTAATTATTGTCCCTACACCATGACCCTACCAAAGGCATTCTAAGATACTACTTTTGTAATTACTAAATCCTTCCTGGATAGTGACTCACAAAGATTAGTAGACATAACTATTATCCAGAGTTCTTGTTAAAACATAGATCACTAGAGGGGCCTCGGTGTCTCAGTTGGTTAAGCATTTTATTTCGGCTCAAGTCATGATTTCAGAGTTCAAGAGGTTGAGCACTGCATCAGGCTCTTTGCTGTCAGCTTGGAGCCTGGAGCCTACTTCAGATTCTGTGTCTTCCTCTCTCTCTCTTTATGCCCCTACCCTGCTTGTAGTATGTCTCAAAAATAGATAAACATCAAAAAATTAAAACAAAACAAAAGACAGATCTCTAGACTATACCAACAGTCTTTGATTCATAGGTCTGGGGGTAGCCTGAGAATTTGCATTACTAACAAATAAATCTCTGATGTTGATGGTGCTCAAGTGGAGCCTCACTTTGAGGAAAAGTGTGGAAAGAGGACCAAATGTCAGGCTCACCTCTTTGAAGTTTTCTCCTGTCTTATATTTTGATCTTTCAATTCCTCACTGACAATTTATTTTCTTAAACTTTCAAAGAAATGTGTGTGTGTGTGCATGTGTGTGTGATGTGTTCCAGAGATCCTAGCTGTTCTCAATATAGGCATTGTCAGCTCCAAAGAACCTAGTGTACCATAACTGGCATGAAGTTTTCCTTTTGGTTTTATATAAAAGTGAAAACAGGTAGAGAAAAGAATGAAAAGATGAACTGGTGAGTGGCTCACCAGTTATTATCTTTCGAAATTTTGTGAAAGGAAGGTCTTTTGCACCTTTATCTCTCTAATGATGTTGTATGTACATAATTTCCACCTATAGCCTCAATGGTGACCCTATCTTTAAATCAGTTCTGTTTCTTTTTCACTGTGAATTAGGACAACCTTGTTACTGAGAGATACCAATTGATCATCAATATTTTCATTTTATTTTTCATCATCTTAACTTAGCAATCTATTTCTTACAGACTGTATGTTCTGCAAGTTCTCCCAAGTGATTATACAACTGAATGTCTGATATTTTCTCCATGACCTTGATCTTCCTGCTTGTCACATTTGGAGATCAGTCAATTTCCCATAGATTACTTCTTTTTGTTGTAGACTTCATTTAGATTCTGGACAAGGATATAAATCTACCTCTTGTCTTTTTTCCTTTTGGATTGATCTGGTTACCACTCTCTTCTCTGAGTATATTCTTGAGTATCAGAGCTTAGTCCCTTCCACTTTCAGGTGACTAATAATGCTTGACTCTTCTCTGTTTGCAAGCCTGGTTAGAGGCTTCCTAGGTCTCGCAAAATGGCAGTGCCAGAACATTTTTTAGATAAAAAATATTTACCTTTGATTCCAGATACAATTTTTTGTTTTGTTTTGTTTTGAAGTCTATAATCAAGACACAAAATGATCCAGGCTTTTTGTTGTTTTTAAAATTCTAAAATCTTCTATCAAGTAATTAGTACTTAAACAGACTTGAAGTGTTCCTGTTGTGAATATAGTGGATAGTGTAAATTCTATAACATCTTAATTGGAACAAGATCTCATTATCAATACTTTCCACATAACTACATGGATATTTTTTTTAAAAATAAGGACAACAGTGCTATGAGTTACTTTCGTGCCTCATACTCAGTTTCTCAATATAATAGTTGGAAAAGATAAAAAGGACTGAGAAAAATGTATCTAATAAAAATTTACATACCATGATGATATACATGGAACAAATGAGAAATATCTTTCTGAATAAACTATTTCTAGTAATAAAAAATAAAAAGACAACCTATTAATGCTGAATATACAGGATCTTTTTAATATGTGGTAATTTTAAGAACATGGAAGTCTAGGTAACTACTCATAATAAATGCACAATTTATAAACTAAACAATGAAGCTGTAATCAAATTCTCTGATCTTAGAAATCTGATATATATCATTGTCAATCATATATTCTAAGTTTTTTTTTTTTTTTTTTTTTGAGAGACAGAGACAGAGTAGGAATCGGGAGGGGCAGAGAGAGAGGGAGACAGAATATGAAGCAAGCTCCAGGCTTTGAGCGCTGAGCTGCCAGTCTAGAGCCCAATGTGGGGCTCAAACCCACAAACTCACAAATCGTGAGATCATGACCTGAGCCAAAGTCAGACACTTAATTGACCGAGCCACCCAGGTACCTTTTTAATCATGTATTCTAAAAGATAGTAGTTAAACTTCCAGTTTAGTACGACATTGTACCAGGTGCTATGGAAGATTTTAGATGAACAACAGCTTTTCTTTTATTCTAGAAGTTTAGAGTCTTGTAAGTGAGACAGTCATGGAGAAAAATATATATCAATACAATTCTTATTACAGGCCTAGCATATATTATGTCCTCAAAATACAAATGTATACAAGTGCAAAATCCAAATAAAGTCTTAGTTCCAAAGGAGTGTTTGACTAATCTCTGAGTGTAGGCTGAATAGGACAACATCATGAAATGAAAAAATTAGATACAGTTTAGAATCTAGGGAATCTGAGAAATTGAGAGATAATTGTTCTTGGGTCATCAGAAATATTTTATTGCTAGTATGAAATTTTCTCTTAACTTTGAAGCATTGACAATGTTCAGACTTTTCTGGAGCAGACAGAGGCGAGTAATATGGAAACATGAAAATAAAGAGAATACTGGAATTAACAAGTTCTTGAGTTTAGGTAAAGATAGGTTGACTTAAGCGACACAGTAGTAGTTAAGGCCTTAAAGGTACATTGAACTTATATTGAAAATGATATTGCATACTCAGTTTTACTTAGAAGGAAACACATCATAATAGAAGTCTGTGAGCCTGGAGAGAGATGATACTCATTATTTGATGTACGAACTAAGCTTTGAGTTTATAGAACTAATGGAGATTTGGAAGTGCCGAAGTAGATTTGGGAAAATGGTTGAAGCCCAATGATCACATTGGGTGACTCTTCATAATTAGTCTAAATATTAAAAAACAATATATTAAAAGAGAAAGGACTTTCATAAATGCCACATTAAGAGAAGCTAGGAGGATGATGAATATGAATTTTCAGTCAGATACTTACAAGTAGAGGCATGAGAAATAGGAAGAGCCTCAGAAGAATGCAAGATTGCAATTTCATGGAATAGAATAAATGATAAATATTTCAAGAGGAAGGATAAAATTAAGCTTAGGAAATGCTGCACAGAATTTCATACTTTGTAAAGAATAAGATTTGAAAGATACCATGGGGTTTTTAAAATACTAGATTATTGATTACTTTTGAGAAAGCTGTTGTACCATCATGTCTGTATCTATTGATCTGTATTTTAACATTTATAAGCTTAGATGAATATTACATAAATTAAAAATAAATTATTTATACTTATTTTAATTCAAAATATAAGAACTCTCTTAACTCTTCTGCTTTGCTTACTAGAATATCTGAAACGTTATTTTCCTTTGTAAAACATACATCTAACCATGACACGCTGCTGCTTCTGACTCATATTCCCATGCACTGTCTTTTCATCCACAACTGCACACTACAAGTCGCCTGTTTGTTTACAAAATTTTATGTGCTATTCGACCTTGTTATGACTAATTTACACTTTATTAAGCATTACAGAATGTGGAAAAATGAGAAAAAGAAAACAAGTTGGTCTCTAAAAGCAAAGTCAAATATAAGGAAAAAACAATGGATTTTAGTCATTAAAAATGCTATTACTTGATGCTTGGTAAGACTATAGTAGCAGTAAAGAAGAAAAGTCAGCAGTTACATCATATCATGAGTGTTTTTAAGTTCCTTCCCTTTAAAAAAAAAGAAAATCTTAAAATATGTCTTAGATTTGTGGCAGTATATAAAACATAAAAAAATCAGTAAATGAATGTGCATTTATACATTTCAGATTAAATACAATGTTTAATGTAAAATGACATTGGATGTTAACTTTTTATTTTCTTCCAATTTTGTGCCACTGGACATGCAAGAGTAACAGGTAAATTCCATGTGTCATATGTTATGAGTTGCATATACTTCTTTTCTTATTGGGAAAATGGTAAACTCACAAGACCAATATAGTGTGCAGGGATAAATATATGCATATATTTAATTATATATATTATATTTAATTATATATATTTAATCTTCCTTTAATCCCAAGGAAATGCATGAAAAGGGCATAGAGTTTGCTGAATATAGAAATGAGTTTCCTTCCAGAAGTAGGACCCTTTCTTATTGTGGGTTGTTCTTTTGAGGCAAGTAGGCAAAGGAGAGTTTGTCATTTGTGGGATAGACAGATTTTTTTCTTAGCTCCAGGAAGTACATCTATTTGTTGGAGATGTCTGACCAAACATAGGGACAGTGAGAAACTATAAAACAGATACAAGTTTCCGGGGAAATTGAGCTAGAACATTAGCCTCTCTAGCTGGGAGAAAGGGGATCCCTGGAATCCCAGAGGGCAACGAGGGTAGGCACTTCAGTGTCAGATTAAGGTCATTTTCAAGCTGAACTACTGGTCCTAATGTTGTCAAATATAAAAGTATCTGCTTTTTTTTTTAATGTTTTTAATTTATTTTTGAGAGACAGAGAGAGAGAGAGAGAGAGAGCACAAGCTGGGGAGGGTCTAAGAGAGAAGGAGATACAGAATCCAAAGCAGGCTCCAGGCTCTGAGCTAGCTGTCCGCACAAAGGCTGATGCGGGGCTCAAACCCATGAACCTTGAGATCATGACCTGAGCCGAACCTGGTCGCTTAACCAACTGAGCCACCCAGGCACCCCTAAAAGTATCTGCTCTAATACATCATTTTACCAATGGCTCTTAATTCTTTTATTTGTTAATATTTTTAATGTTTATTTTTAAGAGAGAGACACACAGAGTGTGAGCGGGGGAGGGTCAGAGAGAGAGAGAAGCACAGAATCCAAGCAGGCTCCAGGCTCTGAGCTGTCAGCACAGAGTCTGATACAGGGCTCAAATCCACGAACTGTGTGATAGAGCTGAAGTCGGCCGCTTAACAGACTGAGCCACGTAGGTGCCTGGTTCTTAATTCCTTATCCACTTCTAAAGAGCTCCCATTCCTTATCACTTATTTTTCTGAATGTTAAACAGTATTATTTGTTGAAAATCGGTCTGTATTTGTCTGTGACAGGACAAACTAGAGTCAACTATTTTATATTACTGGGTTGTATTTAAAGCTGTCTTTAAAATAATCTGATATAGTTTCATAAACTTCTCCATTGGTTTGCTAACATATGCACAACTGGCATTCTAAGTATTTTTTTTCTCAAGACAAACCAACAACTATAGCTTATGTTGAGCATGCTGCAGATATATGCATAGGGAATAACCTTATGACCCACTTCTTACCACTTGAGTTAGAGGCTGTTCTAACGGAGTAGATCTGTAATCGGCACTTGTTAAATGGGTAAGTACAATCAAACAAATGAACTATTTAAATATATGCTTTGTGGAAATTTGATTTGCAGCTGGGAATTTATTTGATAATGTAATTAATAAAGTTTTTGTTTTAAATTCTATTTGCTTAATATCATCTTCAAGATAAACATGGCCATGTTACATTATTTAACTAATAGACTCACATTCTATCAACAGAAAAGCCAAAAACTCAGCAAATCTGTTAGTCCAAAACTTCCCATTTGTGAAGGAAAAATGTGAAAGAAATTACAAAATTTATCCCCCACCAAAGCTGGTATGAACCAATCTGCCATCCTTGGAGGTATTCAGGAGATCTCAGTTGCAGGAGGAATATGGTTTCCAGGGAAGAGTTCTTAGATATTTACTACCAATTCCAATGAGAATAGAAGTGACCCAGGAAATAGAATTCTTCTTATAGATATTATAGAGATAATATAATTATCTCATCAGTACACTGCCAATATATTCCTAAATTTTATTTTGAGAGTACTCTGCATAGAATCTTAGAAGATGGAACTTCTTAGATTTTCATTAGTTTTATGCAGTTTGTCATTTGGATGCTGGTCAACATACACCACAATTGCCCCTCGTTATGAGGTATGATGGAGTGAGCTGGAACACGCCAGAACACTCATCATTCTTTCCGTCATCCAAACCTCCTGTCATTTCTTCATGTCAATGCTTCCTTCACTTTTCAATGCTGTCTTCTCTGTCAGCAGTGTTATAAACTGAAGAAATCATTTCTAACGAGTCAAGTAACTCTGACTCTCTAAAGCTTTTTGAGAACTTTTAGGCTTCTTGGTTAAAAAAAAAAATCCCTCATGTATTTTTTCCAAAAAATCTATAATATAATATTTAACATATAACATTTATGCAAGTACAATGGATACATTTTACAAATATCCCAAGGAAATAGAGAGATGATTTATGGCATAAAACTAAGTAATAGAAAGTAAAAAGTATTTTTTTCTAGATACTCCTTTCCCAAACCTTAAATTCTATCACTTTTTGCGGTGGACCAACCCACACACCGCAGTCAAAAGGTCCTGAGTAGGGGGTTGGTGTCGGCGCAATATCTCTAGAAAAGAAGATGGACAAGACGGATGAGACAGACGAGACAGACGAGACGGACAGCGAGGATGGTGGTAAAGCCACGCTTTATTAAGATGGCCAGGGTCTTATATACCATGGGTGATTACATTATTTCTTTAATGGTTACATAGTTCAAGGTCCCTGAAAACATGCTCCGGATAAGGTCATTCTTATCAGGACAGTAGTAAGTAACAGGATTAAGTCATTACAAAAGAGGAATCCCCTAATAATAGTCTGGTTTTAAACATAAGATAAACCTGAAGAATTCTATGAGGAGATATACATTCCTTAAACCCTTCATCAATTATTCAAGGGTAAGATGCTGATCCTTTTATAAGCAAAGCTTTTGGCTGAGGATTATGTTCACTCCCAACAGCAGACAAAGAGCCAGAAAATAAAGTAAGGGAAGGTCACTGACTGACCCAAGTTGATTCAAAGCCTAAAAGTATATGCCTCTTTGCAGAGTAATGAGAAGATCATAGGATGAACAGAAGCCATATGTGGGGCCCAGGAGGCCAAATATTGTTTGCTGGTATTTTTGGCCTACGGGGCCCCAACAACTTTTCATTTCAAGATTTTTATTTTCCCTGTTGTCAAATCTTTAGACAATCCTGATTAGGATATTTATATTTTTATTGTGATTTGCAATCATATATGCATATCAGAAACCATAAAGTATGATTCCCTGAAACGTTTTGTGTGCTATATATGCTTATACTGTATAATTGTCTAAAATACAGGATCCAAATACACAATTATTAGAGCTTACAAAAAAACCTCCATATAATTGTAAAGTTTGAAACATGGAAAACTAAAAAAAAAAAAAAAAAAAAGAACCATGGAAAACTAAAAATACAAATATAGTTTATGGAAATTAGTTTTTCCTACTTTTTAATGCTTGTTTTCCATGTGGAAGTATACTTACAGCTTATAAAACATATACATTTTGACTCAAATTTCAATCACAGAGGTTTATAGAAAAAAAACCACAGTTAGGTTTATTGGCATGTACAGAGACATTTGTTGTAGAGTTATTTTTGTGTAGCATCAAAATTGAAAATAAGATGAATGCCCATAAAGAAAAGAATGATTAAATAAAGTAGGATATATTGAAATTCAAAAAAATTGTGGAGCCATAAAATGGATTAAGTTAATGTACAAAGATTTCCATAAGCTATAGCTAAATGAAGAAAAAAAAAAACAATGAGGCAAACATATGAAGAATTATGACAAAAAAAACTTTATAAGCATTACACATATTGGTGTGGTGTGGTGTAGGTTTACACTGGCACGGAGAAAACTAAGGAAACAAACACGCAGAACCTTTCATGTAGGTTGTTTTGACAGTGGCTCAACTGAAGCAGTTTGAAAGAAAAGGAAATATAAGCCAAATAGAGAAGAAAAAAACAAACGGTGATTGCTCTGTAAATGAACACAAGTAACAAAATCAACTCCTGTGTTCCCAGTTAAGAAGGTAATAATCTGCATAAGTAAGTGCCTTGAAGTAATAGCTCAAGAAATAAGAAAGAAATACACTGTGCAACTATGAACTCCAAGAGTGGAAATTTGAACTCTGTTTCACTCTCTGTATTCCTAAGAAGAGGAGTGATCGATCTTCTTGGTTAAGTTCCCACTATTCCTTCTGTCCCTCCCCTTTGGTGATAATGACTGTGTTAAAGTCATAACATGCATTATGTCATTTCATCCTTTTTTAAATTTTTTAAATGTTTATTTTTGAGAGAGAGGGAGACAGAGTGAGTGCGGGGGGGGGGTGCAGAGCAAGAGGAGGACAGAGAATCTGAAGCAGGCACCAATCTGACAGCACAGATCCCAAGGTGGGATCAAATTCAAGAGCTGTGAGATCATTACCTGAGCCTAAGTTGGCTGCTTAATCGGCAGAGCCCCCCAGACATCCCAACATTATGCCATTTAATTCTTTAAAAGTCCTTATCAAGAAAGCATTACCAGTAACCCCATTTTATATTAGTTGAGTTAAGTAATTTGTTCCCAGGTTTTATCATTTGTAAATGCAGAGCAGTGCAAACCATGTTAGATTATTTGAAATACTCTGTCTTTTGAAAATAGACATAAAAACAAAGGGACAAACAAAGCAAAGGAATCTTTTTCCTCTTCCTGCCTGTCATGTTCTTTTTTTCTCTGGAACTCCCAGGTATCCTTGGATCGTTTCAAGACTCAATTTAGGGCTTGGGGAAAACAGACAAACAGTCCTTTCAGCTTGTTCAGGGTTGAGCAGTCACAGTCCACCTGCAGAGTAGTCTGACTAGTCTCCACTATCTGTGGCCACTGGAGTTCCCGACTGGGGTTTTGTTGCAGAATATTTTACCTCAATACCCAGGATTCGTTGTTGCCACTTCAAAGAATGAAGAGGTGGACACAAAATGAACAACAGGCCAAAGTTAAAAGAAGAATAGTAGGGATGCTCTCTTTATAGAGAGGGGATATTAGCAAGAGAATGGCCATGACAAAAGGCAAGGGTCCTTGTTTTACAAGGTTCTGGTCACCCTCCCTCCTCCTTTCCCCCTTGTTCTTTCTCAGGTTCTGCCCTTATTGGCTTGATGACTCTAGGTGCTGGGTTGTCCTTTACTGATCAGCTCCTTGTAGGAGGGGTGGTCTGTGGCCATACTTCTGTCTTTTGTCAAATTCCCAAGGGAAACCTGAGGGGAAGTAGGTGGGGCCTGTTGCATTCTTAAAAGGAACCTTTCACCTGAGGGGGTTTGCTGTGGTCAGACATTCTCAGAATTTTTTTTTTTCTCACCAAGGGACTTCAAGTCCTAGTCTTTCCCTCTCTGACGACTGAATCCTATCTTCTCCTATCATAATATTCCTCAGACACTCCTGGCTGCCCAAGAACTAAGGAAAGGGGAGAAAGAAATGGTAAAGGAATAGAGATCACAGTCCTGCAGGAGGAGTCTCCATCAGTTTACAAATATCTTAGTAAATTAGAAGAATGAGGCAGTCTTATCAATAGCTTAATCTCCAGAAACCTACAGACTCAGTTTCCTGGAACCCCAACGTTACCCCTCCATAGTGATATGGGGAACAAAGACAAGAAGAAAATGGCAGATGAAATTAAATGTTCTTATAGCCTGCAGCCCATTGATAATACTAGAGTCAGGAAGACTAAAGTGTTTCTCCAGGAACTCCCTACTATCTTAATGCTAATGATTTGCTTGAGGGAAAAACAACCTTTGCTTGACAATGGCTAGGCCTCCAGTGCTCTGAGAGTTTTCTTCAGCGTATGAATATCTCACTGGAAACTTCTTATCTCCCCCAACACCCTAATATATAACCAGTCTCTCCACAGGGTCCCAGGAATCTCTTTCTGTCCTTGGGCCCTGACTCCATGCTTTAATAAAATTACCTTTTTGTACCAAAGACATCGTCAAGAATTTTTTCTTGATTATCGGCTCTGAACCCCATAAACCCCACCATCACCCCAAAACCTCATCAAAGACCTGAGCTGAAACCAAGAGACACTTAATGGACTGAACCATCAAGGTGCCCCAGGGCAAAATAATTTTGACATAACTTCTTTAAACACTTTTTCTTTATTGATATGAAATTCAAATGGCATAACATCAATGATTTTCGAGTGAAGGATTCGGAGGCATTTTGTACTTTCACCATGTTATACAACCACCACCTGTGTCTAGTTCCCAAACATTTTCATTAGCCCAAGAAACCTTGTACCTATTAAGCAGTAACTCTCCATTCTTCTCTCCTTCCAGATCGTAACCAACACTAGTGTTTAATCCTTCCCTCCTAAATTAACAAATTTAATGAACAAAGATTATTAAAATTTCTAGGCCTATTTCTTATCTCTATAATTGGGATTGCATACTCGTATAACAATTTAGTGGTGAGTAATAAATGAAATAATGTAGGTAGGGTGTCTGGTATAGCACCTGGGGCATAGCTGACCCTGAGTTAAATTATACTGCCTTTTCCGTATTCCTTCACATTTATTTACTATTATATACTAAACAGAAGTGTAGCAGAATTCTTGTGCACAGAGATGGGACTCTGAGCCCTTTCTTTCCAGGAAGCAGCTTTCTTGTGCTATAAGGACGCAGGTGTGAATCTGGCTTCTCAGAATCATTAGACAACAGAAGGGCACATGTTGCCCAAGGAAGGAGGGACCACCCTTGTAACACCCAATCAGAAAAGGCCAGCTAACACCTTTAACATTTCTAAGGGCAGGCCTAGAAAGCTAGTCACACCCTACGTGAGGGCCCTGGGCCCACTCTGATTGGTCAATACTCTAAATGTTGTGATTGGCTCCCACCAAAAGTATCAATGTATGGTTAAAGTTACTGCCAGTATTGATAGGGGATAGTGATTGGATCACTATACCTATGTCACGTCACAATTTCCTGTAACTCCCCCTTCCCAAACCCATAAAGGCCCTACCCGCCCTTTGTTTGGGGCTCTCAGCAGGAATCCACTGTGCCTGTAAAGTCTGTGAGCCCTAGCTTAGGCTCCGCCAGCCTAAGCCCGTAATAAAACCACCCTTTGCTTTTGCGTGTGTGACTCGGTCTCCCTGGTAGTCTCTGGTTTTTGGGGGTGATATTAAGATCTGGGTATAACAGTGCTACCTCAGGCTCAGCAGGCAAAGGCCCTGAAAAGCTGAGCCGTGAGCACAGTGGGATGTAGCCTTTTATGCAATTTCTACTTTTTACGGCGACACATGTAGTCTGACTGGACACACTCCAAGTTACAGAGTAGTGTCGGGGTTATGCCTATGTGTGTAGGAGGTGATTGGGTCACTGTGGCCTTCCTTTGTTCTGAGAAGACCTCGACCACATCCCTTAGGGAGGGGCTCTACCTCCACCACAGAAGGACTTCTTTGCAACACACTGATAGATCACTGTTAAGCTAGGAATATCTCTGTTTATACAAAGGTTTTTGTATAGTGTGTGTCAGGAAACAATAGCTCCTGTCCCTTTCAAGGATCCTAGCTGAATTAAGAATAAAATGGATGGGAGACAGATGAATAGGAGAAAATCAAACTTAGTACCGTCTGTATGGGGAATCCACACCCATGGAAATTCCAAAAGCAGTCAGGCAACATTGTAAGGACACAGGTCTGAACCAAACAGACTCCATGACAGGCTTTAAGTTTCCCCTCTGATCTAGAAGGCCTAGGTTTCAGTTCCCCGAAACTAACAGGCAGTTACACATTGCCTAGAGCAAGAGAGACCACCTTCGCAACACCCAATCAGGGAAGGCCAGCTACCACTCTCCACATTCCTAAGTGGGGGGCCTGCAGATGGGAACTTTAGATAGGACCCTGTTACCTAATGTTGAAGTTAACCCGATAGTCACTGAACAAGACTCTAGGCTCTCCCTGTAATTGGTTGATTTTAAAGGTACTCTAAATGTTGTAATTGGGTCCCGCCAAAAGTAACGAATACTCTAGACAATGTGAATGGTTAAACCTGCTGTCAATAATATTGTATGATAATGATTGGGTCACTGTACCTATGTCACAATTTCTTGTAACTCCCCCTCCCCAAACCCCATAAAAAACCCTGCTCAGCCCTTGTTCGGGGCTCTCAGCACCAATCCACTGCATTGGTGAAGTCTGTGAGCCGGAGCCTGAGCCGTAATAAAGCCCTTTGCCTTTGCATGCGTGCCTCGGTCTCCCTGGTGGTCTCTGGTCGTTGAGGATATTGCGACTTGGGCATAACAACATGAGGTACACACGGGTGATGAGGGTCTGGGACTTCAGGGGGAAGGAATGTACTTCACAGGGCGATAAGAAGAACAGATGTTAGATAGTTACATGGTTGTCTTCCCATACAGTCACCCAGGTGAAATGTATCTCTGTAATAACTCTTATTCTAGGAAAGACCCTTAATTTACATTCTTTTACACAGTTAAAGGAGGGTAAAAGTTTCTCTTGAGCCCCTAAAGTCTAGGTTGCATTCAGCTCAGAACAATCTTCATGCCAAACTGGCCCATCTTGAGGCGGCCTGCCTTTAGCCTCAACATGTGATGCATCTTTTAAATCTTTTTTGAAAAGCGAAAAAGAAAAAAATACAGAAAGGATAAGCGTGGGTGGGAGACAAAGGGTGGCAAGCAAAAGGGACTGTCGTTCTCTAACGAATACAGGAAATTCAGGCCACAGAGTGAGCATGTGTGCAGAGCAGGAGCCAGGACAGAAGCCTCATTTCATTGACTTTCAGCTCAAGCCCTTTCCACTTGGCTACCCTGCTCTAAATGAGCTCCCAGACAAAGGCATCTCTAAAATACGAAAGAATGCTAAAGAAGGTGACTCTTAGGGGGAAGAATTGAAATTTCCTAAAGGACAGTCTCTCACTCATTAGAAAGTCACTTTCTAAAGTTAGCATTGCCCAGCAGGGAGGCTTTCAAGTCCTTTCATTTACTTATAAACTGAAAGCCAGAAAAGGAAGGAGTAGAAAAGAGCTGGGAAGTTTGAATGCCTTGTAAACAATGAGGCAGTGAAAACAGGTTTCTAAGAAAAGGAAATCTTTGGAAGGAAGCCAGGGAGCTGAATAATACCAAAGTGGATAGTACGGAAATACTTGTAACTCCAGCTGAAAATTAATTAGAAATATAGAAGGTGTGTGTGTGTGTGTGTCTGTGTGCATGCACACTCATGCAAAGGGCCAGAAAATTTTCTCTTTCTTCCCTTCCAGGTTCTTCAGCTGGTCTAACAATTAGGTTGATATACTACAGATTTACAGGAGACAAATTTTATCTCTCTATAGGAGACCCACAAAACTATGAGACTCCAAGGGCAACCAGGAAGTTGAGGCTTAAATAGCATCCTGAGTTAAGGAAGGAGCAGGGATCTAGGGAAAAGGGGAAGAAAGGCTGCTGACTGAAGGCTACAGGTGTTTGGAAAACAAATTTACCCTATTATGCAGATAAATTCCTCTGGTAAAAGAAGTCTCTGTAATAGCTCTCTTCCTGCTGTGCCCCCCTTGTAAATTTAGGCTTTGAGCTTGAGATAAAGAGCCTTTCCTCAATCCTCTGGGGTTTGATTGCCTTTAACTTAAAATAATCCTTATGTCAAGAAGACCTATTATGGGGTGGCAAAAATCTACTCCCCCTCATGTGTGATCTTAGTCATGTGACTTTGTATTTACACCCTTAATGGGAGAGCAATCTGGGAAAATACTGCCTCTGTCTCCTCTCTTCGTCTCTCTTTTTTTTTGTCATTCACAAATCTAGCCATTACTAATACCTATTAGTAAGAATAAAGTACAGAAGGAAACCCTCTCTTAAAATATTATACATTTTCTTAAAAAAGCTCACCAAAAATAAGCACAAACTAGAAACTAAATTGTGAATACAAATGTGTAACAATGACTATGATGATATGTTAGTAATCAAAATTAATACATAGGTATTTACTTCCTTGAATCCTTTTGATAATGATGGTTTATATCAATCAATAAATGTATTTTTAAAAGTATTATTCCACTTATGTAAACAACAAATGCAAGAGACATATAGATAAAATTAAGTTTCCGTATAACTTACAGCCCGTTGACAAATACTTGAGGCCACCAGAGTGCTGAGAGAACAGCATGGGGGCAAGCTGAGGGCAGAGCACAGGCTAACAGCACCCCTCCCCCGCCCCTGGGTGGGATATATATGATAATCCTTAGACACTTCCAGCTGCTCAAGACCGGGAAAAGGAAAGAAAGCAAATGGTTGACTAATAGAGATCACAGTCATGCAGGACAGGCAGGGGTCTCCTTCAGTTTATGGATAACTTAGCAAACTGCAAGGGAAAGACAATCTTATTCCCAGCCTAATCTCCAGAAACCGATAGACTCCATTTCCTGGAGCCCTAAGATCAGCCTCGTCAAGATATTGGGGGGTTTAAATGCTTGTCATGGTGATGTGAGAAACCAAGGAAAATGAGAAATTAAATTCCCTATTGCCCACAGCCCATTGACAAGTCCTTAAAACAGGCAGGGTGACCTCCCTCTAGGAGCTCAGCTGCCTTGATGAGGACCCTTTGCTGGGGGCAAAGGGAATCTTGGCTTAACATTATCCTGACATCCTAGGATCCGGTGAGTCTCCTTAAGCACATAAAATTCCTTTGAAAACATCCTTTATCTTCAACCCCAAGTATATGTTGGCAGTTATTCTCTAAGCATATGGCCCCTGATATACATCTGAAGGGTCTAATGACTGAGGTTTTAGTAAACAGTAATAAATGACATTTTCCTAACAACAGCTAGTCCCTCAAGGCCTTGGAAACCTTGCTTCCAAAATTCCCTAGAGACTTAAGCTGTCCCTAAATCCCTCCCACCCTGAAGGCATATATCAGTCATGCTTCACAATCCTTGTGCAGCTTTCTGCCCACAGGTCCTGCCCCCGGCTTTAATAAACTCGTCTTTTTTTGCACCAAAGATGTCATCAAGAATTCTTTCTTGGCCATTAATTCCAAACCCCCGTCACCCCAAAACTTGGTGATAACATTCCTCCAAGAACTCCTAACTGCCTTAAGGTTAATGACTTGCTAGAGCAAAAGGCAGCCTTAGCTTGACAATAGGGCTCCGGGATCTAGAAGTCTCAATCCGAGCACAGCTCCTTCTCTCATAAAGCTCTCTATAGAGCTCCGTGCTCTAAGAAAACCACCTGCTTTTGCATTGAAAATGTCTCAAGAATTCTTTCTTGACAGTTCGCTCCTGAATCCCACATCAAATCACATCACATCACACCACCACCACTCTTCTTCCGAGTTACACTATTCTCACATATCACCCGAAATGTCAGTTTTTTTTCCTAAAAATAATGATTTTGGTATATAGATGATAAAGCAGCAGAGCAATACATTCAGTAATATGTATATGCCTTAGAAACACTTAAAAACTTAAGTTTTGGATTAAAAAAACTCTCTGAAAACTTTATTCTGAAACAGCAATTTTACCATTCCTTCATTTTTATTATGAAAAATATTTTTTATTATTCATTATATTTATTTCTCTCCTGTCAATCTGTCTTATGCCAATTTAACTATTAGACCACCCAATAACCTAAGAGGGAAAGGTTTTCCTTCTCTACAGTCTTTTTTAGTGCCCTGGGGATGGAGGAAAAGTACTAGGTCCAGTTTTGGGGGAATAAATAGGATGCCATGCTGAATAATGCTATGAACAAATAGATACTTAGCTCCTGCAAGAGGTAAAGTCTTATTTATAAGATGGATTTTAAATTAAAACTAAATTAATCTGAGAAGGACAGGGGTTTTGGGTGCATCTAAAATTTTTGAAGTGCATTTTTAAGGACTTGTAAGTGTAATGCCCAGAATTCGGGAGTCCCCCAGAAATGAACCACCAGAGTCCAGCATCAAAGCCAAAAAGCAAGGGTCGTTTATTGCAGGTTCGAACCCGGGCCTCTGCTCACTCCAAGCTGGTGGAACTGAGAGAGCCAGAGAGCCCAGAACAAAGGTGGGGTAGGACTTTTAGGAGTTTGGGAAGGGGGAGTTACAGGAAATTGTGACATAGGTACAGTGATCCAATTATTATTACACAATATTATTGACAGCAGGTTTATCCAATTACAACATTTAGAGTGTTAACCAATCACAGAGTAGACCCAGGACCCGGGACCCTCACGTAGGGCGTAACTAGCCTTAGGCAATAACTGATTACCTATAGCTTCTATTTCTAGGCCTGCCCTTAGGAATGTTAAGGGTATTACAAGGGTGGTCTCTCTTGCCTCGGGCAATGTGTAACCGCCTAATAGTTCTGGAGAAACTGACTTTCAGACCTAGTTTAGAGGGGAAACTTAAAGCCTGTCATGGCGTCTACCAGGTTCAGACTCGTGTTCTTACATAAGAAAGCTAAATTTATTAAAAATATAAGAAGCAAAAGAGCTTGATTGCATATCACATATGTTGAGAATTCTAGCAGCATAGTCTTCAAATGCATTGGCCTCTTAAAATGTCAATTTTTTTTAAGGAAGAGGGGTGAGAGGAAGACATTCCTTTTATCATTACTCCTGATTTTCAGTCTCTGAAAATCACTTTTCTTGATGAGAAATGAGTATGAATCTTCCTGTTTTTGTTAGATTAGACTATTCCCTGGAGTTTCAAAGCAAGATCACATGTAATGTTAGGCATAAAATATATAATTAAAGAATTAGAAAAGAGTTACATTATGAGACATATGTAAACAATGTGCAGAACCTCTTAAAATAACTTTTGTTTTGTTTTGATAGGGAAGATTCAACCAAATTGTTTAAAGACACTTATGTAGATCTAATGAAATGTAGTATAGATTTAGCTTTCTCTTCAGTATAAATTTTTATTTCAGCAAGAAGGGAAATATAGGCTTTTCCTGGCTTTGCACAAAATACCATGAAGAATTAATGCCACTTTGTATAAATTGAACTTAAAGGCTCATTTGCTTGAGATAGCCAGGTAACTCAAGAAAATTACTTTTTAAGCTTAAATTGTCCTGATAACTGGCTCAATTTTTTATTTTTATCAGAGGTTTCACATATTAAATGGTTTTTATTCTAACTTACTATATTTGTTCTTTATTTCTAACTCTCAGAAAGGATAAAAAATGAATGAATATTCACTTTTCTTGGACTTTTGTTTAGGGACATTTTTTGTGGGTTTCTCATTAACATTAATGATATGTAGGCTACTTTGATTATTTCTATAGTCTACACAAGTCTTTCTGTAACTAGTATATTTATAGCTGTTAAGTAACTGAAAGAGAATCATAAAACCATTGGGAAAATTCTGAGTCTTTGTTAGGGGCTCCTAACACTTTCATTCCCCATAAATAATGCAAATCCTTGCTTCTACCAATCAGGGAAAAAATACTCTTTCCTAAAAAAGGAAAGCTGGGAAATATTACAATATGAATCTAGTCTTCACTTAGAAAGTTTAAGAAGGAAATTGAGTAAACAGATTGTGGCATCTGGATGGAACAAAATACTATTTTATTAAACATTAAAGTTAGATTTGGCTCAAGAGACAATTACTGAAGTAAATCAGAATGTTATTATGAGAGATTTGCCAAATGCTGGAGAATGTGTAGTATGGAGAACTTTGTTACTACTTTAGAAAAGATGCATAGTAATTGGCATTGGAAGATCACTGATGGAGTTCATAAGTGGCAGCAAAAATGTGAATCACTTAACATCAACCTATTTACCAATCTTATATCCAGTTACTTTTGTAATATTCTTTTTTTTCTCACACATTTTTAAAAATTGAGATATACTTCGCATATCATAAAATTTATCTTTTTAAAGTGCACAATTCAGGTCTTTGTTTCACTATATTCACAGGTTGTTAAACTAGCACCACTATCTAATTTAAAAATGTTTTCATTACTCCAAGAAGAAATTTTATGTGTCTTAGCAATGGTTCCCATCTTTCCACCACCCCAGCCCTAGGCAACCACTAATCTACTTACTGTATCTATGGATCTGCATATTTTAATATTCTCTTTAATCCTGTCATATCCAATGTATTGTTCTTATTTCTATATGCCCTATTTGCTCACATCCACCTTTGTGTTCACTTTTCTATCATGAGTCATCCACTGAACTCTTGAACAATCACTCAGCTATAATTTTTCCCTTCTAATAATTCCACAAGAAAAAGATCTGAATTTAAATTATCTATTAGATTTTACATGGCCACGAATAATGCTTGACATACAGTGGGTGCATGATATATGCTTGCAGAATTACTTGATAGAGGCTCTACTAACCCAACTATTATATATTACAAGGTTATTATGCCTAAGACATAGTTATAGCCATATCCATCCATATACTTGATCAGGTTTATTTCTTTCAACTCAGCCATGAAGAAGGTAAAATTGCTCCACTTTATAAATGAGGTGAATTCATCTCTACAAGTTTAACCTAATGGGGAATTAAGCGAAGTTTTTCTAAGATCAAGTTGTGTGCCTTTTACTAAACCCAATCATGATGACCTCTACTATAGACTTTAATGTTATGTAAGAGAATGAGACCTATAGCTGGAACACATGTAATTGTGCATAATCATATTATGCCAGCCAGGCGCCCCCACATATTCCACTTTTTGGTGGGTTTGGAATCTCCTATATTACAATGCAGCTAATCTAGACAGAGATGGTCTTCTCATCTCTATAAACTCATGAATTAGAAAGGATGTTTATTATTATTATATTATTATTATTATTAATTATCACTATTTGAAGGAACTTTACTTCCCCTAGAGATGGTCTTCTCATCTCTATAAAGTCATGAATTAGAAAGGATGTTATTATTATTATTATTTGAAGAGAACTATTACTTTACTTCCCCTGCTACCTGATGGGGATTTGTTTAGGGCTTTACAGTATTTATCCTCACAATATTGCAAAGTATCGTGTTTTTAGTGGTATATTCTTTGAAGTGAAATAAACCTGAAAATCAATCATACAAGTTCTTACAGCTAGTACATCAAAGATTCAAATCTAAATACTTCTTTAAATTTTTTTAATGTTTATTTATTTTTGAGAGGGAAAGAGAGAGAGCAGGGGAGGGGCACAGAAAGAAGCAGACACAGAATCTGAAGCAGGATCCAGGCTCTGAGCTGTCAGCACAGAGCCCGATTCAGGGCTTGAACCCACAAACTGTGAGATCATGACCTGAGCCAAAGTCAGACGCTTAACCAACTGAGCCACCCAGGGGCCCCCAAATCTAAATACTTCTAACACTACCACCTGTTTTATTTAGTTAAACTGAATAAATTGGCTTTTATGGGTCAATTATTTTCGTAGGCAAATCATGAGCTCATGAAAAGGGAAAGAGTGTATCTCACAACAAAAAGGAAGAAAGGGTAAGCAGAAAATTGTTTGCAATTGTCTATGAGTTTTTATCTAAAAAGTAAATTAAAACTGTATTAAATTACCATCATTCAGCACAAAGTGACAAAATACTTGAAAACACACAACATCTAAAGTCATATTTAAATAGACATGGGGTTAAAAGTAACAGAATATTATAAAATGGTGGGAATTACTGTAATTGAGGTTATTTATTGACATAGAAGGAAGAATATAATACATTGTTTTTTTTAATTTTTTCCTAATATTTATTTATTTATTTATTTATTTGAGAGAGAGAGAGAGAGGGGAAGACATCATGAGCTGGGAAGGGTAGAGAAAGAGGGAGACACAGAATCCAAAGACAGGCTGAAGGGTCTGAGCTGTCAGCACAGAGCCTGACGCAGGTCTTGAACCCACTAACCGTGAAATCATGACTGGAGCCAAAGCTGGTGGCTCAACAGAATGAGCCACCTAGGCGCCCCTATAATACATTGTTGAAAGAAAAATATCTAAATTAACATATATGGTCTGGAAAACAACTAGAAGAGCAGAAACAATAAAAGAATCTTGTGGTATGTATATAATATGCATAATATTTCTCTCCACATGGAGGAAAATGCAGAAGTTGTCCACAATCTTGTCAACGTTGCTTTCTTCTGGCAATGAATAGTGGGGCAGGGAAGGGAATAGGTAATGATGATTATTCTTTCTTTATATATTTTGTACTGTTTCATTTGTTATGGTGATTGTATGTTGTTTTAGTTTTGTAATTTTACACTAGAATTTAATAAAATAAAACAAATGAAACAAGATAGAAAAGTTTGCAGAAAAGATTAATTTCAATGAAAAAACTTTTAAGAACACAGGGTATGGCAGGTAAATAAATATATTCAGGAATGATGCAGAAAGAATAAAAAATAAGTAAAACTTCTTGACTTCAAAATAATCCAATATATCTACAGATAATAAACTAGGTCTGATTCTAGATAGTACTGCCTACAAGGAAACTGAACCATTTGAACATACCAAGTGACTTTTATGGAACTAAAAATATCTAAAATTTTGTAAATTAATTTTTATATTCTCCCTTTGTTAAAATGTTAAAATTTATTTAACATTAAAAATAGCAAGCAATGAAGAGACAAATTCAATGAGAATTAGAGAATCCCTCAAGTGCTTGGAGGACTTTGCATTTGCAAGTTGAAGTCTATGTGCTGTTATTTGCCAAATAGTAAACATAGGGCCAATCAGTAGAAGAAACAAAACTTTCATTTTGTCTTTGAGCTATTTTAATGTTTAAGTTTCTCTTTGACTTAAGAGAAAACTCTCTCTTTAGAGATGTGAGGTTTTCAAGCTGAGGTTTTGTGAACATTTATTGGAAGTGTTGTATAGAATACTTAAGCAACAAAGAAGTATCCCGTAAAATAGATTTTCATATCCCTTCCAAATCTAAGCTGATAAATTTCTTTGGTTTTAAGTATTAAGTAGAAATGGGGGCAATGTTTTCAGAAAACCTCAAAAAAGAAAAAACACAGTAAAGGAGTGAAATTAATACCCTAAAAAAGTTAATTGGAAGGAAAAGAAAATACAGCAAGGCATATTGTGTGTGTAGGGTGTGGGTGTGGGTGTTTGTTGTGTGTTCATATTTCACCATATGGGAAAAGATTTGAGTTTTATTAATATAAGCAGTAAAGTTGAAACAGAAGATACATATATAAGAGAAAGGAGACTTAAAGTTCCTTTGGAGCTTTTATTCTGCTAAAAACTGGGCATACCATAAAATTTTGGCTTGACTGACAGTTTCAGTTTTCATTACAATGAAGAATCAAGAAGGGACACTTTCTCTGGACCTCTCTGTATCAATAAGAAAGAACTAGATAATGAATTGTAATTAAGGAAAGTTGTAGAAAAGATACCTGGCTCATTTTAAATTTACAATAAGAAAGTTGAACAACTTAGTCTAAAGGAAAGTATATTTCAAAAAATAACTTTTAGTGATATGGGTATGATGACATATCCAGAAATTATAAAACAAAAATCAAGTCTAAAAGTCAGAATCTCATTTAGAAATCCTAAAGAAAAGAAAATGGACAACATTTCAAAACAAAGTAACAAGAAATATAATAATTTTGATTTTATGCTCAAAATTGTTTTCTAAAAATCTAATGAATTTACAAATGTTCTGAAATTATTTTCTTTGTTAATTTAATTAAACTTTTAAAGAAATAGGCTCCAATAGGAGCTATCATTATAAAAAATGGCATGACATAGTACCTGCCAATAAGTATATCATATATTGAGATGGATACTTGTTAAAATGTATCAAAAGTTAAAATACAGTATCAAAACAATGTAAATAAAATAATGTATGAGTTACAACAAAAAACACAGGCATTGGATTGGCTTCACAAGGTTTGCAGAATCTCATTAGTAGAACAGGTGAAAGGCATTTCTTGCAGAGGGAGAAATATGGATAGTATAATATTTCAAGAAAGTGTAAATAGTTTAATCAGATTGGCCAAAGTCTGTGATACAAGGATATGTTACAAAACATGTTTAGACTGATCATGGAAAATCTTTTATACCATGATAAGGAATCAGCATACTTTATCTTAGAAGCTTTGGAAATAGTACTCTGTGCTGGAGTCCAGCTCCAGCAGGTTCAGGACTCCTTGAAGGATGGATGGTGTTGGTGAAAGGGGAGAGATGAGAGAGCCATGAGTTTCTTTCTGATCACCAGGCAGGCATCTCTGCTCTGCCACAGAAGTGGCATTTGCCTTAGACAATGATTTCTGATGACAAATTTCTTTGGAGTGTAAAAATTTCCCAGAACATAGATTAGTAGAAAGCTCGTGCATAATCTTCAATAGTGATTGATGTAGGTGATTTTAGATGTTTATCATATGAGGAAGGAAGGTATCTTTAGCATTTAAATACAAGACAATGTTTTTAACATAGTAAAGGCAAAAGTTAGTTCATTGTGAGGTCAATAGCCTTGTTTTTCTTGAGGGGAAGAAAAATAGGTTTCTGAGGAAATGCAATATTTGCTCCCATAATCACAAAAGAAGAAATTCCTATAATAAGTTCCTTTACAAGGTGCAATCAGCATATTTTAAGATAAGAGGACAAGTCACTCCTGATAGGAATCAGCAAGGTGCCTTGGGGGTCGGTGCTCAAAAAATGATTGAGTGGGGGGTAGACATCGGTCACCACCTGATGGCAGGAGGCCATGCAAAACCCAACGTAACCGCACAAGGAGTATTCTCAACTAAATGAGTTCAGAAATGGCTCCCAACAACTCTGGCTCTGTAAACAGTATAGGGGAAAGTCTGCAGATACAAACAGCAATTAACAAAGTCAGTCTTAAAATAAGATGACAATCCTGGCTATGGAGAAGAGAGATACAAAAACTACTTTGGATAGATGTATATTATAGGCTTTCAAAACTTAATGAGAGAATCAGCTTATTTAGGGGCATGCTTTTTTTTTTTTTTAATTTATTTTTGAGAGAGAGAGAGAAAGAGAGAGAGATTGAGTTGGGAAGGGGTAGAGAGAGACACACACACAGAATCAGAAGCAGGCTTCAGGCTCCAAGCTGGCAGCACAGAGCCCAATGTGGGGCTTGGACACTTGAACTCTGAGATCATGACCTGAGCCGACATCGAAAATTCAACCAATTGAGCCACCCAGGTGCTCTAAGGAATCATTTTCCCCCCAAAATGAAATATGGATGTATTTGTTTATAATATAGATTACTTTCCTTTATTTAGCACAGAAACACAACCAATTCCTACTCTGAGAAAATGATACAAAATGGAATAACATGTATTTCTCTTTTGTAGATTGAAAACAGAAGAACTAGGGGCACCTGGGTGGCTCAGTCGGTTAAGCCTCCGGCTTCGGCTCAGGTCAGATCTCACATTTGTGGGTTCGAGCCCTGCGTCAGGCTCTATGCTGACAGCTAGATCAGAGCCTGGAGCCTGCTTCCGGTTCTGTGTCTCCTTCTCTCTCTGCCCCTCCCTCTCTCATGCTCTGTCTCTCTCTGTATCAAAAAATAAAGCATTAAAAAAATTTAAAAAAAAAAAGAAAGAAAACAGAAGAACCATTGACAAAAATAATATCCAAGATCATGTGAAATAAAACCTCTTATATCCAGTTTTCATTTATGACTGATTTTTATTTTGCTCTTGAATGATATTATATAATGATATAACTTTTATTCCATGTAGATCACCAAGATATTCTAGTATTTAGAAGAAAATGTTAGGGGGGCGTGGGTGGCTCAGTCAGTTAAGCCTCCGACTTCAGCTCAGGTAACATCTCACGTTCGTGGGTTCAAGCCCCACGTCAGGCTCTGCGCTGACAGCTAGCTCAGAGCCTGGAGCCTGCTGCTGGTTCTGTGTCTCCTTGTCTCTCTGACCCTCCCCCTCTCATGCTCTGTCTCTCTCTCTGTATCAAAAATAAACAAAACATTAAAAAAATTTAGAAGAAAAGGTGAAAATCAAATTAAAAAATATGATTTGAGATATTTGCATCTATTTTCTTCCTTTAACTGGTATTTTAAAGCCAAACTAGTATTTGGTGATGGAATATTCTGGTGAGAAGAATCAACAAATGCAACACACTTGAGACAAATAATGCCTGGTGAGTTTGAAGAGTAAGAAAGACAGAGTGCAGCTGAAGCACAGTGAGCAAGAGGGAGGTTGGTAGTAGATTAAATCAAACAGGTATTGGGGACCTGGATCGTGTAAGACCTACAGGCAATTGTAAGGACTATGGCTTTTCTTTTGCGTAAAACATGAAGCCTCTAAGAGTATGATGATCAACATGGTCAGATTTACATAAACTGAGAAAAAATTGTTGAGAGCAAGGTTGGAAGGTCACAGCAATTCAGTTGAGAGATGTATTTGGCTAGGAGCAGCGGAGGTGTTAGAAAAAATTACATATCTTAAACTGATTTCTTTGAAAAGAAGTTCTTTTCACTGGTGAAAACAAACATGGGATTATTTGAACACCCCTTCCCTTAATTGATCTATAATGGTGCCAAGATAAAATACTTTCATGGGTCTGTTATTCAACTGTGGAGTAGATTTGGGTATGATTTGGACTTTCCATGGGTTCATGGAAAACGAGTTGCAACTGGGCACCTCATAAACATCGTGGGCTTAATTGCATACCAGAGAAAAATCTTTGCTGGAAAGGTGTGCCCTGTAAGAGCCCCTCCTTATGTGCATGGCTGAGACCTTTTATATGGTTAAACTATAAGTACAACCACTAAAAATTGGGTTTGCTGCATCTCAACAAAGTTGTTAATCAGAAGTGAAAATTATTTGCCATAGGTCTGTTTACTCTTACGTGTCTGCTCATTATACATGTCTGACCTCATTATTATTAGCTTAATTTTTTTATCGTAAGGATAATTTAGTTTACTAGGAATGAAACATTTATGTCACCAGGTGAACAATAATAAAGATACTTGCAGTTCACAAACAAGTTTGATTTATACACTGTATTCTTAATTTTACAAATTGTGACAATCACCATGAAGCTTTTTAGGGGTGCCTGGGTGGCTCAGTCAGTTAAATGTCTGACTCTTGATTTTGGCTCAGGCCTTGATCTCAGGGTCATGAAATGAAGCTCCACATCAGGCTCTTTGCCTAGGTCTCTCTCTATTAAAAAAAAAAAAGAAAGAAAGAAAGAAAGAAAGAAAGAAAGAAAAACCACACAAGGACTTCACTTGACTATGCTTAACTAATGTTAATTTATCCTTTTTCTTATTATCATAGACTCAAGATTATTTTGTAGATTCATTTTATTTCATATGGAAGTATCTATTCCTAATCTTACTCATGCTACTATATCTTTGCCAAACTTTTGGGTATATATCCTATTTATTTTCTGGTATCACTCATCTCAGCACTAGCTTACAGAACTCCTTTAAAGGATCCTTATGTCCCAACATTATGGTCCAAGTCCATTTTGTTTTATGGCTACTTTCCAAGAAGGCTGGACACGAGTACTATATTTATTTCAGACTACATTATTATTATCAGTACGTGTGGCAAAATACAATGAAACTTATTTCGGGATTCATGCATGTATGGTCAATCCAATATTCTTTTCTTGTTTGTTTATTCATTTTTGAGAGAAAGAGAGAGCCAGAGTGCCAGAAGGGGAGGGGCAGAGAGAGAGGGAGACACAGAATCTGAAGCAGGATCTGAGCTCTGAGTTGCCAGCACAGAGCCTGTGTGGAGGCTCAAACTCACAAACCGTGAGATTATGACCTAAGCCAAAGTTGGATCCTTAACCGACTGAGCAACCCAGGCAACCTACATCCAGTATTCCTAAACTATTTTTTCTACTATAACACCAGATATTCTCAATTTGCATTCACTTTTTTTTACATTTATTATTGGGGGACAGAGATCAACAGAGTATGAACAGGTGAGGGGCAGAGAGAAAAGGAGACGCAGAATCTGAAGCAGGCTCCAGGCTCTGAACAAGCCGTCAGCACAGAGCCCAACATGGGGCTCAGACTCACAAACCATGAGATTATGACCTGAGCTGAAGTCAGATGTTCAACCCACGAAGCCACACAGGTGCCCCTCGCGTTCATGTTTTTAATCAGAGTTTTCAATGTTGTTTTTCCTACTGATGCTCAAATTTCCACAATGTGACCAGTAGGGAGGCTCTTTCAGTTGATCTAAAAAGTTCTTCAGACCTGACATAGTATTTCTTGAGACTATTTACTTTCTGATACAATAATATATTTTAGGATCATCTTAAACAATTACTGCCTGAGATAAGGAAGCTGAAATTCCACCAAGAATCACCAGGAAATGGTTTTTGGAAACTGTAATGTGGGCAATGGGGTGTACATTCCTACTGTTTTGGTCTTTTTTTTTCTAAGGCTTTTAATTGTCAGAACAAAGAAATGTGTGTGTGTGTGTGTGTGTGTGTGTGTGTGTGTGTGTGTGTCTGTGCGCGCACGCACGCGCGTGCATGCGTGCAGTGTGTGTGTATGTACAATGTCCTCAATGACAAACATTAAAACTCACTGTCTCCATCACACAATGCACACAGCGGTTTCAGAATAATACAACTACTATCAGCAGCAACGTGAACAGCAAAAACGGTTCACATCTAAACATTTAGTTTTGTCTTTATGATACATCCCACTAGAGTTGCAGAAATCACTACATCTTAAATTTACTTGAAATAATTCCTCCTGTGTGATTCTTTCAATCTCAAAAGATAGTTCTATTTTTTTTCATTTTTTATTTTTTAGAAAACTCTTTCTTAAAAATTTCATTTTGCTTTGTATTTATGTAACATATTTATATGTATCTAAATTAAAATCTTCTAACATGGCATAACTTTAAAAAAGCCCCAACTAGCTGCAGAATTCATTAATATTTGGGTGTGCTACAGTTTGTAAAGCTTCCAATTTGGGTTTTTCTAATCTGCCTGTAACAATTCAGTATCAGGAAATTCAGGATACTAGTATGCTTTTATTTTTCTACAAACAGTTTATTGTCTTTCTTTCATTGATTTATATCTTATACATAAATACTGAATAAAAATAATCATGTGTTCAAAAAGACTGTTTGGAATATAGACCACTGGCAATGTTTTTCAATTAGTACATCAGTTGCATCTCTTTTTAACTATTAAGGAAGTTCACACTTTTCATAGTAAAACCAAGCTATATGAGTACAAAGAAACATTAGTCTATTTGTCTTGAGTTTTTCTTAATTTATATAATCTTTCTTCATTTTTCTGTGTTCTGCGTTTAAACTATTAACATATTGTAAACATGCTGTTCATTTCACTACTTTGTTTTGTTTAAATGACTATACGGCGGAGAAAAGTTTACGCTCAGTTGTTTAGTTGAAACCCAGAAATCACTTTCTATTTGGGCATTCTTTATTATACTTCCTATTAGAAAATGTTGTGATGCCCAAATAGACCATTTTTTGTTTGTTTACCTCTTTAGCCATGAATCATTCTCGAATAACTTTCATTTATCTTCCTCAAAATTTAATAATACTTGCATTATTTCCGTAGCATGTTTTATTGCATGTTCCGTTGTAAGACTAGGTCCTCATTATGCAGTTCTGGAATATTTATTACTGCATTTGTCAACCTTTCTTTCCCTAAAAATATTTTTAGATAGCCTATGATGAATTAATGCATCATAAGATAAAGGTTTTATATTTTAAAATATTTTTGAATTATACATTTTACAATTTATATATATTTTAAATATGTGTAGTTTCATTAATGATTACAAAGTGAATATACTCCTATAAATATCGCCTAAGTCAAGAAATAACATTCACATGCTCTCTCTTACTTCCTCAAAGTTCACCTTAAATTTAGTAACATATATCAAGTTTGTCTGTTTCTGAGCATTTTATAAATTGAATTATAATTATGAATAATTGCTCATGGCTTTGGTTTAAAATGATGTTCATGAAACTCTTTCTATAGTTGTTTGTAGTTATAATTTTTTTCAATTTCACTGCACTTTAGTACTCCATTTCATGAATTGCTTTTCAAAAAATCTGCTTTACTGTGGATAGGCTACTGGGTTGTTTCCATTGACACCTATTATGAACAGTGCTCTTACAAATTTACTCGTTTGTCTTTTGGCACACATGTAAATGCCTTTCTGATACACATATTCCTTGAAGTAAAATTGCCTTTTTATGTTCAACTTTAATAGATAATTCCAAACATGCTTCAAAATAAATTGTAACAATTACAT
Organism: Suricata suricatta; assembly: GCF_006229205.1. Classification (NCBI taxonomy): domain Eukaryota; kingdom Metazoa; phylum Chordata; class Mammalia; order Carnivora; family Herpestidae; genus Suricata; species Suricata suricatta. Next base: position 51,920,593 of record NC_043714.1, read on the forward strand.
TCTCATTAACAATGTATGGGAGTGTCATTTTTTTCACATTATGCCAACTCTTTGTATTGTTTTTTCTTTTTTGCACCATTTTTAAATTTAGCCTCTTTGCAAGGTGTGTAGTGTTATCTACTTGTGTATTTAAATTCTATTTCCCTGGACTATTTTTAAATGTCTTTATAGATATATGGTAATCATGCTGCTAGTCGTATTGTGAACTTCCTACTTATTTCTCGATTTCTCTGTTGAATTTCCTTTATCACATGGATTTCAAGAAGAAATTTACATATTCTAAAATAAGTTACAGTTTTTTTTAGAAAGTAGTTTTCCTACTCTGTGTGGTTTGCATTTTCATACTTCTGAGGAAAATGCTGTTTTTTGAAAAAGAAATTTGTAATTTTAAAATGTCACATGTTTTCCTTTATTTAACTGTTATCTATGCCCTCTTTAAACTCTTATTGTGTTTATATTATTTAAGGTACTGCCTTACTATATCATTTTCTGAAAAGTTCCATGTTTACTTCTCATATTTATACCAGCAATCCACCTGAAATTGATTTTTATGTGTGAAGTAAGTTAAGAGCCAAGTTCCCTATTTTTCCATATTAATATTTAAACACCCAAACACCGCTTACGGTAAAGACTGTCCATTTCTCCATTGGACTGTAGTGCCCCCTTTGTCCTAAATCAAATATTTGTTCTGAATTCTTCATTCTTTTCCATCGTTCTATTTATCTAATCTTGTGCCAATTCCACACTGTTTTAATTATTGTGATTTTTTTACTACTTAATTTTGATACTAGTATAGAATGCCTTTCCCCTGCTCATTGAGGGCAAGGATGATCTAATTTTGCTTCCACCAAGTATCTTGGGAACATTATCAATCCAATTTCATTTTAGTTCTGTCTGGGAGAGATAATTCAGAGCACAGATTTATCCTCAATGCCAGGAGATTTAATAATTATTTTCTGGGGCTCCTGAGTGGCTCAGTTGGTTAAGCATCCAACTTTGGCTCAGGGCATGATCTCATGGTTTGTGAGTTCAAGCCCTGTGTCGGGCTCTGGGCTGACACCTAGCACAGAGCCTGGGGCGTCTTCAGATTCTGTGTCTCCCTCTCTCTCTGACCCTCCTCTGCTTGTTGGGAACTATTTGAACTTACCGGTAGAGTGAAAATTCCTGGTGAGGACATGGCAAGTTTGTGTGGTCTCTTTCCCCCTGATAGCTCCCAAAATCTACTCTCTTGAAACTTTTCATTTCTGCTTGGGCACCAAACCTCAGAGTGCTTTGCTGATTAGTTCCAGGAGCAGCCCGTCCCCCTGCCCTGTCCCTGCGGCATGATTGCACCTGGTCAGGGAAAAGATGAGTAAACTAGATACACCCTAATGTGACTAAGGCAAGCAACATGTAATTTTTTCCTAAGCAATTAACTGATAACTGACTACCTTCTGGGCCTAAAAGCCTTTGTAAAAGTCACTACTGCAATACAATGTATCAGTCATCTTTGGGACTGTGAAAGCAGGCATTATGTCTTCTGAGAATCCTGTTTTCCTGGAAACTTTCTCTTAGAGTTATAAACAGCCTAATGACCCTTACTCATAAAAAACTAACCTTTACTGAACAATGCTGTTTGCCTCTTGGTTAAAGGTTGCTTCCTTAAGGTTAGACCTGAGGTTTTGTAAAAAAAATACCTATGACAACATGAGTGCCTATAGCTAAGTTTTTTATGGCAATCATCACTGCTAGAATTGTAACTTCTGCAGAACCCATGTCCTGGAAAATTGTAAAACTTATCTATGAGAAATCATTTACTGCTCTTTCTGGTGATCGTATCTTTTGCCATAAACAACGTTTGAGAACCAGACAGGGCAGAGATGCCCGCCAGAATGGTAGAGACACCTGCCAGGTGGGCAGGGGTATCCGTCTGGGGATCAGAATAAAACTCCAGGCTCTCTCACTCTCTCTTGCCTACACCGTCATCCTTCAGGGGAACCCTGGGCCTGCTGGAGCTGGACTCCGGCACCTGCTCATGCTGTCTTTCTCTGTCTCTCTCAAAAGTAAAAAAAAAAAAAACAACAAAACATTAAACATTTTCTAAAAATAATCATTTTCCTTTCAGGACCTCCTGAAATTCAATTATGGGTCTTCTTGGTCTAAAAGGTATCTTGGGGCGCCTGGTGGCTCAGTGGTTAAGGCGCCAACTTCGGCTCAGGTCAGATCTCACGTTCGTGGGTTCAAGCCCCGCATCGGGCTCTGTGCTGACAGCTAGCTCAGAGCCTGGAGCCTGCTTCCGGTTCTGTGTCTCCTTCTCTCTCTGCCCCAGCCCCTCTCATGCTTGTCTCTCTTTGTATCAAAAATAAATAAAACATTAAAATAAAATAAAATAAAATAAAATAAAATAAAAGGTATCTCAACTCTCATCCTTCTGCCACTTTTCAAAGAAGAATAAGCTCTCAGGGGAAAAAAGAAAAACAATCTAAATATTTGAACACATCTTGGGGCAAGGAATAAGTGGGTGTGGCTTGTATAGGGTCTTATTTTAATAGTAATACTGCTGTTTTGAAAACAGACTGAAGTGCTTCAAGAATGGAAGTAGTGATAGCTGAAACCCTGTGGCAATTATCTAAATATATTTTGGTGGTAGGAGCTGTGGTAGGAAAAGAGGTACTAAGATGTGCTCAAAATTTTTATGTACTTGAAGACAGAGCTGAGAGTTTACTGAGAGAGGATTCTAAGTTGTAGGACCAGCAAACAGCAAATATTGGGCTGACAGTGGGAAAAGCAGGTGGATGCAGTGGGCTTGAGGCCATCAGAGCTCAATTTTAGACGTGGAAATTTGAGGATTTCATGAAATTTCCAAATGGAAATCTTGAATGTCTTTGGGAAGTCATTTAGGCTAGAAATTTAAATCTGACAGTGGTCATATTTATAGCCATATGACTTGATGATATTGCTAAGGGAGTGAAGGTTGATTGAAAAGAAAGAATATGTCCAAAGAAAGAGTTGTGAGCCTTCCCAGAAGGGGCATGGGGAGACGAGAAAGAACGTAGGAACGGAGGGGGCCTGGGTTGTTTAGCTGGTGGGGCACCCCACTCTTAATTTTGGCTCAGGTCGTGATCACAGGAGGGGTTGATCCCACATGGGACTCTGCGTCAAGCGTGGAGCTTGCTTAAGATTCTCTCTGTCTTTTTCTCTCTCCATCTTCCCCTCTCTTGTGCTCACCTGTGCTCTCACACTCTCTATCTCTAAAATTAAAATAAATAAAATAAAATAATAAATAAAATAAAGTGAAATGAAATGAAAATTAAGGAACTAAAAATAATTTAGGAAAGGAGATTTAAAAGAAATACCTAGACAGGAGGAAAATCAGATGTGCATGCCATCTTGAAATTTAAAAAAGTAAACATTTTAAGAAAGAAATTACTGAAGGCCCTCAAATGCTATGGACAGGTCCAGTGAAAAATGACCATTACAATACTCATTAGCTAATAAACGTGGAGACAACTGGAGACATTGATAAGAAAAGTCATGGTGGGGTGGTGGGGAAGAAAGCCTGATTTAGAGACCCCAAAATAGAATGAAAGAATTGGAAACATGAGACCCTGCATCTCTTTTTGAGGTATTTTGTCTCCTCCTCCTTATATGCCTGCTTCTTGTGGTCTGCCAGAAGCAAGACTCAATGTCTTTAAGTCTCATTGCCACTTTCTTTGAGATAGTAAATAACCATAAATTAAACTTTATTAAAAAGAACAAAAACTACAAAATGCTGAAGATAATTTAATGTTCCAGTAAGTGATTTTTCCTTATTTCTTTGTCTTCAGTTTAAAAATGTGTCATTGGAGAGTAACTTCAAAGGTCAAAATTTGCACATGTTGTGGCTTCCAGGTGATACAGAACGAAAAGGTTTTAAATCATTCATTGTGAATGTACTCAAGAATTTCTGGGAAAAGACCAAGATCTGGCATTAGAAACTGATATATAGCTATGGCAAAAATCCAAGTCAATAGTGTCTGACATCATAGGAAAAGTTGTAAATCAATAGTGCAGTAATGCAGAATGTGCTGTCATGTCTTGAGACAAATAGTTTTGATATGCATTTAATATGATAATGATTCATATAATAGTTATTAGTTTTTACACTCTTTCAGTTAGGCATTTTGTCAAAAACAAAATATAATTTAAAATGTCATGTAAAATATGAGATGGTGGACACAACCTTTGTTAATTTTGTGGTTTGGTTTTCAACTTATTAAAATTATTTAATGACCTTTACCAACAGAAAATTAATTATGGAGACAGAAGTGTGTGATTATATTTTAGATTATATGTGTTTGGGAAATGTAATTTAATGTAAAGTTGTTGAGCTTTCTCTAAAATTATAATAAATTACCTTAATTTAAAAAAATGGAGCATATGAAACATAATGAGAAAATGCCACTTGGCCAGTAATACTGCTTTACCCTATTACCTATCATTGTATACAGTGTAATCACTGTATCACCCCAATGTGAAAATGGTTTTGTGCTGTTCTCATAACATTACACTGTAAGTCACCAAGGTCATTGTGTTTTTATTCTTCAATATTGGGAACAGAAGAGTAACAAAGCAAGCATGACCCCCTCAGCATATCCTCTTGAGAATGTCCACTGATAGAATTTAGTAAGAGATAAAGGAGGATTTTATAAGTGCCTATCTGAGTAGTGATTTTGAAATGCTTTTGTAGGGTATATATTTTTATGTGTTATTGTTTATTGTAAATCAATATGCAATTGAAGGGCTGATGCTGATGTCTGACAAGTTCAGGGTTTATAAAATACTACAGCTGCACTTGCTAGAGATCCAGCTTTGTATATTTGATAATCATTAAAAAAACTTGGTACAGGGTAATGACTGTGATGTCTGATTATTTGGCAATAATGTTTTTGTGATGACACAAAAACAACGCAAGGAAATATGACTTTGCTTTGCATGAACTCTCTGCTCTCTTGGTCAGATTTCAGCCGTTTTAGCCTAGCTACCACTATTATTACATTTTTTGCTTTTAAATCCATTTTCTCCAACTTTCCAGGATAGCCATCATTCTGCAACTTGTTTGGACACTGTTTATTAACTTATTATTAATTAATTAATTAAATCTCATTACAATTCTAACATGGTTGATAAATTGACAAATACAGATTAGTCATTTTGCACTAATTAAAATGATGAGTATTTTAGATTTTATTAAAAGAAAGACTGAGTTAATTTTTAAAAACCTAGACATTGTGTCTTAGAACTTCAGGCTTGAACCCTGGTCCAACCTGCTCTCCTCTAAATTATCTTCAAAGACACGATTCCTATTTCTCCTACCATCATCATAGGAGCTGAATGTCTTCTGTGTCCTACAAAGGTATCAGTTTATAACCATTCCCAGGTTTCAAAGATACTAATTTCAACACATGTGACAACCATAGGAGTACAAATACATTACAACCAAGGGATCTTTTCTCTAGTTCACAACTTCTAGAAAGTTTATGACATACTTTTCAATCATATACAGTAGCAGAGACCAATGCCATTAAAATTTAAGATTCATATTTCCACAGCCAGACACTTTATTTTCTCATATTAATCTTTTTAGGCGTATAAACTGTTTTTCATCACTCTACTCTTAGTGTCTAAAAGAATCTAGTAAAGAGAAGATTCAAGAAACAATTGAATGAATAAATGAATATTGAAGGAGATATTCAAACCTCTTGACAAGGTGTGGGACACATCTATTACCAAAATGCCAAAACTACCATGTTAAATTTCTCAGCTGGGATAGTGGTCATGAGCTAGGGGATGTTGAAGAGTAGGAAAAGTTAGAAAGACATCACCTAAGTCATTTATCTCTGAAAAATGTCATCTGATACCTCTCCCATATACTTACACAGAACAAAGAGAGGCCCAAGATTTTTCTGTATATACAGGAAACTCATGATTAGCATTCCGTCCTCCTGGGTTAAGGCATGTGTAATCAGTTCCCCAAAACTAAAAATGCATACTGCTTCAACAACCAGATCCTCCAAAAGTTTTTGAGAACTCCCCTCTCTCCCCACTTATTTTTATTCTCTCTTTCACTAATTGCAACTGTTTTATACAGCCTTTTCTTCCCATAACTACCTCTCTTACTCACATCTACTTGTAAAATAATAGGCCATAGTTGAATTGAAACACATTTCATAAATGGCATCAGAACAAGTTTTTATACCAAATATTCCTACTGTTAGATCAAGTATGATTATTTCCAATGTGGTCTGAAAAATTCTTTCTTTTCTCTTTTCTGAGATAGCAGTCTCATCATGTGGTCATATAAATGATACACTTTTAAAGAGGTTTATAATTTGAGTGTGAAAAGATGATATAGCAGTAAGTTTTAGTTCCATATTTTCCCATTCTATTCATTGTTTCCTTCTTTCATCTGAATAACACATATGCATATGAATTAAAAGCTTTCACACAAGTTACAATCCTTGCATTATGGCCTACTACTTGCTGAAGTTTTACGGTTTTGTTAAGAGCGAAAAAGCAGAACAATTTTGCAGCAACTAATTGCCTATAACTATGATACATAAATGATTTGAGTCATTTCCAATTTTGTCAGCTCTATTTCCAACATTTAGAATAACTCCCAGAAACACGAAACTACTGTAACATCCAGTACATCTCAGTGGAGAAGGCAATATTACAAAATTTTTTGTTGCTGTTGTTATAGGCATAGTGAACTGTTTTTACTTATGTAATTAAGCCACCACCAATATTCTAGATATGAATAATTCTATTGGAGTGATAAAAGTATTTTAGTTATCTCTCTTCTTTTTTTTTTTTCTTACCTTTTCTTTTTTTCTTGCGGAGAAGAAATGGAGTCTTCAGAACAGAAACCTCAGCTAGGAGTTATTTAAATTACTACATAGAGACTAACCTATTAATAGCTTCCTACTTATGCAAGATTCATGGTCAAGAACCATGGAAATAATTTACCAAATCAATCTTTTAATCCATCTGTAAATTTTATCATCAGGTAAATTTTACATGTGCCCAGCTATTTCCAACTCTTGATCATCCTGAAGCCATTTAAATCCACACAATAAAGTTGACTTAACTTGAGGCACATGATAGAAAAAAATATAATTAGGACACTGAAACATAAAAGAAACTTGAAAGAAGAATATTTGGAGTGAAGGAAAGGAAAGTCTGAATATGAAAACTCTTACTACTATCATTAAAGTTGTTACTTTTTATTTAAGATACTATATATTCAATTTATCATTTACTCACATATACAAATGAAAGAAGTTGTTCTCTTTTTCAGAATAGTAAAGACTGTTTTGCAATTAGTAATTTTTCTATTTTAACATACTCCCATTCTCCCAGCCTATGTACACATTTTCCTAAGAAAGGAAATCTAAACAATAATATAAATTTTTTCTACATGAATTCTGGAAATGAATATTTCCTAATATACAAAGAAGTTCTGTGTGGGGAACCAGCCCACGCACCAGAGTCCAAGGGTCTCTGAGTAGGGGGTTGGTGTCGGCGAAATATCTATAAGAAAGAACACAGACAACATGAATGGTGGAAGAGACCACACTTTACTGTGAAACTTGGTGTCTTATATACCATAGGTGATTACATCATTTTTGTAATGATTACATTGTTTGTTACTTCCAGAAAAATTATTATTTCCAAGGTAGCAAAAACAGAAAATCAAAATAGAAACGAGGTACAACACAGAAGATCAAAAAACATAATTCATCACTCAAAATACATCAGCAGGGGTTTGTTTTAAGTACATAGTGATATTATTAACCGAACCTTATGACAAGGCTATTTTTTCTTAAA
>NC_043714.1:51928540-51944327 GCF_006229205.1 Suricata suricatta
ATTATTATTTCCAAGGTAGCAAAAACAGAAAATCAAAATAGAAACGAGGTACAACACAGAAGATCAAAAAACATAATTCATCACTCAAAATACATCAGCAGGGGTTTGTTTTAAGTACATAGTGATATTATTAACCGAACCTTATGACAAGGCTATTTTTTCTTAAAGGCTTAAACAATAGTCTGTGAGTAAGGTGCCCCTAACTAGGGAGGAAGTTTTAATCAGGAAATCTGCCCAGTTACTGAAACCATGATTACCAAGTGGCATGATTAATAGGAGAACTAACCCCAGTCTCTGTTCCACTTAGGTCAAGCAGTCAAGCACACACATTTTCAAGTAGGGGAAGCAGGGTCCCAAAGGCCACACAGCACTTCTGGCTGGATGGACCCCAACAGTTCTGGAGACTTAATGTTTTAAAAAGACATTTCCTTTTTTTAATTTTTAATGTTTATTTGTTTTTGAAGGACCAAGAGATAGAGCACAAGCAGGGGAGGGGCAGAGAGAGAGGGAGACACAGAATCGGAAGCAGGCTCCCAACACGGGGCTTGAACTCACAAACTGTGAGAGCATGACCTGAGCTCAAGTCAGATGCCTAACTGACTGAGCCACCCAGGTACCCCATAAAAAGGCATTTCTTTGATTCATCTTTCATATTTGTGGTGCAAACTTTTGAAGCATTTTGCTAAACTGTTTATTATTCCATGATTTGAGAGAAAAATGTTTCAAATTTTTGCCTCAGTAAGGGTTTTTATTGTACCTACCAATAAAATGAGCCAAATACCATTTTTCATTTTGAGCTCATAATTTTTAAAACCTAGAGTGTAGAACATGTAGTTGTTTTGTGGGAAATTAGGCAATTGGGTAGGTTTGTGATGTCAGAGAACTCAAGAGCTTAAGTTATAAAGCTAAGATAATATAAAGGAAAATTGTGAAAACAGCAAATGATGCCAACTTCCTGTTGTGGCACAGAACCGGGACTGTGCCTTGTTCATGAGGTCAATACATACTGCGCAGCCCTGGGCCCTAGTTTTAGGATGGCTGAATGAATTGTAACCAATTGAAAATTAAAAGGAAAAATGGAAACGCAACAAAATTTTTTGGAATACATAAAAAGTCTGATTTTTGTAAATTCACGTTTTCACCACAATTGTCTGAAATCATAGCTTTAGTTGCTTTGTTCCCTCTTAAGACTCAGGTACATCAAAAAATAACATAAAAATATATTTAAAAATTGCTATAGTATATTTTAAACTTTAATTTATATGTTGATCTTTAAAAATTATAATTTCCAACGAAAAATACAGAAAGATGAATTAGAAAAGGATATCTGAAGCATAAATTTGGCATTGTTGATGACAATATAGTGTGACATTTAAAAATTTTTTATGGATTATAAAGCACACCTACCTACATTTGCATTCTAACTCTTGTAGTTAAGACCTGTGTATCCTTAATCTCTTCATAACCGAGTTTCAAGGATATAGAAGATAGATACAGATATAGATGGTACAGATAGTTATTTTATAGTAGCTTTATTCTGCAGGTCCCTAAGAGGGATATAGATGAGAACAGTAGCAACACATATTTTGGGAATTATTTAGGAAATAACGGCAATTTAGATAACAGCTACTGGATACAATTTAATGTTTCTTTAAAATTTGTGTTTCATCGTGGAGATATAAACAAAACCAAGATGAAAATCATGAACTTTTCAAATACTTTCATGAAATGAAACATTAATATCTTCATAAGACATTTCAAACAATTGAGAGATATTAATGATTTAGTTATTTACTATTCTTTTATTACATTCATAATATTATGTCTAAGCTTTTCATTTGTATTAATAAAAGTTGATTTCATTTGCCTGTATCTACAGTAAAAATATTTTTTCCCACAAAATGTGCAAGGATTTTAGCAATGTATTATTAACTAGAAAACTTTTTTTTTTTTTAATGAGCATGCACAGGGATGCCTGAGTGGCTCAGTAGGTTAAGTGACCAACTTTGGCTCATGATCAGGTTATGATCTTGCAGTTTGTGAGTTTGAGCTCCACGTCAGGCTCTATGCTGACAGCTCAGAGCCTGGAGCCTGCTTCAAATTCTGTGTCTCCCTGTCTCCCTCAACCTCCCTCTGTTTCTGTCTCTGTGTCTCTCTCTCTCTCAAAAGTAAATAAACAAACAAAAAAAGAGCATGTACAAAGATAAAAGCAAACAAGGAGAGACAAAACAAAATGTCAAGACCACTACAGCACATTCAAGAGCACTAAGAGGTATTGCGTGATTCACCAAAGAAGCTAAATTTAAATATTTGCCATTGATATGCTATTAGAATCATGTGAGCTGGAAAATGCTAAATTTAAAGATTTTGTAAAACTTGTGAAATCTTGTCCTATTGCCAAGAAATACTCTATAGATAGTACTAGGTAGAATTTCCTAAATTGGGTAGTATTGCCATTTTTAATTATGAAACAGTTACTACAAGCTAGGAAGAGTTGGATGAACTAAGACACTCATAGATAATGAATAAAAAATGGTTTTCTTTTAAGAGGCTAAAAAACTTAAAACTGCCATGATATATCACACAATTGTTACAGAGAAAACAATTTGAGAACTCTTTTCAAGTCCTAGTGAAAATGTAAACGTGATCTAGCTGCTTTGGCCTCCTGGCTCTCAGCTCTCTCCTCAACTCCAGGAGAAAGTCAGGATCCCCTTGTGTTTCTCCTGCCTGCAATGCAGCCTTGTAACTCTCCGGGTGGTAAGCTGGGGCAATAATAGAGCTTACATGGCTTGTTTCCAATCCTGACATGTGCAAAACTGTGGGCAGAAAGTTCAGTGTTCATTGATGTGTAATAAATATGGAAACTCTTTCCTGTGAGGAATACATTCAATAATACAGTATATACCTTCTATATAGTAATAACCTTTATAAGTATACCACACATTCACTTTCCTTTTGGAAGAAATTGCATACAATAAAATTTTCAATTATTCCTGTGTGTGTGTGTGTGTGTGTGTGTGTGTGTGCATGTACGTGAAATCTGTGGCAGTGTTAAAAACAAAGAATAAGTTTTTTAAGTGAGTACACATGACGTAATTTGATAAAGACTTTCTAGAATTTGACAATAATTCTAACATTACCAATAACAACTTGTGAAGCTAAAAGAAGCTTTTCGATACTATTAAAAACAAACTAACAAACATCGTCCCTCAAAAATCAAACCTTTTAATAAACCATGAGTACTAGATGGAAGATGGGATTTTCTTTCCATTCTTTTCAAGGAAAAAAATCATAACAGTATCATATTAAAAGAGGACTAGTAATTATGCTACCAAAAATATGGCAACAGTCACCAACTATGTGAAAATGGGCACAAAGGTTAGGATCAAGGAAGTGCTTATAGAAGAAAGTATGAAATTCATCTCTCTCATGACCTTACTGATGGGTCTGCCTTTCACAGATGATAAGCACCATGGCAGAATAAAAAGATTTATACAGCAACTGGGAGCTGTATGAAGAACTTTGATCTCAGTTAAGATAAATACATGGACAATTATAAAAGATAGAATCATTGTAACAGCATTTGTAATCTCACTTTTTGTTTTCTATATAATTTAAGAAACTAATTCATTGAAAAAATACTATTATTACTTTAAAACTTCTTTTAAGTTTATTTATTTTTGAGAGAGAGAGAGACAGACTGAATGGGAGAGGGGAAGAGAGAGAGGGAGAGAGAATCCCAAGCAGGTTCTGTGCTGTCAGCATGGAGCCTGATGTAGGGCTCAATCTCACCAACTTTGGTATCATGACCTGAACGGAAACCAAGAGTTGGAAACCAAGAGAGTAATCGAATGAGCTACCCATGCACCCCATGAAAAGAATTATTAATTAATGTTTTGCAACACATGTCCACAGATGTAATTTTGTGATATCAACAACCAAAAGGGGTGGGGGAGAGTTGCAAAGAAATTGTTTTGTATATTATTGAGATTAAGCTGCTACAAATTCAAATTGGAGGGTTATAACAAAAGGATGTGAAATGTATCCACATAGTAACCACAAGAAAAAAGTAGCTACAGAATATACACAGCAGAAAATGAGAAAGGAATTTAACTACTTTTACTTCACTAAAAATAACTAACACAAAATAGTCATATAGGAACTGAGGGACAAAAATACTATAAGGCTTATAGAAAACAAAGATAATGAAATTTAATCCCTCCTTATCAGTAATTGCGTTAAATATAAACAGATTAAACTTTCTAATCAAAAGACCATAATTGACAGAATGGATTATAACATGTGATCCAACTATATGCAATCTGCAAGAGACTCATTTTATTTATTTTTAATTCATTTTTTTACAAGACTCATTTTAGATCTAGATAGACAAAAAAAATTAAAGTGAAAATATGAATAAAGATATTCTATATCAATAGTAACCAAAAGAGCAGAAGTGGCTATTCTCATAGGAAACAGAACAGACTTTGAAACCAATAAAAAAAAAAAAAAGAAGTTATAAGAGACAAAGAAGGCCATTTTATATTATTAAAAGGTTCAATTCAGCAAGTATATATAACATGCACCTAATAATACACCATAAAATTATATGAAGAAAAAACTGACATAATTAAAGGGGAAACTAGATCTAAATAATTGCTGGAGACTTTAATAAACTACCCTCAATAATGGATGGGACAACCAAATAAAAGATAAGTAAGAAAGTAGAATATTTAAACAACACAATATACCAATAAATCACAATTTACCAAGTAGATCTAACCAACAATAGGATACACATTCTTATAAAGTACATATGGGACATTTTCCAGGATAGATGATATATTAGTCCACAAACTAATAGCCTTAAAAGATATAAGATAACTTCTCTGACCACAATGAGATGAGCTGAAAAAACAACAGAACTAAAAGTGGGAAATTTCACAAAATTTTGGAAATTAACATGCTCTTAAACAACCAGTAGATCAAAAAAGAAATTAAAAGTGAAGCTGGAAAATATTTAGAATTTAATGAAGATGAAAATACAATATACTAAAACTTGTGGGATGCAGTGAAAGAAGTACTAAGGAAGAAATTTTAGCTATAAATGCTTAGGTTTTAAAAAATGACAGAATCTTAAATCAAAAACTGAACTTTACAACTTGAGGAACCAGGAAAAGAAGAACAAACTAAACCCTAAGCTAGTTGAAAAAAAAAAAAAAAGATTAAGGTAGAGGTAAATAAAGCAAATAACAGAAAAACAATACAAAAAAATCAATGGCACCAAAAATTGGTTCTTTGAAAAGTTCAACAAAATTGACAAACTTTTAGCTCTATGAATTAAGATAGAAAGGAAGACTTAAATTACTAAAATCAGGAATGAAAACTGAGATATTACTACTGAATCTATAGAGACAAAAAGAATGATAAGCTAGTACTTTTAACACTGCACACCAGGCACACCTGGGTGGCTCAAGTGGTTGGCATCTGAGTCTTGATTTCAGCTCAGGTCATGATCTCAGGGTCATGGGATTGAGCCTCACATTGGGCTCCACACCAAGCATAGAGTGTGCTTGGGTTTCTCTCTCTCTCTCTCTCTCCCTCTCTTTGTCTCTCTGTCTCTCTCCCTCTGACCCTTCCCCACTCACAGTCTCTCTCTCTAAAATAAAACAAAACAACTACAAAAAACCCAAGTGTACACCAAAAAATTAGGCAAGCTAGATGAAATGGACAATTCCCAGAAACATAAAACTTCCCAAGACTAAATCAGAAAGTAGAAAATATCAATAGACCTGTAACCAGTATGGAGATTGAATCAGTAATAGAAAATCTCTCAACGAAGAAAAGCCTTGGATCTCAAAGTTTCACTGATTAATTCTGCTAAACATTTAAAGAACTGATACCAATTCTTCTCAAACTTTATTTAAAAACTAAGAAACAGGGAACACTTCCTAATTCATTCTATGAAGTTAGCATCACCTTGACACCAAAGCCAAACAAAGACACTACAAGAAAACTATAGACAGGCAGCTTTTATGAACATTGATTTCAATATCCTCAATGACATTCTGGCAAACAGAATTCAGCCAGCATATTAAAAAAATTATATATCATAAGCAAGCAAATTTGTGTTTGGAATGCAAGAGTACTTCAACATACAAAAAATGATCAATGCAATATACTACATTAACAGAAAAAAAAAACTCCACATGTAACAGGAAAAAAAAAGACATTGATCAATGCAATTGATGCAGAAAAAGCATTTGAGAAAATACAACCTTTTATGACAAAACCACTAAAAAAACCTAAGAATAGAAAACAGCATCCTCAACATAATTGAAACCATATATAAAAAACCCACAGCAAAGGTCATTTTCAATGTTGAAATACCAAAAGCTTTTCCTGTGAGATCAGGGACAAAGCAAAGAAGTCCACCTTCACCACATCTATTTAACATAGTACTGAGAGTTCTAGCTAGAGAAATTTGGCAAAATAAAGAAAAAAGTGTCTAGATTAGAAAAAAAAAGAAGTAAAATTGTCTGTGTTCATAGATGATACGATTTTATATTCAAAAACTCTTAAAATCCCACCTCAAAATGCTTGAATTAATAAGTGAATTCAGCAAAGCAGCAAGATTAAAGTCAACCTACAAAAGTCAGTTGTAGTTTTGTACAGTAACAATGAACAATATGAAAACAAAGTTACAAAATCAGTTCCATTTATAAGCATCAAAAGAATGAACTTAGGAGTTAACTGAGGAGATGCAGATCTTGTATGGAAAGTATAAAACACTGCTGAAAGAAACTTAAAAAGGCAGTAATAAATAGAAACTCATTGCCCATCAACAGAAAAGTGAAGAAATCAATTTTGCTATGCTCAAAGAATGGAAAATTATATAATGATGAAATAGAATAAATTGCAGCTACACATGGTGAAATGGGTAATGCTCACAGTCATAATGCTGAGTGAGAGAATTGGGACAAATAGGTTCTGTATTACTTCATCTTATCTACATATTTAATTTATTCAATTATGGAGAAAAACAAAGGAGTGGCATGCAATTAGAAACATAGTAACTTTTGAGAGAAGAGAGAAATTAGTAATTTGGAACATGTAAATATTATGTTTCTAGAAAATTGAGAAAGTTTCATGTCTTGCTTGCATACTGGTTACATGGGACCTACTGTGAAAGAAAGCATTAAATCCTCATTGTTTTGCTTTTATCAAATTTTTAAATGTTTTATTTTTCACACTTAAGTGAATTAAATGGAGAAATACTGTCATAAAAATTATATGAGATAAACTTTGAGGTATAAAGAACAGATCAAAAATTAAATATGTAATACAAGCTTCAGAAACAGATAATAATAAGAGGAAAGAAACATTAAAGGACATTCACCAGACTGAAGAAAGTTACAAGCCTTTCAGTCAAATTGCAAATCACAGAAAAGCATAAGTCAAGTCTTAAACCTCCTGCTTTGGCGTAGGGGCCTCTTAAAAAGAAAATAGACATCAGGCCAAGAAAGTGTGGTCACTATTGGACACTAAGTGACTGAAAAATGAGTAAGTACTGACCATAACTGTCCACATTTTTCTTTGTTATTCATAGTAATACAAGGTTGAGAAATGCGTGGCCAAGTGGGGGATGGGCATATGCAAGGAGGAACGACCTGAGACGTAAGGACAGTATCAGTCAAGTCACTTGTAAGCTTCCTTACAGCTTCTCACCCCCTTACTCTGTCTTTGGAGAAATGGAAATCTTGAGATAGATGATGGATAAATATTAAGCAGCATTGTTTCAATGTGAAAATTTGAGTTTCATATTTGAATATTTTAGACTGTAAGAGAATGAGCTTCTTGATGATTAGGGACGTTTCTGGATTGTTTTGTGAGCTGACATCTGGAACATGGTACCTGTTTTAGAAAATAACTTTGTGGAAATAACTACCTCGTGATATGGTTATAAAGATGACAGTATGACAATCCCAAGGACACCACTCTGGAATAAGAATTAATTTGAGATGAAGATATATGAGAATCAACAAATACAAGAGAGTTTCTCGACACTTCCCTATCTGGCTAAAAAGAGACCTTTAAAAAAACCCCAAAGACCCAATAACTTAATTATCATAAATCAACTTTCTAGGAACAACATCCCCCAGGGAGCATTGACTCTTCCCACAGGAGCTGAGATAAAAAAAAATTCACACTGGTACCAACAGAGACATTGTTACAAACTATACTTCCCATCTTCTCTCAGAAAAGCCCATTTATCTCTCCTAAAAATCATTTGGTCTCCCGTATGTAGCCTCCCTCCCAGTCCATTTCCCCTATTTAAAGTTAATAAATTTGTATGCCTTTTCTTTTATTACTCTGTGTGTTATTAGTTTAAGTCACACATCCCTCAGTTACTGTACTTCAGAGGATTAGGGAAACATTTTTTCCTCCTATATTTCAGAACTCTAAAAGTTAGTTAAAAAATAATGAAAACTGTTTACACCTGTAAATGACAAATCATTTGTATGAAAAATTTTGCATGTAAGTTTGCACATTCGTTTGCATTTATACTTTCTTTTCTGAATAACTGCAAAAATAATTACAGACAGCATATTTTGCACTACGTTTGCTTTATGTAGTAATGGTTTCCAAATGTAATCTAATTATTTCATCTTAATGACTCCAAATTTGTGTACACCTTTTTACAAACTAAGGATTGTAATTATACAAGTATTTGTGGAGATTTAATTTTTTCAGACTTACTGCTTAATCATTTCTTTAATCATGATTAGGTTAACCATTTGCTAGACTCCATAAATGACACACTAACTTAATGACAAGCAATACTGCTTGTTTAGAGGCATATGAGAATAAAATACAAGAGCCAGCTTTGAAGGAAGAAAAAGACTGCATAGCTACCCTTCTGTTAACACTTAACATAGCAAACGCCAATGAGTCCTGGCAGCAATTTAGTTCATTTTTGAAAACTGTTAAGTATTAATACTTTGAATACTTTAAACTATTCTAGCTGGATTTTAAATCTGAAATAGCCTGTGTCTATTCTAATTCCAAAATGTCCCTTACCTACCATTTAGCAATTGCACTACTGGGTATTTACTCAAAGGATACAAAAATACTGATTTGAAGGGATACATGCACCCCAATGTTGACAGCAGCATTAACAGCAATAGTCAAATTATGGAAAGAGTCCAAATGTCCTTCAACTGATAAATGGCTAAAGAAGAGGTGTTGGGATTCTGTCTCTCTCCTTCTCTCTGCCCCTACCCTATTCATGCTCGCTTGCCTACTCTCTCTCTTTCTCTTAACATAAATAAACAAAACTTTAAGAAAAAATAATAATTGGGACACTGGGTGGCTCAGTTGGGTAAGCCTCCAACTTGAGCTCTCAGGTCATGATATTGTGGTTCGTGGGCTTGAGCCCTGCATTGGGGTCTGTGCTGACAGCTTGTAGCTCAGAGCCTGCTTTGAATTCTAAGTCTCTCTCCCTCTCTGTCCCTCTGCTCACACTCTGTCTGTCATGAAACGATGCTCAATATCACTCATCATCAGGGAAACACAAATCAAAACCACACTGAGATACCACCTCACACCAGTCAGAGTGGCTAAAATGAACAAATCAAGAGTCTATAGATGCTGGCGAGGGTGTGGAGAGATGGGCACCTGCCTACACTGTTGGTGGGGATGTAAACTGGTGCAGCCGCTCTGGAAACCAGTGTGGAGGTTCCTCAAAAACCTATCCATAGAACTCCCCTATGACCCAGCAATAGCACTGCTAGGGATTTATCCAAGGGATACAGAAATGCTGATGCATAGGAGCACATGTACCCCAATGTTCATAGCAGCACTGTCAACAATAGCCAAATCATGGAAAGAGCCTAAATGTCCATTACCCGATGAGTGGATCAAGAAGATGTGGTATATATACACAATGGAGTACTACATGGCAATGAGAAAGAATGAAATCTGGCCCTTTGTAGGAAAGTGGATGGACCTTGAGGGAGTCATGCTAAGCGAAATAAGTCAGACAGAGAAGGACAGAAACCATGTTTGCACTCATAGGTCTAACAGGAGAACAAGAGAAACCTAATGGAGGACCAGGGGGAGGGGAAGAGGGAAAGAGAGTTGGGGAGAGAGAGGGATGCAAAACTTGAGAGACTATTGAATGCTGAAAATGAACTGAGGGTTGAAGGGGAAGGGGGGAAAAGACGTGGTGCTGATGGTGGAGGGCACTTGTGGGGAAGAGCACTGGGTGTTGTATGGAAACCAATTTGATAATAGACTATTAAAAAAATAAAAAAATAAATAAGATAATGATTTCCCCCCTTAAAAAATAAAGAAACATTAAAAAATAATAGTAATAATAGGCTGCCGGCCCAGATATTCTGATTCAGTTGGTCTTGAATGGGGCTCAAGAATATGCGGTTAATTAAATCCCAAAAGTGGTTTTGATACTGCTGGTGTAGAAAAAAGAATTAGTACCATGATGCAATGTAGATTAGCTTGATTTTATTGGTGTTATTTGGGTAAATAAAGAATCTTGCAGCAATGGGATGTCATGAGTAAAGGTACTGTAGGGACGCTGTTTAAGATATTCCCAGAAGAAAAAGGGTCTAAGTGTGGTTGATGCCCAAGATTGTATTATTGGTTCTGAAAAAATAGGTTAGGGAGAGACTGTGAAATTCATTAAGTGCCTTGGTTTATATTCCAATCTTAATCCAGAGAGCCTGGAAAAAATCATTTTATTTTTTATTTTGCGGGAACCAAGGTGGTAATTTAGTAATTGTCTGAAGAATGCAGAGAAAATCTTTGCTGAGAGGGGGTGTTCCCCACATATATACTGCACTGAAAAACTCTGTATTTCATGTCGTATTGGAAATAAGACTGATGATCTCATTGTGAAGCAGTCTTCTGAATACAGAACTGAGACACTAGATTTCAAAAGTAGTGCTAACAAAACTAAGTGTTTTGGTTACTAGGTGATTTTGTAGTTCGGGGATAGATGATTTGATAGTTTAACAGAGGATTAATACCAACATAACAGTGTGCAGGAAAGCAAATAATATTCATCATATTTTGAGTGTCAGCTATTTGCCAGCTACTGAATTAAGATTTTTAATTACAGAATCTTTAATGCTCACAATAATATTCCAAGGTAAAATCATATCTAATTCAGAGATAAATTCATTAATGTTTTGAAACTGAATACCTTGTCTGAGATAGCAAAGCAGAGATTTAAATCCATGTCTTAATTCCTCTAATCTTGTATTCTATGTAATATTTTCATAGGGAAATTTTAAATTCATTCCACGGACATTAACTTTTGGCTTTTTAAAATTAATCCCTTTTAAAAGTAGTTCAACTCAGTGGGGGATATTTTAAAATATCTGATTATTGATTAATATTATTTTAGTAGAGGTTAAAATCTCCATATTTATGTTCTAGTGCACAAAAACTTGCCATACAATCTATCCAAAAAAGCTTGCCAGGGCAAGGATTTCTTTAAATCCCTGTGCTATGATTTTCTTTTCTTTTTTTTTTTTTTTAAACTTGGCTAATTGTCCCTTTGCTCTTTAAATTTAACACCCCAACCACGCTTTGAGGCAGTTTTTACAACAGTGCACTATTCTTCCACAGCAGTGGAGTGGTATATTCAGCGTATAGGTAGGATACTGTAAAAAGTGCCTCAGAAGATAGGTTTGTAGGGTTCATTTTCAGGAAGATGGGTCTAGCTTGCTGCTTGAAACTGACAATTCTGTGCCTAATTGAGCATGCGGCTACACTTTAACGCACTCTAGCATTTTCATGGAGTAGTTTAGACAGCAGAAAGCCCCAGGGCACTGAGCAGGATAGAAGCAATGTAAGGAAATTTGGCAAAACCTTGTGAGTCTGCATTGAATTTCCACTTCAGTTACTACTCCCATTCTGCATTTTCTGGCTTTTTTTTTTTTCCATATCTGCATGTAATCAATCCAAAAGCAATAAAGTCTAATATAGGGAAATGATGCCATCTATTTGTAGAATAAGTATTATACAAGATTTACATAATTCCATATTATTTTCTCATTTTACTGGTAAAATGGACTCAGAAATGCACATATAAAATTTGGTGATTTTTTCAGGTTCCTGAACTTTAGATAGCAGTAACAATTATTTCAGGTGAGACTTTTCAGTTTTACTCCAGGACTGACAATATGAATCTATATGTCATTTGACATTTAGGCTCATTTGTTTAACATTAGTTGCAAAGCATAAAACATTTGGTTATTCTCTGATGTCACTTTGATAAAATGTTTTAATTTGCTGGGAAAAAAACATTATAATAGCTGTAATAGTCTTCCCTGCATATTTAGCTATTTTAAATATAAGGAAATGGACTTTTCATTAAACATGGAAAATTAATCACAAAAATATATCCAATCTGTCTTGAAATTTCACTAAAATATGGAAAGAAATAAAAATGATATAAAGCCTCATGGACAACAAAAAGGGAGGTAGGAAATGAGGGTAGATAAGAAATGTCAATCTATTGTAAAAGGAAAACAGGTAGATACATTGGTAACTAGCCACTTATCAGTGTGAAAAATGCTGCAAATATAGTGCCCACAGAAGGCAACATCAAGAAAAAGATTGAGGAGGGCCTGATGACTTACTCAGTTAAGCATCTGACTTTAGCTCACGTCATGATCTCATGGCTTGTGAGTATGAGTCCCGCATCAGGTTCTACACTGACAGTGCAGAGACTCTCTCTCCTTCTCTGCCCCTATTCCACTTGCATTTGTCCTCTCTCTTCTCCCTCCCTCCCTCCCTCTCTCTCTCAAAATAAACAAACTTAAAAAATGAAAAAAAAAAAAAGGAGATTGTTTCTTTCTTTAGAATCCCAAAAAAGTTCAGCAATTGGTGACACTAAGAACCTTAAAAGGTTTGGAAAAAGTATGATTATTATGGTTATTAATCATTGTATGAGAGTCTGGGAAAGCAGCAGCTAAACACTAAATCTCTACCACCTCTGCTGCAGATTCATTGAGCTTCATGTTCCATGCCACCCATCCAACCCTCTGAGGAGGTCAGAAAATTATTCCTTAGTGATAATTGGTAAAAATAAACTTAGAATTCTGGGAATTAGGGGTAAAAGTAGAAGTGTTTACATGAAAGCTTTCATATTGCATGGTGAGATCCTTCAGCCAAATTTTATTCTTTGGATACTAGAATATTAACCCCAAGCTTTTTAAGGCAGAAAAATTAGAGATTCTTTATGAGTAAACAAATTGGAAGAAGCAAATTTCCCATCTCACTACCCCCACCCCCCCAAAATAATCCTTAAAGGAATAGGTGTCATTACAGAATCTTCAAATGCAAGGGCTAGTCAAGCAGTAGGTAAACTCTTACTGTAAAAGGTCAGACAGCAAATACTGTAGGCTTTGCAGTCCAAAAGGTGCAATTAGAGATGACCTTATAATATATATATATATATATATATATATGTATAGGAGATGACCTTATAATATATATAATATACATATTATATAATATATATTATATACATATTTTCTGTATAATATATATAACACATATATGCATTTTTTAATGAAACAAAAACTGAGGACCAATTTGTATAACAGAAGAAGAAGCTTTTGAGGATGACACCTGTGCAGATGTGCAGATGAATCAGAAAGTACCAGAAGTGCCTGACATTTACTTCAACCTCATTATAATGCTAAAATCCCCCTCTGAATATTCACCCTGAGCCCTAACAAAAGGATCCTGCTTCCCTACGTTTGTGAAGTAATGGCTTTTGAAATTGTTCCCTGTGGTCTCCTTATTTGTACAAATAAAGATGACTTCAGGAGGCAAGCCCACCTGTGCTGGGAGCCACATTGGCCTCGTTGGGTGACACAGTCACAGCAGGGAAATGGCAGACATTTGCACAGCTCCTGCCATGAAGCAAAACTGGTGTCTCCTTCTACTATTGGCTTATATTGGGACTGCTGTTATTGATAAGACTTCACAATGTTTCAAATCAGACCAATATTTCCCACACAGATACTTCATGAGAAGAAGCAAATTCCCACCTCTACAAAAGAAGAATTTAGACAAAGCACTGTAGACTGTTTGTCGAAAGGCTCTTCTAATGTGCTTTACAAACCCAAGACATAGTAACAGAGGGGGTTAAAGAACACAAGAGTTACTATTAACTCTGGCCTGGAGAAAAAGAGCCTCACTTAGAGATAAGAAACAGACAAGAGCCGGACCTAAGTTACTGCACAGACCTTTGCTAACTGGTGCCACAAATACCTTCCCTTACACTGATATCCGTTGCGGGGGACCAGCCCACGCACCCCAGTCGAAAGGTCCCGAGTAGGGGGTTGGTGCCGGCGTGAGAAAGAAGACAGACAAGACAGACAAGACAGACGACGGGCATGGTGAAAAGCCACACTTTATTAAGATAGCCAGGGTCTTATATACCATGGGTGATTACATCATTTCTTTAATGGTTACATAGTTCAAGATTTTTGAAGTAAAGACATGCTCCAAAAAAGGTCATTTTTATCAGGACAGTAGTAAATAAAAGGATCAATCAAGTCATTACAAGAGAGGGATTCCCCAATAATAGTCTGGCTACAAGCGGAAGATGAGCCTGAAGAATTCTATGAGGAGAGATTTACATTCCTTAAGGCCCTTCATCAGTGATGCGTGGGCAGGACGCTTATCCTTTAATAAGCAAATTTTATGGCAGAGGTTTGGGTTAACTCCCTACACCAAACAAAGAGCTAGAAAGCAAAGCAAGGGGAGGGCTGGAGCCGCTGACTGAACCAAGTTGATTCAAAGCCTAAACGTACATGTCTCCTTACAAAGCAATGAGAAAATCATAGAATGAACAGAAGCCACATGTGCGGCCCAAGAGGCCAAATATTGTTTGAGGGTTATTTTCGCCTACTGGGCCCCAACAATCCGTTATGAGGATGGGTAATAGTAGTTAAAACTTAAACTCATATACAAAGGCCGGCACATCTAGGGCCCCTCTGGTGCTTACTTCTCCAACTTACTAACCATCGCAAATACCTTCTTCCTTTTGTGAGCCAAACAGAAATACTCCTAACCTATGCCTGAATCTTAG
Source organism: Suricata suricatta (assembly GCF_006229205.1). Classification (NCBI taxonomy): domain Eukaryota; kingdom Metazoa; phylum Chordata; class Mammalia; order Carnivora; family Herpestidae; genus Suricata; species Suricata suricatta. The sequence goes on from NC_043714.1 coordinate 51,943,674, forward strand.
CGTTATTGATATGAAGCAAATGTTTTGTTATCTGCTTCTCACTGAGAACATCCTGCTATCTTCTTAGTTATAAGATTTACTACCAGTTTCAACAAATGTGTATGTTACCTGCTTTTCACTGAGAATATCCTGTTATCCCATTATTTGTTAAAATTAACTACCTCACTGAAATTAGAGTAGTTCTGCAAAAATGTCTCTGTAACCTGTTTCTATACACTTTTCAAAGCATCTTATCATTGAGATTTATTTGTAGTAAGAATTCCACTTTTTGATGTCATGTTAACACTTGATCTATAAATAAAGACACAAAAATGGACAGAGCAGAGATGCCTGCCTGGTGATCAGAAAGAAGTGGAGCCTCTCTTGTTCCCTTTTGCCAACACCGTCCATCCTTTCAGCAAGCCCTGGAGCTGCTGGAGCTGGACTCGGGCACACCTGGTGTAGTCTCTGTCTATAACTCATCCAAAAAAGTACAAACTTTAGTCTCGTAACAGAATTCATCCCCTATAATTTTGTCACATCAAGAATGTTATATAAATGGAGTCACACAGTATGTAATCTTCAATATTGGTTCTTTTCATCAGACTAAGTCTTTCGAGATCCATCCAACTCATTGAATGTGTCAATAGTATACTTTTTTTTAAGTAGTATTAA
>NC_043714.1:51944427-51959427 GCF_006229205.1 Suricata suricatta
GCTAATTCTGTTGTTTTGCTTATCTGACATTGCTAAATGTATGTTGTAAAACTTGTAATGGACTCTGCTGACTCTGCTGTTTTGCTTATCTGACATTGCTAGATGTATGTTGTAAAATTTATAATGGAAAGATACCTGTGAAGGAAAAAAAAAAAGGAAAACCCTATAAGAATCCCGTTTTAATCTTCTTCGGGGCTCTTCTCCTCTACCCCTGAGTGGGATAAGAGTTGAGCCCCAACGCGTTGGTCCTTGAATAAAGCCTCATGTGTTTTGCATCAAGTGACGACTCTCGCGATTGCTTGGGGTGAGCGCCAGTACCCAGCTGACAGCGGTAGGGTCTCCTTTTGGGGTCCTTACATTACTAAGACAGGGGTGACAGAAGTCTTGGAAGCTACTGGTGGATAAGAGATTGGACTCTCCAGCAGCAAGTGTTTGCATTTCAAAGCAGGATGAGCCAGGGATATATTTTACAGGTTATAAACTAGACGACTCTTGTATTTTATTTTCACCCTGGAAACATTTATTTACAGTCCAAAGGAGAAGAAACAATGATTTTTTCCCTTTTTGATCCCAAGGAGAATTGGTCTACATCAGAAGCAATGGCTACCCTTTTTATCTCAGAAGTTGGGGAGAGGGAGACTTGTCCTTTCCAATGTATATTCTCCGATTCATAGTTTTGGTTCCTAACCTACAGTACAGTCATGATCTGTAAGGTGATATTTATCTTACTCTCTTTGCATTGACCCAGAAAAAGGAAGAATTGGGAAAATAGAAACAAAGTAGTTACTGTGTTCCTTAGTAATTAAAATGTACTTGACCTAAAATACTAATATCTACTTTTAAGATATTACAAATTAATATAGATATTAAAAGTTACAATATGTTTTCACTCGACTAGAATTAAGACCCAAGAGTATGATGGCTGGGTTGTGTAGTAGGTATGTTAATCCCATTTAAAAAATTCCTCATTATTTTCCCTACTACATATATCCTCTTACAGTCTGATCAGCAATGGATGAGAATTACAGTTGTCCTGAATTCTCACAGCATTTGGTATAGTGACTTTTTGAAAAAAAAAATGGTTGTTCTAATCCGTGTATAATGATATCTCATTATGGTTCTAATTTGCATTTCCCTAATGTCTACATGTTGAATCTCTTTTCATGTGTTTATTTGTTATCAGTACAAGTTTCCCCCACTATCCAAAGGTTCATATTATGCCTCTTCACTTTTCTAAAAGACCTACATGGGTACCTATTTCTGCTAACTGATAAAAATCCAAAAAGTGGACGCCTGGGTGGCTCAGTCAGTTAAGTGGCCGGCCGACTTCAGTTCAGTCATGATCTCTCTGCTTGTGGGTTCAAGCCCCGTGTCAGGCTCTGTGCTGACAGCTCAGAGCCTGGAGCCTGCTTCCGATTCTGTGTCTCCCTCTCTCTCTGCTCCTCCCCTGCTCACACTGTGTGTGTGTCTCTCTCAAAAATAAATAAATGTTAAAAAAATCCAAAAAGGACTTCTGCTTTTATGAAATAGTGATTGCTTTTTCATTTTACACCAACTTGGCTTATGAAAGATTGCATAGGAATGCTCTACTTTGGGATAGCAGCTGAAGCATGTACATCCTCTTTGGTGAAATGTCTATTCATGTCTTTTGCTCATATTCTAATTTTAATATTTGCTTTTTTGCTGTTAAATTTTTAGAGCTCTTAATATGTTCTAGATCCAAGTCTTTTGACAAATAAGTGACTTGCAAATAATATTTCCCAGTCTGTAGCTTGCCTTTAACCCTCTTAATGGAGTCTCTCAGAGTAAATAAAGGTTTTTAATTTTGGTAGAATTTAATATATCAATTTATTTTGTGTATTGTATTTTTGGTGTTATGTCTAAGAATTCTTCACTAAATTCTGGAGCATGATGAATTTATCCTATCTCCTTATCTAAAATTTTTATGGTGTTTTGTTTTCTACTTGTATCTATGATCCATTTTGGGCTAATTTTAGAGATCCTATAAATAAACACTCACACATGTGTTCAGCTAATTTTTGACAAGGGAGTCAGGAATACTCAGTGTGGAAAGGATAATTTCTTCAGTAAACGATTTTGTAAAAACTGGATATTTTAAGCAAAAGAAGAAAATCATGTCCATATCTTGTGCCATTCACAAAAAAATAACTCAAAATGGAAGAAAGACTTAACTGTAATAAAAGAAGCTATAAAAATATTAGAATTAGAAATATGGAAAAAGCTCATTGGCATTGGTGCTGGCAAAGATTTTTTGGATAAAAAACCAAAAGTATGAGCAATAACAGCAAAAATCAACAAGTAGGCATATATCAAAATAAAACACTTGTGCATAGCATAAGAAACAATGAGCAAAATGAAAAGACAACCTTGAAATGGGAGAAAATTGTGCATCTGCTAAGGGGTTTATATCTAAAATAAATAAGTAACTCATACAACTCAACACAAAAAAATTGATTAAAAATGGGTAAAGAAATTGAAAAGACATTTTAACAAAAAGAGGCATACAAATGGCTAAAGGTTGTATTAAAAAAACACTTAATATCACCAACATTAGGGAAATGCAAACCAAAACCACAATGAGATAGCATCTCACACTGCTTAGAATGGCTATAATGAAAATGGCAAGAAATAACAAATGCTGGTAAGCATGTGGATAAAAGGGAACCATTGTGCAATGTTGGTAGAAATGTAAATTGCTGCAGTCATGAAAGACTACATGGAGGTTCTTCAAAAAATTAAAAATAGAACAACCATATGATTCAGCAATGAAGGAAAGAGAAACAATTTCAAAGAGATATCTGTGATCCCATGTTCATTGCAGTTTTATCCACAATAGCTAAAATACGGAATAACCTGAGTGTGTCCACTGACAGAAGAATGAATTAAGAAGGTGTCATTATACCTATGTCCATATCTGTGTCCATATGTATCTATATCTATCATCTATCTATCTATCTATCTATCTATCTATCTATCTATCTATCCATTCATCCATCCATCCACCCATCTGTTCATCCATCCATACAATGGAATACTATTAATTCATGAGAAAGAAGGAAATCTTTCTGTTTGTATTAACATGGATGGACATTGAAGGTATTATACTAAGCAAAAGAGTCAGACAGAGAAAGATAAATATAGTATGATCTCACTTATATGTGGACTCCAACAAGCTGAACTCATAGAAACAGAGAAGGAGACACGTTGTCAGGGGCTAGGGCATGGGAGATGATGGTGAAAGTGTACAAACTTTGTGTTATAAGAAGAGTAAGTTCAAAGGGCACCCAGGTGGCTCAGTTAGCTGAGAGTCCAACTTTTGATTTTGGCTCAGGTCTTGATCCCAAGGTTATGGGATCAAGGCCTACATTGGGCTTGGTGCTGAGAATGTAGCCTGCTTAAGATTCTCTTTCTCCCCCGCTCTGCCTCTCCTCCACCCACTCACGTGCATGTGTGTGCTCTCTGTTTCTCTCTCTCAAAAAAAAAGTGAAAGAAAGAAAGAAAAGTAAAAAGAAGAGTAAGTTACAAGGATTTAATGTATAACCTGGGGACTGTGTTGAAAGTTGCTATGAGAATAAATTTAAAATCGTTTTATTTTTTATTTTAGAGATAGAGATAGAGAGAGAGAGTGAGAGCAGTGGAGAGACAGAGAGAAAGAGAGAGAGAGAGAAAGAGAGAGAGAGAGAGAGAGAGAGAGAGAGAGAGAGAGAGAGAGAGAGAATTATAAGCAGGCTTCATGCTCAGTGCAGAGCCTGACACAGAGCTCAATCTCATGACTGTGAGATCGTGACCTGAGCTGAAATCAGGATTCTGACAGTTAACCACTGACACACAGGTGCTCTGGCAATAAATTTTAAATGTTCTCACCATAACAACAACAACAACAAAAAAGGTAATCAGTGAGGTGAATGATGTGTTAATATCTTATTGTGGTAAACACATGATATATACTTGTATCAAATCATCACACTACATACATTAAACTTACATGAACAATTTTACATGTTGAATATATCTCAATAAATTGGAAAAAAGTGGTAAAATACAAATATTTTATTATTATAGCAATAAAGATGTTATAAAAAAAAAGATCTTCCTTTTGTGACAGGAAGCCTTTTGGGATTATGGTATTTCAGAGAAACAGAAACTGCCTCCTTTATAGAATTTAGGACACTTTTCCAGATACCGTGTTGTCTTCTAACATGAATAGAAGAATACTAAGGATATTCCCAGTGAAAATATAAGAGTTATGTTGACCAATCCATCTCCAATTATGTCTTTATACTTCCTCACATATCATCAAAATAAACCATTGATCATAAAACAAACAAACAAAAAAACACTAGATCATTATCCAAACTGATGAGGTCTAGCTTTGCAATGAAAATTTCACTTATAATTTGACTCGACTTATTGCATAGATATTTCAATTCTATAAGTGCAAGAATACTAAGTAATTGGTAAAACTTGGATCCATTGGAAACCTTTAAGAACAAAGAATACACCTGCTTGAAAAGGAAGGCTTAGAAGTAAAAAATGTGAAGTAATAATTTACAGATTAAATTTCTCCTAAAACAAGAAGTGATGAGATCAAAGTCACTGCTAGAAGATAGATTTTGGGAAAGAAATGCAATTCTTCTATATTTTAGGTGAAGAAAGAAGATATACAAATTAGACATATTATAAAAAGAATAAGGAAGTTGAAATAATTATATTCAGTGTCTATTACATACATGACTCTCAACGCACAGTTACTGAATGATTCAAATAGAAGTGCTATGCATTTCAAGAAGACAGCTATTACTTAATAATTGTTAAAATAACTACTTTTAATAATTCTGTGTTTATTGGTTTTTTAATCTTTTAATACTTTTTATTTTTGAGAGAGAGAGAGAGAGAGAGAGAGAGAGAGAGAGAGAAGGGAAGGGTCAGAGAGACAGAGAGACACAGAATCTGAAGCAGGCTCCAGGCTCCAAATTAGCTGTCAGCACAGAGCCCGATGTGGGGCTCGAACCCACCAACTGCAAGATCATGACCTGAGCTTAAGCCGGACACTTAACCAATTGAGCCACCCAAGTGCCCCTGTCTTTATTGTTTTTGAAGTTTATTTATTTATTTTGAGAGAGAAAGGGAAGGCATGAGCAGGGTAGGGGGAGGGAGAGGAGAGAAATAATCCCAAGCAGGCTCTCTGCTATCAGTGTGAAGCCCTACAGGGGCTCAGACTCACCAGCTGTGATATCATGACTGGAGCTGAAATCAAGAGTTGGGACACTTAAAAAAAACTGAGCCACCCAGGCACCCCCAAAATTCTGTTTTTAGAAAAATACAATTGCAAATAGATGCATATTCCTTATGGTGTACTTTAATCATTTAGGTATTAAAGTATTCATGCTCAATTAGGCTTTGGTGATGAAAGGCCCCACTGTTCACCTCCTAATGGCTACATAATTTTTCCTTTGTTAACTAAGAAAGAGAACAGATTCTGTGAGTTTTAATTAACAGTGCAAAACTGAAATGTTGCTTAAAGAAGATAAGACTTAATTTTTATGATGCCAATACACTGATTTGATTAATAAAATGTATGATTTTTATTTGTATCTTCGGCTCTACAGTGTTATATGTTTTTCTAGGATTCATTTTTGTTATTTTTGTGTTTGGTTTTATAACTAATGTAATATGAGAAAAAGAGAGAGAAACAAAAATAGATGAAGACGTATCCATTTTCATGGAAGAGGGAGACTCTAAGGCTGTAGGAGAGGCTTTGAGAAACTTCCTTAAACATAACCTTGAACATAACTATGGTGAGGGTTAAGGATAAAATTCTGTAATATTTGCTTATTGATCTTGATGAATAAGGAGTCTAAGAAAATAAGGAGATATGCAAACAAAATGAGAAGACAAAAATAATTATTGTCTAAGTGCTTAATAAACAGAACTTTTGTTTAATGTCAACTATTATATTTCTATTAAAGGAATTAAACCTTAAACATACATCCACATTATATAAAATTTAAACCTATAAATAAATGTGCCTAAAACTTGATAAATTATTCTTAGCAATTGTGTGGAGCATATGGTTTCGCCATGTCACTTTAATTTTTAAATATTTTATGTTTGAAATAAAAAAGTACCCTTTTGAACTTGCTTCTGTAATAATGAGATCCATTATTTTTCCTATCAAGAGTATATAAATTGCATTGTAATTGTTTCCTTGTTATAAACTTCTCTAATCTTACCTTCCTTCTCTGCTTATAAAGTGTAAAATTGGATTTCCTAATATTAAAAATAAATTTTATTGACCTTATGTAGTGAATATTAATCACTTTTCTGCAGCTCCTGGCATCCAAAATTTAAGTTCCAGTGAAGTGACTTACATTGCCATGGTGTTATTAATTAGTCCATTCACTCACTCATTATTCATCATGGCCCAAAGCAGTTTTGATCTTCAACTGTTCTCCCATAGCTGAATAGTTTGGCTAATTGGGGCATGAACTGAACTCCTTAAAGTGTTTTGCATTTATTTCTGAAGTAGAACAATGGGTTGGCTTTAATGTATTTCTTTTTCAAATACTCACAAATCAAAGAGCAAGGCTACATCTTCCTGATATGCTTTTGCTCCTGTTCTCCAAACACTATGTAGAGCTCTGCTCTAACATTAGAAGAGGTACTCTTTCCATTTAAGCATGCTGTGAGATGTCTCCTTTTTTTTTTTCCCAATGAGGGGGGTGGAATGGATAATATTTAAGGTGTTTTGAACTTTCAATGTTTTATAATTTCAGTCATCTCAACATATCTATTTTTTATACTACTATATGAACCAATTTATGGACAAAAAAAGAAGGAAGAGAAAATTATACTTAGTATCATTACAGAGACCTCAAAGTCATTTTATTTTACTCACAAAATCATATATTAAATTTATTAATAAACAGAAGAACTATTTATATTAGGTTCCTTGAGCTTATTCATACTGCCACTAAAAAATCAATATCCACAATACAATCAGGAGGAGGAGGGATAAAAAAAATCAAACGAAATGAAGGTTTCTATCAGTCAACGGTTATATAACATCATGAACTCATTTTAATCTCTTTAATAGATTATTAACATTTTGTAGGAAAACATGCTGGGGCTTGCAAGCAGACTGAAATAAATGACTGTGATTTAGTGAATTGAATACTTTATTTTTTTGTCTTCATCTGAGAACTGAAAAAATAAGAAGGTCTGAAAATGGACAGTTTATATTGTAATTATCACAGATTCTGTAGAATAAAAAGAAAATATTTTGGGGGTGGAGCAGGCCACAATGGCAGGCGTGGAGGGAGGAGGGCACAAAACGAAAAGAAAAAAAGGAAAAAGAAAATATTTTGTTGCAAGAGAGTTTGCAATGTTACCCTTCCTAGCTCCAAGAGCTGATCAAAAATCCAAGATCTAAAACATTACAACAGTAGTTGAAACATGAAAGTATTGTGTGTGTGTGAAGCTTATGGAGTGCAAAGATATATTAAAGAATAATATAACTCTTGTTAAAGTTTGACCCTTTTAGAGCCAACAGTTTTCCCAATTACAGGCTTTTCTCAACAAAGAACTATAACGTTATTTCATAAGAAGAGGCAAAGGATGCAACACTATGCCATGAAATGAGCTCTAAAATATCTTCCCTGCAACATTTGGCTTGAAACATTCTTTCCCATTGTTTTCTAAGCTTTTAGCATATTTTTACATATAATTTATGAGGATTGCTGATGATCTAGGGTTCATCAGAAATATTATGATGTGGTTTCCTCTCAATATCCAGCATCAACAAATTTATAGACAAATACTACTAAATTACTGACATTACATAGAATCTAGTGCAGGGATTCTTAACCTTCCTTGGATTTTAGGATTTCCAAAAGAGATTAAAAAGAAAACAGTGATTTCAGCTATTTAACCAGAAAAATTCAATCAAGAGCCCCAGGAGTGAAAACTAGTATTTCAAATATGAAGTCTAGGTTCACAACCATTAGAAAGTACGAAGCATTCTAATGTAGTTTAGATTATTTCACTAGCCTTTCTAGTGGATGAAGAGATTCAGTTAACCAAATTGTAATATGGCTCAATAATCTTGGAGTTATTATGAGTTAAGACTTAAAATATACATGTGTAAAATACATTTCCCCATTTCAGGTATTAGCTATCCTAACAAGGTACTATCTGTCATATAGTTATTGAACTATGTTTGCAAAAAAATTATTTTCTGATTGCTGGATTAGGAATATGACCCATGAAAGGGCTAGTTCCAGAAGTAGATAAACTTATGAAATGTAATTTTTTTAATTAATTACTTGTTAAGAACCTATTGACTTGGTCTCTGTGGTTCCACAGTTTGGTCTCTGTCTTTAATAATTTTAGGAAAATTATATTTAAAATAACAAAAACCCAAAAGTAAACCACATTTAAAAAATAAAACTCAGAGCTTGATAGTGATTTCTGATTGATGTAAAAAATAACTGAATACAGTGGTTAGGAAATGTTATTGGGATTAAAGGAAAGACATAGTTCCTGACTTCTAGAAACTGATCTAATTCTCACATCATTACACATACTTGATATTTCCAGCTAAGCCTTATTTTTCTCTTGTTAAAGATAAACAATCTCAAAAAGCATTTACTTCAGAAGAAGGCACAATGTAACCCACAAAGTATTGAACATCTTCCTTTCTTACTAAATGGGTAACAGTTGAAATTTTATTCTTCCAGTTTGTCCTGTTTATAGATAATAATTGAGATACACAATGATAAACTTTCCCCAGCTCTCTGACAACATTCTAGAGTAAAACCCTGGTTCCTTAAGTTCTCCCCAAAATTACCCAACCAAAGCCCAAATCCTTAACAGATTCCTTGTAATTCTTGTTTACTAAGACATCCACCCCATGCTTCCTGTTGGTGTATGTTTTTCCCCATCGAAATAAGTATTAAGTCCACCTTGTTTATCTACAGGTATGTACCTGGTGGTCTTTGGCTGACAAAAATTGATATGTGCTTGAGAAGTGAATGGTTGACTGTCTGCATGCTGGCCTCAGCAGATGGCATTGCTTTATAAACTCTTTATTAGTCTTGCAAACTCAGAAGACAGAAATCTGCTCACTGAAATAATTCACCTTTCATTGGTTGCATTTCCAATCAACTGGTAACAATTCATGATGGCTGATACTAAGATAACACATGGTACTTCCAAGAGTACCTGAATCTCAAAGTCCTTTGGCTGGCTGCTTCACCCCTCCACCCCACCCCTGCCCAGCAAGGAGGTTTCTATGGGAAAACTAAACTATCAAATTTTATCTAGAAGGCATTTTAGTTAAGCATGAATTATACCTATTGGAGATGGGCATGGGCAAATAATGAATTGAACTTCTTCAGAATCAAGAAAATAGTCTGAAGAGGGATATTAAATCCTTTGGATGGAGGATGCCCTTCTTTGGACCTTGCTTGTTAAAGAACTGCCACTCTTTTATGATGGGACTATTCTCTACTGAACTCTGCTTTCCTTTCTCCTTGGCATACTCATTATTTAGATTGTAATATATTAAATCAGGTTAATTCAAATATCACTAGCTTAGAGCTATTCTACTTCTCTTAGATTTGCTTCTATCTAGTGAAAATTATTATGTATTGATATTCAGATTAAATCTCAGTAGGAAGATTATTTCCTTGAAGACACTAAATTGTTTTGCTTCCTCTCCCTTTTACTTCCTCCAGTTAAAAAGGATTTCGTGACTAAAATAATGCAGTGTAACTTTGGTCTTTGATGTTCGTTTATTATCCTGATATTTCAATAGACATTTGAATTCTTTTTCTCTTCTCGTTTATGTGTCTCAAGCATGCCAAATTCTAAGGCACACAATTGGTTCCTTTAGATTGTTCAATCAGGAAATAAATTACTCTACGTGCACACAAAGTTATGACATTTTTAAATATGTCTTTCAGTATATGCAGCTCTGATGTCTACGACTTTTCTACCTTTCCCTAGTCACCTTTTATTTTCATGTCCATACACAGTAAGCCTCCGTTCTATATAACCATGGGAGCTTCCAATTATTTCAATTGTCTCTAAGAACGCTGACATACTCTTGTAATTAGATTTCACTTTTACTCCAAATTGTTCTTTGAAGCTTCTTTTTTTATTTTTATTTTTTCCTTTTTTTTAATAGTTTATTGTCAAATTGGGTTCCATACAACACCCAGTGCTCTTCCCCACAAGTGGCCTCCTCCATCACCACACCTCTTTTCCCCCCTCCCCCTTCCCCTTCAACTCTCAGTTCATTTTCAGCATTCAAAAGTCTCTCAAGTTGTGCATCCCTCTCTCTCCCCAACTCTCTTTCCCTCTTCTCCTCCCCCTGGTCCTCCCTTAGGTTTCTCCTGTTTTCCTGTTAGACCTATGAGTGCAAACATGGTATCTGTCCTTCTCTGCCTGACTTATTTCGCTTAACATGACACCCTCGAGGTCCATCCACTTTCCTACAAATGGCCATATTTCATTCTTTCTCATTGCCATGTAGTACTCCATTTCTAACTATCCACAGCTATTTTGTTATAGTTTACCCTCTGGGAGGCAGTGTAAGAAGCAATGACTTACAAGTTACACAGAGAGATGCAAATATATGAACTGTTCAGGCATAGCTGGTTAAATTAATGGTCATTGTACTAAGTATCTTAAAAGCATTATTTCAATTCTTATGAACTTCTTATGCTAAACTATATATAAGCATTGTTAAGAACATCATTTTACAGATTAACAAAGTGTTTATTAAATTACTTGTTTAGGATTACACATATGATGGCATTTATATTTGAATCTAGTACTTTAGACTTTGCATCTGTATAATAAAGATGCTGTCTTGCATCCTACTGGTTGCAGAGTTTAGATTTATTCTAATGACTTTCTTTAAAATAATGATAAAGAGAAAAAGTGAAAGCTGTGTTCGAGTTTTAATAAAAGCGTATTATAGATAAATCCTGTTATTTTTAAAAATATTTTAATTGCATTGAAAACACTTTTTTAAATATTAAGAGGGAGAGAGAGAGAGAGAGAGAGAGAGAGAGAGAGAGAGAGAGAGAATCCCAAGCAAGCTCTCTGCACTGTCAACTTATATGGGGCTCAAACTCATAAACTGTGAGATCAGGACCTGAGTCCAAATCAAAGAGTTGGATGCTAGGGGCATCTGGGTGGCTCATTCAGTTAAGTGTCTGACTTGGTCTCAGGTCATGATCTCACGGTTCATGGGTTTGAGTCCTGTGTCACGCTCTGTGTTGACAGTTCAGAGACTGGGGCCTGATTCAGATTCTATGTCATCTCTCTCTGTCCCTCACCCCACTCCTGTGTGCTTTGCTTTTCTCTCTCTCAAAAATAAATTAAAAAAAAAAAAATCAAAGACTCAGATGCTTAACCAACTGAGCTACCCAGGAACACTCAGATCCTGTTATTTTGATTTAAAAATTAATTAATTCAATATCAAGAGTACCAACCACGTGTCAGATGCCAGTCCAAGCACCAGAGTTTTAAGAGATTAAGAAAAAGGGAGGCAAAGAAATAAAAAAAATAATAATTGCATAAAGTGATTAATAATAAATAAGAGTAACTCAAGCAAAGTTGTTAGTAATTTGGAATACAGAGGAGGAAAGAGTTGGAAAAACTTAGATACAGACCTTGAAAAGGACTTGTTGACTGATCAGTTGTATAAATTTTAGGAAAGTAAGGATATACAAAAGCAATGACTTTCATTTGGATGAGTAACTGGATAGGTGGCAGTGTCACTTACTGATACAGAAAATTCTAAAAGAAACACCAGATTAAGGGAGTCACAAAGAATTTTGAGGGGTTAAGTTTTAAGGATTAGTTCAAGTAAATATTTTGAAATAGGATACTGGAGATCAAGAGAGAGGTTCATGTTTGAGATATTATTGTATCAACATAAGATGAAATTTAAAGCCATGAGGCTTAATGAGGTCATCCTGGGAGTGAATCTTGATAGAGAAGTCAAAGAACAATGTAACTGAACCATTATACGCTCTCAAGCATTTAGCAATTCAGCAGTAATTATAAAACTAAAGAACATCTCTCTCTGTCCCTGTCTGTCTCTCTCTCCATAGATAGATAGATAGAGATATACATTCTTTATATGTATACATAATATACATTCTTTACATGGCTTTTCTAACCACATTGTTTGTATATCTAGAGTTTTCATGTGGTAATCTAATTTTATAATTATTCTCGAAGAATTTCCTTTCAGCTTGGGTAGAAGTCAAATAATTTAATTTATCTTTGTTTTGTTTAATGTTTACTCATTTTTGAGAGAGAAAGAGAGAGAGAGGGAGACAGAGGATCTGACATAGGATCTGTACTGACAGCAGGGATACCTTTGCGGAGCTCCAACTCAGGGACTGTGAGATCACGACCTGTGCTGAAGTCTGATGACTTCAGTCAACTGACTGAGCCGCCCAGGGTTCCCCAAGATTTTTATTTCTAAACACTTAATTGCATCCTGGCACTTACTTACTAAAAAATGAATTAAAAGAACTTGAAGGAAAACATAAAGGTGAGGACAGTATAATGTACACATACACTCATACAATGTCTAAACTCTAGATTTTTTTTATAAACTCTAGATCTTTTGTTATAAAATGTAGGTCTAGAACAAATAAGACCTATATATTTAGAAATCCTTTAGTTCCTCTCACTTATATCTGTACTTAATATTCACAAATGAACATAAAGATGCTGGTGTTTTGTGTGTCTTTGATTTGTTTCTTATCTAGGAATACTTGCTATTGTTTTGAATCTACAAACTAATTTTTCTTCCATTTGAAACACAGAGATAGAATTGGTTTAACATGTAACCTAACAGAGAATGAATAAGGCAGCCAGGTTAAAATCATAGCCTTTTTTCAAAACAGATCAGTAAGAAATGATCCTGATAATAAAAATTCAATAGCAGAATTCTGTTAACCCTGTCAATCTACTGTGGAATATAAACCATTTTTAAGTATTATAGAAGTTAAGCCTTGTGCACTGACCTTGAACATAATAATGTGTTATTTAAAAATAGTTCATGTATCTTTTGAAATGGAATGAATATAAGCTATCAGTAAATGCACTTTTATAATCTGTTTCACCTAAAAAGTGAAACAAATATTTTAATATTTTTATGTTTTTTCAATATAGAAAAGTATATTTATTTCACAGTTACATAGTATTTTTCAGAATTATTAGTGAAAACTGAAAAGCTTGGTTTTCAAAGAGACCATGGACCATTAGCACTGGCTTACTGTTGCTGAATAGTCAAATAGTAGTTATTTTTAGAAAAATGAAATGTAAAAATAACAACTTTAAAGAAAAGGATGTTTTTAAACCAAATGAGCTCTTTTAAATATTTGGGAAGCAATTTGCTGGTGTGCTTTACACTTCATCATAATTGGAAACCAGTAGATTACTGCAGAGAATAAATTGAACATAGAAAGGGCCATTAACACAGTGAGAATTTGTTTACCACAATTTTATTTAGCACAGGTGTCTCTCTAATTATGAGATATTATGAACATTCATAGCATTCAATATTTTTTGGTGTTGTCTTTGAATGAGTTAGGACACTCATTAAAGATTATTAAGATAACAAGATGAAAGTGTTCTTAGTGAATTAAGACTTTTAAATTATGCTTATTTAAATGGGTTCATTATTTGATTACTTGGAGTATTTTTATTTCCAAAGCAGCATGCTAGCTGAAGAACACTGTTAAACAGAAAGAAATGAACTTCGATCATCGTACATAAAAGAAACAAGGTATGAATTCCTTATCTATTGATTCTACAATTTAATGACTATAAGTGGGGATGCATGTTTTAACTGCTGTTTTCTTGACAGTAGATCAAGACCTAGTATAGTTTTCACTGTATATGTGCTCACATTCAAACTTGCAAATAGTTATTAGTGCTGATTGGAAGATCTGGAGATAATAGTAGAATTCTATTTTAAGAAATGCTGCATCATTAACACTATTGATGACATTGGAGTGTATGAGAAACAAATTGGACATTCATAATTTGATAGAAAGGTGTATTGGGGGACAAGATTTCTCAATATGAAGAAGATCTATGGTACCTTATTTTGCCTTTCTCTTTTTACATATGTCCCAGGGTGGCACATAATAATTTTTAAAAATAAGTCTAAAATGAGTTTTTGGATACAACATCCCCAGAGCACAGGTAACCAAAGAAAACTTAAACCTGTGGTGTTATATCAAACTAAAAGTTTCTGGGGGTGCCTCAGTGGCTCAGTCTATTAAGTGCCCAACTCGATTTTGACTCAGGTCATGATCTCACAATTGTGAGATTGAGCCTTACTCTCAGTGCTGAATGTGGAGCCTGCTTAAGATTCTCTCTCTCTCCCTCTCCCTCTGTCCTTCCTCTGCTTTCTCTCTCAAATAAATAAATAAAAAATTATAAAAGCTTCTGAACAGCAAAGGAAACAGTCAACAAAATGGAAAGGTAACTTATAGAATAGGAAAAAAATACTTGCACATAATTTATCTGACAAGATTAATATCTAAAATATGTAAAGAACTTATACACCTTGGTAGCAAAAAACCAAACAATCTGATCAAGAGATGAACACAGGATTTGAATAGACATTTTTTTAAAGAAGACATGCAAATGGCTAACAGGTACATGAGAAGGCGCTCAATATCACTACAGCCAAGGAAATACAAACCAAAAACACAGTAAGATACCATCTCACACCTCTAAGAATGGCCATTATAAACAGATAAAGCAAATAAAACAAATCTTGGGGACAATGTGGAAAAAAGGAATCCCTTGTGCATTTACGTGGTGAGAATGTAAAGTGGCTCAGCCACTATGAAAAAGAATATGGAGATTCCTCAAAAAATTAAAAACAGAACTACCATGTAATTCAACAAATCCACTTTTGGGTATATATTGGAA
>NC_043714.1:51961927-51987207 GCF_006229205.1 Suricata suricatta
TTGAGGAGTCTACTTGTGGTGAACACTGGGTGTTGTATGGAAATGTTGAATCACTATATTATACATCTGAAACTAATATTACTGTATATTAACTTACTGGATTTTAAATAAAAACCTCAGAAAGATATTAAAAAATGGCAACTTCAAAATGGACCAATATGTTTTTCTTTACTCAGTGCACAAAGCTATAAACATTATTTTACTCATAGTTCAAGGTTTTAGATAAACATGTCACTTAGAGTTTTAATTTTTTGATGTTTATTCAATTCAGAATTATTTTTGAATAATTGAAAATAGCAAAAAACCCGTTAAAATATTATTTTATTTTACTTTTTTCCATTGGGCCAAGAATTACTTGAACATCCATTAAAGAATTTAGCTATAAATTTGAACAGATAGACCATCAAGTATATTAGCATTTGTCTTTTGATCAACACATGTCTTATTCATTATAAGTCTATTACTAAAGTGATACATAAAGTATATGCAACAAAAAAGCAAGATTGTGATCTTCAAGGATTATCAATTTAATATGAAGAAATTATAGTAATATTTAGACTAACTGAAATATCTCTTTTTAATACTAAGTTTCTCAGACTCAGTAGCAAGAGTCAAACTATATATAGTATTTTGAAGTAAAAGCCCAAGCTATTTAAATGCATTAAAACAAAAGTATAATGTACCATATTTTTCCCTAAGTGGTTTTAATAGTTTTATTCTGAATAAAAATTAAGTGTTTTTCTTACAAAAAAACAAACTTCTAAAACTCTGTAAGGACAGTGTCTATTTATGAATAAGCAGAATACTAATTTCATGTTGTTTGATCTAAATTACCACATTTGTATTTAAAAGACAGATATATTTATTCCTTGTATTGTGGAAATTAGTATTCTATTTATGGTTTTAGTGTTTCCTTTGATTCTCTTCATATTTTCTTTCTATGTAGTCAATATGATCATTAACCATCGTCCTAATGGTGGAATACACTAGGGAAAGGATGTTTGGAGAACTCTATTATGGGAGTTACAGAAAAGTTTTAACATTTTGAGGTAGGAAATAGTAGTTTTTGATAATTAATGATATTTTAAACAAAAATTTGTCAACAATGTGTAATTTTTAATTATCTGTGTTATTTCACAATTCACATGAATATTCAGTGTGGCCTGAGCTTGAATTTTATCCTCGAAAAAAGATGTTGTAATGATTAAGAATTGAAAATTTACCAGGAATAAATGGAGCCTGGAAAAGTTCCTTTTCTGAGCTTAGTAGATCGTATAAAAGTTTGAAATTACTCACATGCCCATAAAAAACAAATGAAAGGAAAACGCTACAGGTCAGAAATCTATCACATCAATCCATAAATTCAGGATGTTCAAGACTGGGCTAGGAAAGGGTCCTGTAATTCAATCCAAAATGTCATGATATTTTCAAATTGTAGAAAATGATCTCTGACAGGAAATATTTGACAAATTGTGACAAGATAAGCACGCACTGCTGGTCACAGTGCCTCTTGAAGCTTCTGCTATTACTCCCAGGCTACTCCTGTCCTGGCAATACTGCCTCTCTGCCGTTTGGTCAGCAGATTCAATAGCTTTACCCAAACTGAGTAATCTCTTTCAGAATTCCTTGAATCATGCCCTTCAGATTTTCGGCCAGGTGTGAGCATGCATTGCAAAATAAAAACTTTGCCTGTTACTCAGCATTGATAACACAATTGCCTTGGAATGATTTCTAACATAACATTTTCTAAAAAAACTACTTATTGTTCGAAACAATTGAGAGGCACCTTTGGAGCTGCTTGGCAAAAGTGGCAAGAAAATACAGCCCAGATCTAAGTTAGATTTTCTTAACAATTTTCCAGTAGTTGGCTATTGGGATTCAGGCATCGATAACATAAGTGTTGTCATTTCAAGTCATTTTTTGGATAATGTTTCCAATACTCTTCATTCATTTAAATAATACTCAGTGCCTTCCATACAAGACACTGAATTATATATATTATATATATATATATACATATATATATATATACACACTACAAAAAGAATTCACTTGTTAAATTTAATAATATAGAAATTACCATGATGGCATGAGAGAAAATAGAGAATGTACATATTTCTAAAATTGGGGGATGGGGTTAAGAGGTTTATTTAGAGCTAATTACATACAGTCTTAAAATGTTAGTATGACTGAGATGGACAAAGAGTTGCTATCATATGACAGAATTGCCAAAAACTTTTAGAATGTGAAGCCAAGAATTGTAAGCAATTGATTATGGAAAATATGTTTATGGGAAATATCGTGTAACATATTAGGAAATGGGCCGAATTATAAAATCCATGAGGATTCACTAAAGGGTATCATAATAATACAGAATATTTAGATTTGCATTTTATATAGAACATCCTGACTACTTAATGGAAAAAATATACAAAGACAACAAGGTGATAAGGTTGGAATTAAGGCATTTTTTTTGAGTACCTTTGACACTGAAGATAGAGCTTTAGGTAACAACAATATGCTTTGGTTTATTTTAGAAAGAGGGCATAACTAATACAAGCTTTAAAAGATAAAAAAAAATTAGAATATCATCTGGACTTCAATTTAATAATTCAATTTCATTAGAAATATTTCTAAACTATCATTTTCAAATATTCATTATTTCTAAAGATAAATGAGGAACACTGAATGATTCCATTAGGGAAAATGCCTTTCTCAAGAAAAATGAGGATAAGGTGAAGTCCTAGGAAAGGAGAAAGTAGAATTTTAAGGTGCTATTGACAAACAGTGACAGAAATGAAGACCACCATGATATCTTGTTGGATGTCAAGATAATAAAGGTTTCTGAGGGTTATATAACAATAAAATGTATTAGACTTCTGGAGAACTCAGTAGCAATTAGTACCCTCAAACCTAGCTGTCGACAGATTGTGGCCCTGAAATACCTCCCCCTGAAAAGAATGAATGAGTACTTGTCAGAAGACGGAGTAGACACACTCCTGCTCTTCCTTCCAAGTACAACTAAAAGTCCTGGTAATTATATATGAAACAAATAATAGGAGATGTCAAAATGTGAAAAGGAAAAGGCAGACAGGGTAGAGACCTTGGGATTCAAGGGTCAACATGTTTGGGAGTTCACTCTGTTTTTTTTTTTTTTCTTCATAGGTCTTAACTCTGATCTTAGAAAGCTGGCAACCCAGAAACACCAGTACAAACTGATAAAACAAGCTCAGACAGAAGCCTATTCTCTATAGCCAAAGGGCCAGAAATGTGGCAGCCATCAGAATAAAAGATATTTAAACAATAACTGTTTCTATGTAGCCAACACTATAGATAAAACTGTATTCTCACCTCCCCCCCCCAAGCAAGGCTGAGTAGAAAACCTAGACTTTGACCATCAAGAGGCTGGAATGAGGAGCCCCAATACTGACTTCTACTAAGGTGAAGTCGGGAGGTAACAAATATTTATCCCCACTGGCACTAAAAATCCACCACCTCATTGTTAGTAGAGACAGCACAGGGTGACTGTACCTCCCCTCCCACCTAGCAGTAATGAGGCACCCCTCTCCTCTCCTATGACCAGGGTGGTATGGAAAGAGGCCTAATAGAAATTCAAGACTTTCTCTATCTCCCAGGAGTAATGAGACCACCCCAACTACGGTGTCAGTGGAGACACTGTGGCCAGCCAGAGCACCATTTTCACCACAGCTGTAATGGCAGAGCCCCTCTGGTGTCAGCAAAACCTGAATAGCGAACTGACAGTCATGAAGTGACCTTCTACAAACCCCAGCCACTGTGCTGTCAGAGAAATCTAGCTAAAACAAAATTTTAGCAAGATCCGTAGTCTCAGAATATAATATTAAAATATCCAGGCTTGGAGGCACCTTGGCGGCTCAGTTGGTTAAGCATCCAACTCTTGATTTTGGCTGAGGTCATATCTCACGGTTGGTGAGTCTGAGCCCTGCATCGAAATCCACACTGACAGTGTAGAGCCTGTTTGGGATTTTCTCTTTCCCTCTCTCTCTTTCCCTCCGCCTTCCCCTGCTCCTGTGCTTTCTTTCTCTCTCTCTCTCTCTCTTTCTCTCTCTCTCTCTCTCCCTCTCTCTATCTCTCTGTCTACAACAAATAAAAGTTAAGAAAATAAAGTATCCAGGCCTCAATTGAAAATCACTCATTATACCAAAAACCAATAAGGTTTGAAATTAAATGGAAAAAGGCAACCAACAGATGCTAACACTGAGAAGACAGTGTTCGAATTGTGACAAAGATTTTAAACCAGTAATGAAAAAAAAATGCTTCAAGGAGCCATTATGTACTTGACTGAAACAAATTTCAAAAATAGAAAGACTCAGCAAAGAAATACAGATATATTAAAATTAACAAAATCTTATAGTTACAATATAATAACTAAAATCAGAACTCAGTGGGTTGAAGTTTCCTTTCCAGAAAGTGAACAGTATGGGAGCTCTATGGGCCCATGCCTAAGTGAAAAAGGCAGAAATGAAAAACAAAACAGAACAAAAATAGCTACAGCCAACAAAACACAAAACAGCAGTTTAGAACTTATGGAAAACATCCAAAGGACAAACAGAAAATTAGTAAACATTTATTTATTCAAGAAAGCTACTAAAACTCAGTAAGAGCAGTAAGATTTTGTGGCATTTGAGACAAAAATCCCTCTCTCTCCCCCATTCCCAATCAGTTCAGCTTCATGAAACTTCAACTATGGTGAGTTGACCAAAAAGAGAGGTTCTCTCACTTCTCATTCCCATTCAAGACTTACTGTAATTCCCTAGGAGAGAAAGACCATTGGTATTTCTTATTCCCTCCATCTTCTACTTGGAAGGCTAAATTTATGGTCAGCGAAGCTGAGTGATCAGGGACTCCCTTCCCCCACTGAGCCTCTACTCATAGGACTGGGCTTCTATCCCAGACATGGAAAGCCCAGAAAATGAGAGCTCCACACATTCTCTCCTCAGCATGGTCTTAGGCTGTAGGTTCCAGCCAGGAGAAGAAAGCCCAGAATACCAGAGTACCCATTTCCTCCCCCCATCTCCAGCACCCAGAGTGCCTGCTTAGTTTATTTTTCCTGCAGAGTATCTTAGTGAAGTACAGATAAAGCTGTAAGCCAACCAGTTCACCAAGAACCAGAAAAAGAGACACTAAGAAGAACCTTCCAGGAGTCAGAACAAACAGCAAAGACTGGACTCAAACTATCAATGCCCTAATTTAATTGGATCTGACCGATGAGCAGTGTACACTCCGGCACTATGGGAACAATCTCCTTGCAATTAGGGGAGCTTAATGGGCTGGGCATAACATCAACTGGTGCAGACAGTGTAATAGAGATGAAGAAAAGAGAGGGTCAAAGAAAATCCTGCTAAAAAACCCAGGGTGATTACACAAACTCAAGGCTATTTATTCCCTCCAAGGAATAACTCCAAAGACTCCACATGTCACTAAATATACTACTAAAACAGCCTAACCAATTCATAAAACAAATGAGAAGCAATAACAATACAACAATAACAAAACAACAAATAAACCTTGAGGGTTAGGGAATGGAATCCGTACCTGTATTTACTGCCATCTATTACCAATGGACCCATTTCTCTAATCATTTTACCACACTTCAATTATAGCAACATAGATACTTGTGTGTTTTTTTCAGAAAAATCATAGATAATCTTGTCTCTCAATACTCTTTTTAAATTTAATAAAAATGGCAACTTGTCTATTACAATTTTTTGTTCTATGTTTACTGGACACAAGATATAAACTAAACACTGTAAAACTAGATCTGATTTCTGCCCTTGTACAGGGCAACATAAAAAAGCAACACAGAAAAAAATAAAGAATAAAATATCAACAGCAGAGCAATGCACTCTGGGGGAGATGCAAAGTATACAATGCATTCTTAATGACTTACTTCTCTTGTTTTGAGAGGATGGGGACTAACTAAAGGCATATGGTCTAGAAAGACAAGGAAAGGAGGTTCGTAATTACCTTTAGTAGGCAGAGTTATTTCTGGAAATAGCGTATTTTAAAAACTCTTTATAGAAGAAAAACAAAGTACGTTCATGCTAAAGGAGCATATATGAAATGAAGGGAACAAGTAAAGATGTGTAATCAGAAATAAAAAGTTAAAAGAAAGTTCTACAATTCTGGATTTATAAACCAGTTTCTGTGTCCTGACAACTTTAACTATGTAACAATGTAAATGCCTGACTCTTTCTTCGAGCCAATAAAAACTGAATTTTTCAGTATGAGACAATGATCAATTTGTCCCATGATATTAGCACAGATCAGACAACATGGGGATATCTACATGGATAAATATTTTGTATAAAAGAAATCGATTCAGTATAATTTTTCCAAGTTATAAATGTTTCCCAATGTGAAAACAAATACATCAACTTCAATTTTGCCTTGTTTTCTTTACCTTAGGTTCTCTTTGGCAACAGGAAGCCATTATCCTATAACACAAACTAGACAATTGGCAATCTTTCTTTTTAATTTTTCTCTGTCATGTCAGTTCATAAATAAACTATGGTATTTCTTAAGGTAGGTGAATTCTTCACAAATAAATACAACCAGGAGCCAAAATGTAATGCAATTTCTAAAGGAAATGAGCTGCTACTATATACTATATCTATATATCAGGAACTGATTTAATATTTTCTTAACTCATTTTGGAAACATTGTTTTGAGGAAGGCAATAATGAAAAAAAATCTCTGTTGTGGGTTACTGTCATAATATCTTTTGTCTTAGCAGAGATTACACTCACCTAAAACTGTTGACGTGCCAAAATTTTTTCAGCCTTGCATATTGGCAGAATTAATCTTGAGGAGTGATATCAAAAAAGTAAGATTACTTATTTTGGTAACTATCTGCCTTATGTTTATTCCTTTTGAAAGATCAATATTTTGTATCTCTAAATTTTAATGTATAAGTGTATGTAGAATGATTATCTTAATAAGATTAAATAGATGTACCCTATATAGAGCTTATATTTCAAAAGTGAACAAGGTATAAATGCTTTTTGAGCATAAGCTTAATTATTTAAGAATACCCCAAATTTTTCTATGATATTTAACCAAATTTAGAACTGCCTACAACTTAATACTGATTTTCAGAAAGAGTTAAATCTCTAATGATTATGTACTATAATTAGCCTTTCTTCAAATTAAGGCTGTTATTCAATTAACTTCAGTTCACTAAGAGATTTTACCATTTGTGTTTGTTTGTCTTAACCAAAAATAATACTCCATGATTAAATCCTATATATTACTCAGATTTAAAACTAAGTGGACAAACTTAAGCACTGATAAATGAGTGAAGTATTAAGTGAAGCCAATATTAATGAAAATGTAAGTCTTGCATTAATCATAAATAATACAATTATCATCATTTTATCTATTGCTGTTTCTGGGTATATAAAAATAATTATTCTACCCTTCTTGTTTAAGTTGTACTTAAAACTGCAATGGGGAAAAGACATGTGGATATTATTCCAAAGCAAGGTGGTAAATGTAACAAAGATGAGTTCCAAGGATTATAGGAAAACAGCGATGTTTTGATTTCAATAATTATATTTTACATTACATATTGAAAGGCAGTCCTGAATAATGGTTAGCTTGGGCCCTGGAGTCAAAATCACTATATTTATCTATTAAGAGATAAAATGAAACAATATTAATAATTATTTAGAGTACTGTCTCAAACATAATTAAGTTCTAAGCAAATCTTTGTTAAAAATATGCATACTCAATTGGTCAGATGAACTCCAAGAAACTTCATCCCTTCAGCTTTCTCCCAGAAAGACTGGTAACTTTGTCTGCCTTCTTAATTAGAATAAACCTGGCCCCGTGAAAACCACAGGACAACTGCAGCTTGATGTTGAAGTCAGACGGCTTTCCTGTGGCTTGCAGAGTACAATTTAGATCCATCAAATGAGAAGTGCCAATTCAGTTTCATAGGTATAAATTGGGTGATAATATCTATTGCTTCTGAGATAAATATTCAATCAATTTGCATTTGTAAAGCATTTCATTTTTATTGACTTCTGCTTTTCAAACAACCCTGACAAAAAGTGTGATGTTGTAATCATTATTTTATGATGTGGAAAATAGAAAAGTAATAATTTTAACCTATGGCAACCACAGAATAGAACAACATAAACACTTCTGTGTAGTAGATGTGGATATTTTTCACAAATGTATACCAGTTAGCAACCAGTTGCACATTAAGAGGAGGTGATCAAGAGTGTATTTGGGCCCAGTATGCGTTCTACAGTCAAAATGAAGGCACATGATTGCCTGAATAGTATGTTATATATATGTGTGCGTGTACATATATACACACAAATATTTGATATGTATGTATATCCATATGCACATATATATGTGCGTATAATATGTACTTATAACTACACGCATATGTATATGTATATATGTGTACGTGTGCTTAAAGTATTAATTCACAATAAAACTATAGTTGATCATCAATATATTGGAATTTCATCAAATATCCTAAACTGGTTAGTAAATGAAATATTAAAAAATTGGCATGTTCGTCATTTGTGATGAACAAAGCTGATCACCATTATTTTATATAACATTACTTAGGTGTGTTTTTTATATTTATTCTACTTTCTTACTAACACTTGATCTTTCTTAGGAGCATTTGAATGCAATCACTTTAATGGATGTATTAATAATTATTATTTTATGGTTGATGACTGTATTCCCTTTAATCTTCACAATACCTTTATTTGTAAAAGCAAAAATAAAAAATCTTTATTAACAGTCATTTGACATTTTATAATATATTGCATTACTGGTAATATGATTATATTTGGTCTTTTCAATATACCAACCTCTTTTGTATTCCACAACATTTTAGTAGTTTTACAGTTAACACCCAAGTTTTATTCCAGTTTTATTTCTAGTACTTAGTTTTGATTTAAGTATGCAACTTACTTGCAATTATCAGCATAAATAGGTAAATACTTTTAAAAAGATTAAGAATACTCAGTGTATGACATTAATTATATGCTCTCTTAAATTACTTCCAGTTACTTCTATATGTGAATCTTTTCCCCCCTAACTACATACAATCCCTTCAAAGAAAATAAGAAAGGTCATAGCTAATCTTTTATCATCATATCATCATAAGTTAGAATGGTCTGTTGTGCTCTAAACAAATAAATCATTTCTTTTTTGTTGTATATTATAAGATTTTTAATTTAATTTCTTGAATTCAGTCTCATACAGTTCTGGGGTTTTTTTGCATATTTCATACAGAATGACTTTGATAAAATGTAAACATATTCATATCCATCTGTCAAAAATGTCTCAGTGGGTCTTATTTGCTTATAAGATAAAAAAAGATCACAGAATGGCACAAGAACTTTGATGACCCAAAATTTTGGTGTCTCTGTTGTCTCCGAGGGTTGTTTTTTCTGCTTAGAGCACTAATGTTTTCCTGACTTTTCAGTAAGTTGCTCATTCACAGTAACTACCCTTTGCCACTATTTTTCTGATATCTAAGATGACAATGTTCTTGTTGACATATGATCCAGTACCACCTCACTTTATAGCACTCATCATATGGCACAGATGATATAAAGATATCTATCATCTATCTATATCTATCTGTGTATCATCATAATCATCTATCTGTCATCTATCTAAATCATACACATACACATGACAGAAATTATGAAATGGTGAGCACTTCAAAAACAGATGTATTCATTCACATTTTTATCAATGGTCTCTAGTTGTCTCAATAAATGTTCATTTGTTTTAATAGGAAATATGCTAACTTCAAACTCAGCAAATTTGTGATTTCTTATACTTTATATTAATCACTTTACAAATATCCATTGAGGAACTAAATGGGGTTCAGAGAGTTAAATGAATCAAAGGCATACCTCATCCTTGCCTTTGAGAAACATACAGACCAGCGAAATACTAGTGTAAATTAAAAATCAGGGTGCCTGGTGGCTCAGTTGGTTAAGCTTCTGACGTCAGCTCAGGTCATGGTCTTGTGGTTTGTGGGTTTAAGCCCTGCATCAGGCTTTGTGCTTACAGCTCTCTCTATCCCTAGCCCTTTACCCTCTGCCTCTCTCTCTCAAATATAAATAAAAAATGTTAAAAAATAAAAATAGTACTACTAAATAAATATATATGTACACATATATTCATTTAAATATATAGAAAAATAAACTTAATGTAATTTAATGTTTCCTGTATCTAAGGAATTTTTATTTTTCTTAAATCTTCACTCATGATGCACTTCCTGCCTTTTATGTACTTATATCAATCTATCTCCCTGGCTTTATTTAGACTCCTTGCTTCACTTCAACGCTGTTAATAGTTCTTTCTTTCCTACTATTCGATCTAATGTTTTCACTACCACTAACTTCACATTGTTGGTAGATGTATGCTTACCATCATTATCTATTTTTTTCATTTAAAAATGACTAGATAAACTTTAAAAATGTGTTTACCAGCATTTACAATGTATGCTTTCCTGAAGCATTTTATCATTGATTACAGACATAATTTATTTATCACATTCATTCTGAAACATTCTTCATGGTGATTAATCAGTATTTCATTTCCTTTCCCCCACTACAGAGCTATGTACTCTGGAGTCTAATCTTCCCAATGGCCATGCATAAAAGTTTAATAAAAATATAAAGGACAACCAGGAAATAAAACCTCAGTTGTCTTCATGTTCATCTTAAGAGCTATTTCTAGTGTCATATAATTTTCTACCTCAGTGAAAAGTTGCAACTCTTTTTACTGTAATGCTTAACATTTAAAAACAAATGATTCATGCCTTTTTCTTTGCTTCCATTGATATGTAATTATTAAACAGAATTAAAATAATCTCAAATCCTTCTTTTAAATAATTTAGCCAGTTAAAATATGTTGACTTTTATTCAAAACTATTTTAAATTCAATCAGACTCTTCTTTTATTAAATTAAGATGAACATGGTTGTACTTATAGATCTCTATTGAAATCAGTGTGGATTCAGTGACAGAATATATGAAAAACAGAAGATAGAAAGGAACTCTGTAGGAAAAAAAAATCTTACTTAGTAACTAGGTTAGAGTTTGCCTCACTGATATTGCAGGTAGAATGCTTGCATGTAGAATAACCCAGATCTGATTGCCAAACTCTACAGTGGAGACCCAATGTACTTCTGTGGATTTTTCTTTCTCAGTAGTGACCCAATAGTAGAAGTTTCTAAAAACAGACCATTTGTCACCATCATAACTCAGATTAATCTTAAACTGATTTCAAAGAGGTAAAACCAAAAACTCTTCTAACTTATATGCTGGGTAATAATTTATGTGAGACTTCTCATAATTCAGATTGGGAGAGGAAACCCAAGCTAGGAATGAAATAGAGTTTCTTTCCAAATGATGAGTTCCAGAAACATAGTAGGTGAGTATAAAGCAGAAAATCTGAGTTTCCAGTTTCACATGTGGAAGACAATGCTTCTGATATAAAACATACAGCTTTAGAAGGCTCATTCACTACTGTAGGTACACAATTATTGCATATTCATTCATATCTTCTTGTTTTCTAATTATATACCTTTTCTTGAAAAACATATTTTAATACATTTCAAGGAATAGTCTCTCCAGCAATGAAAATTTATAGTGCATAAGATTTCTATGACAGCTAAAGTCATTCAGGAATTTCTTTTTTGTTTTTGTGAGTGCAGAGCCTCACAGAGGGGTTAATTTCACAAACTCTTAGCTCATGCCTGAGCTGAAATTGAGTCCATAGCTTAACTGACTGAGCCACTCAGGCACCCCAGTAGTCTACAGCATTTAATCCCATGGCATCATAATTTGGTTCTAAATCTAACAGTCAAAATATATTTTGTCCTAAAATATAATCTCCAGTATTACTGATGACAAGATAAGAGCCTACTAAGAAAATATTTGTTCTCTTCACATATGCAAAATGTCCCTATCTTTTAAATTCATGTCTACATTAAGAATAATTTTTCCAGCTAAAAGAGCTCTCTCTCCCCCCATCTATTCAATTGTTACATGGTGACAAGATAATTTTTTGCAACCCTCCCCCCCCAAACATAAGATAACATTGTATCAACTCCCCACCTGACTGGTTTCTTTCTCCCATTCTTTTGTACTCCTTTGGAAATGGAGAGGTGGCACTCTGCAAACTGTGATTCCCAGAAGCCCTTCCTGACCCTCAGTTAAGTTCAGACGGTGGGAACTCTGTGTTGGGGATGGGCAGGCATCTGGGGGGGCGGGGGAAGGGCTCTTTATCTCTGGCATATATCAGCATGTATCAGTAACAGAAGGGAACATCAGAACTTTTTCCTAGAACCTGGCTTCAGCACTCTGAAGCTTCTTGGTAGTTCTTCCACCTCTACTGATCTGCTTTCTGTCCTTATGAGTATTTATTTGACCAGGCCCTGAGTGGCAGACATTTCCACTGTTTCCACTTTTTATTACTACAAATAATATGAGAAAATATGAAGTTTTATACGACTTGTATCTTTCACTTTTGCTAATGCTTTGAAATTCATCCACGTTGTTGCATCTATCAATAGTTCTGTTCCTTTATGTGGCTGAGTTCTTTCCCATTGTATAGAATAAAACAGCTTTATTTATTCACTCACTAATTGAAGGGTATCTGGTTTAGTTCCAGTTTGGGGCAATTATACATAAAGCTTCTATAAATATTCACATATGTATTTTTGTGTGAAGACGCATTCCATTATCCTGTGGTAAATAGTTAGGAGAAGGATTGCTGGATCATACGGTAAATACTTTTTAAATTTTAAAAAATGCTGCTTTCCAAAGTGGTTACTACATTTTGCATTTCTACAAGCAATGTTTGAGGATTATAGTGGCTTCTTACCCTCATGAGAACATTATAAGCATTAAAATAGTTTGTAATGACTGATATTAATCAGTTTGGAAATATTTTTATACATAAATTGAAGAAAAAACATATATTTTTTCTTTCTTTAATAATTATAGTTACTTGCTAATGAGGTATAGTTTTGCTGGGCACTAAACAGCTTCTCAGACTTTGGAATCAGATTAGAAACTGTCACCCATGCTTTCTGTTTCACACAGTAGATGTATGTTTTGCTTAGATTTATAAAATATATATTTTAGTACTATACGTACTGATGCACTGTTAAGTAGTTTTGGTTCCTCCAATATGCCCTACAAAGTGCTTGAAGCCTGGTATCTATAGTCAGATACCAGAGACAGTTTCCTTTTTTATTATTTAAATTTTAGTTACATAACATACAGTGCAATATTGGTTTCAGGTAGAATTCAGCGCTTTATCACTTACATACAGCGCCCAGTGCTCATCACAAGTGCCCTCCTCAGTATCCATCGCCCATCTCTCCCGTTTCCCATCCACCTCCCTCTGTCAACCTCAGTTTGTTCTCTATCCTTAAGAGTCTCTTGTGGTTTGTTTCCCTCTTTTTTCCTCCCTCCCCACCCCTCCGCTTCCCATGTATTCATGTGTTTTGTTTCTTTAATTCCACATATGAATAAAATTATATGATATTTGTCTTTTATTGACTGGCTTATTTTGCTTAGCACACTATATTCCAGCTCCATCCACATCGTCACAAATTTAACATAGTCCTGGAAGTCTTAGACTCAGTAATCAGATAACAAAAAGAAATAAAGAGCATACAAATCAGTAAGGAAGAAATCAAACTTTCACTCTTTGCAGATGGCATGAGACTCTATGTAGAAAACCTGAAAGACTCCACCAAAAAACTGCTAGAACTAATACTGAATTCAGTAAAGTATCAGGATATAAAATCAACGTGAAGAAATCTGTTGCATTTCTATCCACGAAAAATAAAGCAGGAGAAAACCAAGTCAGGGAATCAACCCCATTTACAACTGCACCAGAAACAAAAAGATACTTAGGAATAAACCTAATTAAAGAGGTAAGTGATCTGTACTCTGAAAACTATAGAAGACTTATAAAAGACACTACAGAAGACAGAAAGAAATGGATATGTGGAAGAAGAAACATTGTTAAAATATCCATACTGCCTAAAGTAATCTACACATAAATGCAATCCCTATTAAAATACCGCCAGCATTCTTGTCAGACCTACAATTTGTATGGAACCACAAAAGTTCCTGGAGAGCCAAAGCAATCCTGAAAAAGAAAAACAAAACCTGAGGAATCACGATTCCAGATTTCAAGCTATATTACAAAGCTGCAGTCATCGAGACAGTAGGCTACTGGCACCAGAATGGATCCATGTCTCAATGGAACTGAATAGAAAGCTCAGAAATGGACCTCCAGATGGTTTCTGCCTCTGTTTCCCCTGGAGTATATACTGGTCTGTCTGAGACAGGAACAGGTCTTCCCCTCCATAACTCCATAATCCCCTACCATGGATTTTCTAGATTCTTTGGCAAAAACATAGTGGATTACCTGATGATTTTGAGATTAAACATGAACACAGAAATGTTTAATTGACAAACATGAAGGTTAACTCAGGTCATTTTTAAGAAACAGCAAAATGATATGTTTCTTACATTATTAAGGAGTCCAGAAAACTTGCTATCTAAATAATGCCCAACATTGTTCAGTTACACAAATAACTTAAAATCTAAAATTTATTTGCAAAGTGGCAATTCACCTAGGATAATTGGTCTTGTATACATTATTCTAAGTAGGGTTATTTGGTAGTAATGTATCATGAACATACACATGCATCACACGTTATAAAACTGATTGATACAATTTTAAGACTATTTATATTATAAACATACAAAAGTAAATTATATTGAGTAAACTTAGAAAATTAAAATGCATATCCATAAAACTTTGGTTCTAAACTATTTCATATTTCTTGAATTGTCACCATGGGAAAGTTGTAGAGTCTTTTGCTCTATTTTTCTAACTGTTCTCATACTACTTTCATGATGCTTAAATAAATATTATATTAAAATGCTTAAGAGAATGTCTTATCCATGGCAACTACCAGCAGTTTGGTACAGCAATATCCTACTAAATATCTTCAATGGTTTTTCATTATCTACAAGAAAAGTACCAAATATGGTAGAAATAATTTAATCATGTCAAGGTCTAATTTCAATTAACCTTTTTGAGCTTCTTTCTGCAAATATATACCAAATTGAATTATATCTATTCTGTAAATATTCATTGTATCTTTTTAAACTCCTTTACTCTAGTCCCCCTTTATACATTGGGGATATAGTATGAGACACCCAGTATATACTTGAAACTGTAGATATTATCTACCCTACATATGCTATGTTTTCTATATGTACATACCTATGATAAATTTTAATTTATAAATTAGGCACAATAAGAGATTAATGATACTAACAATAAAAAGAATGATTATAACAAGATACTGTAATAAATGCTATGTGAATGTGGTCTCTCTCAAAATATCTTATTGTACTGTACACACCCTTCCTTTGTGATGGTGTGAGATGATAAAATGCCTCAGTGAGGGAGGCAGCTACTATATTTGACGTGCCCTTTGTCTCTAATGTTTGGAAATTCAAATCCAAAAATCCTCGGTTAACTGTAATTTTCTATAAAAAGTGAGTCCTCTTCATTTTGAATCCATCTATCCATTTGACTCATTACATGTCTGTACCTTCTGTACAGTGGATACAAAAGCCCATACCTTTTATACCTTTGTACTATTTTGTGGTTTGAAATCTATACTTTAAATTTTTAAGCATGCCTCTTTTTAGTATATGAACTTAGTAAAATGGGCCAACAAATATTTATTTATTTGAATACATTCATCAATTGACATACAAATGACCATAAGTTATGAATGTCCATCATTAATTTATTGTAGTAATTTGTGCCTTGGAAGGAGAGAACTCAAATGCCTTCTATCCATATTGGACTCTATTGGATTGGCATCAACATGGAAGTGTGTAAATAATTTATTTTCCACTGTTTTAGTAAAATATTAGTGAAAAGGAACAGAAAAGCCCAAGTCATAATAAATTAACAAGTTGTTCAAATAACTGATGATTTCTAGGAGGATTTGCTTAAAAATAAAAGCAAACCTAATGGGTTAAGTGTTGGAGCTAAAACAGTACATTAATCCTTGAAGCAAATAGAGCCCAGAAGACTGAAATGAGGCAGGAAGATGGTCCCCTCAGGCACACTGAATGTCCATACATTAATGGCTTTCCTGATGGACACAACACCAAGCAGTCACCCGCTGTTAGGCATGCTGATTTTGAGACAGCCATTGCATATCCCTATCATGTACTTTCCAACAACAATGATCCACCTGTATCTTTTTCCGTATCCATTCTGGTAAAAAAGATATCCTGATAATTACACTGTGGCTGGTAGCGTGAGGTGATGGACTATAGCTTATCAAATCCTCCTATGTGAAATCAGCAATATATATAAACAAATACAGCAAAGGTAAGTATGTCACCTATGAGTATGTAAACACACATACTACATATATGCATATGTATACTGTGTAGGTTTTACATATAACTTAACCTCCCTAGCTAAGCAAGAATCTGAATTAGCTTTAGTCCGGCTCCATAGAAAACCAAAGGAAGGAGACCAGCCTTGTCACAGTCAGTCACTGGCCATTCTCCACGCATCATGAGGGAGATAAGGCAAACCTTTTTGGCAGAGCAGCTCCCCTGCAGCTAAGGGCAGTTCCTCTGAAAAGGCCACAGCTGTGTGTCTTCAAGTGTCAATACTGACAACAGCTGGGGGATGATAAAGGAGGTAAACAATTCTTGGGCCTTTTCTGAATTGTTTTTAGAATCGACTATCAGGATATTGATTGCAATTGCAGTGACTACACAGTAGCTTGAGTATTATTAAAATATTTATGTTAAAGGGTAATGTAATTCACGTATGTTGTATTTAACTATTCTTCCATAAACATTTGTATTTTCTCCATGAATGTCTTGGACATCTTTTGTTAAAGATGTTGATTTTTTTTTTTGCCTTGGCACTGCCCTGATTTCACAGGACTGCATAATTGAAAGGACTTTCAAGACTTTATTGAGCATATTTTGGAATAGATTTAATAAAGGTGAAAGACATGGTATAGTAGCAGAAAGAAAGCATAGGCACACATGAGCGTCCCAAGAGACTTCCAAGTGAAGGTTCACACATTAAATTCTTTCCAAATCACACAAAATGTGCTTTGCCTCTGGATTAGCAGTCATCAGGAAGAATTGGGTATTAGAAGAATTTAGTGGTGATCCACAGTGGGGTCTTTTATGCTTCACTGGTCATGCAGCATGCCAGACTGTGTAACCAATTAAAACGAGCATAAACTATCAATCTATAGGTCTCTAAACAATGTTAACAATCTGACCATGAGTATGAGGGAGTTTCAAAGTTTGAATAGCACACAAAAAATTACTATCTAGGTAATTTTGGGGTAGTTTGGCCATGGGTCAGTACTAAACTTGCAGGCATTCCTGAATTAAAAAACCCCTTCCAGTTTATGTATACATTAACTCTGTCTTAAAAAGACCACCTCCCTCAGTTTTGTTCAATTTATAAACCATTTGCTGTCATTCTTTTTGCACATTTTTTTCATTATTTATAATAAAGAAAAATACTTATTCTATAGCTTAATATGGTTTAGGACTGGCTTTGAATAAATATTTGAATTTTCCACATAACCCAATACAAATTTGTTGATAATCTTGCAAAGCCTGACTACTCTTTATCTTCTTCCTCCACTTCAAAAGCTGAACTTTATTAAATGAATCAATAAGTTGCTTCAATGTAAAAGTAACTTATTAGTAACAAAATCTAGTTCCTTTACTTATCTTACATCAGAAGAATATCTTATGAGGTTTTAAATACAGAACCATTATTTTCCTAACCAAACAATGTTGCACACTACAAAACTGTACTCATAAGGGTTCCCAATGGACCTTATCTTAAAATATTTTTGCCATCCTTCTATTGGTATAATTTGAGCCAATTTTAATAGATCACCAATTCCTTGTAACAGCCTATCAAATGCATTTGTTTGGACCTCGGCATTTAGAGAGTAACTGTGCAAATTACATTATACATTTATGAATTCCCTCTAGCTATGGGAACATTAATCTCCTACAAGTTTATTTCTTATACTTCCTCTGCCAAAATCTCAGGTCATTGTCCTTATATCCTTGCTTGCTTCTGAGAAGCATGCTTAACAGACCCTCTTAGACCAATATGTGTTATCTTTCCCATAATTGTTTAGTAGTTTGCTGTCTAAATATTTTTTTGAGTTTGTCTTACGCATTTTTAATGCCATATTATACATTATGTGTCCAAGGTACTCATCATTCTTTCTCTTCCTCCCCAAATAGCATATCTTCAAAGTGGCCAATACAGACTAATAAGTTAGCTATTAGTTAATAAGTTAGCTCTTCTTATTATAGGCAATTTCATCTTGTCCTAAGAATCCTAGACCTCTATTAATTTCATCTATGGTTATTTTATTTTATTGTATTTTTCTATAGATTTTATATTTAAATTGTTTTAATGCTTATTTTTTGAGAGGGAGAGAGACAGAGAGGCAGGGAGAGAAGGAAACACAGAGTCTACAGAAGGCTTCAGGCTCTGAGCTGTCAGCAGAGCCCAACGCGGGGCTCAAACTCATGAACCATGAGATCATGACCTGAGCTGAAGTCCAATGCTTACCTGACTAAGCCACCCAGGTGCCTCCCCTCCCCACCCCCATGCCCAGATGATTATTTTATTTTATTTATTTATTTTTAATTTTTTAATGTTTTATTTATTTTTGATACAGAGAGAGACAGAGCATGAGAGGGAGAGGGGCAGAGAGAGAAGACACAGAACTGGAAGAAGGCTCCAGGCTCTGAGCCAGCTGTCAGCACAGAGCCTGATGCGGGGCTCGAATCCACAAATGTGAGATCTGACCTGAGCCGAAGTTGGAGGCTTAACCGACTGAGCCACCCAGGCGCCCCTAGATGATTATTTTAAAGTGTTGCCAATGTTGGTTTAGCCACCAATCATACTATTGAACAAAGTCCTTTGTTTGCATTCAGGAGGCCACAGTTCTCACATTTTACTTTATAAAAGGGCATCTTGAATATATAACTAAGATTAATATAATTCTTTTGCTCTCAAACTCTCATGTATTACTAATGTATATTAGATTTTCATTTTTGCATTATTAATTTACTGACTCCTTACCCATCACCAATTACTTCTCCTTTCCTGTGGCAATAGTTTTAATTCAGACCTTCCACCTAAGGGCAAGGGTATGAGCTTCAGGCACAAGATTCAGCCATTGATATAACAACAGTATGAGATTGCCCAATGCTACTCCTTCATTTATCTGCTGTCATAAATTGGATAAATATAACCTCATATTATGAGTCATTCACTGGTCAGGATAGAAGCAGATACTTTTAATTCACCTTATACAACTGAGTAAAAGAAACAGCTCATGCTATCATTCCCTTAAGAATTCAAGATAAAATTTAGAGATATAGTCATGGTGTTACGGTACCAATTGATCTTTCCTCTCTGAATCATAAATGCAATCCAGATCTCCTCACCACAGGATCAGGCAGAATATGAGAAAAAATTAGATGAAGGGAATACATTTATGAAAGTTTCTGTGTCATTCCCCACCCTTTGTGTTTTGCTTTCCCTACAATATCTCAATAATTCATCCAAAGCAGATCACCTTTATATATCACATCTTACCAAGCATTCATTCACACATACAAACCAAGATATCCCCTCCTTTGTTATCCCCATCCCCTCCCTCAATTTAGTATATGAATGTTTGATTTTCCCATCCCAATATTCAATCAGTAAACTACAAAAATCACTACTGTGCAGTGGTAAGGTACATAAATCCATGGTCAATGATACTCCTTAGACCACTGTTACAATATACCTGCATCATCAATGAGTGTCTTGATGATACATTATAGAAGTGAGAGAATCCAAATAAAATATTTTCTGTTCTAGCTATCTGTGTTAAAAGATGTCTGCTTAAGTTACTGTATATACACAAACAAATTCAGAATGAGTGTCTATCTCAGGTAATATCACCCCTAAAATTTATGAAAACATGTCTAATAGGCTATGTAATTTACAAAGAAGCTATGGAGTGGCCCAGACTATCCTTGTAGACACACCCATAGCTCCCTTTATGTTTTAATTGTCTTGTTGACTATAGAAAAAAAATTATTAGTCACAATTTAAACTTCTGACAGAGATGATGGGGTCCATGTTTTTGGGTTTTTTTTTTTTTTTATTGTTTTGTTCTTGTTTTTTTGTTTCTCCCTGCTTGTTGCTGCATCATTTGAATGTCTCTATGGTGACAGCTGCTCATCCCATGTACCTAAGTGGCCACTTTCAAATAACAAATAAGGGCATCTTCTTGTTGACCCTGGTCATCTTCAGAAATGGGATGAATGTTTTTTTTTAAGATTAATTCTTTTTTCTTAGTTTTATTTATTTATGAGAGAGAGAGAGAGAGAGAGAGAGAGAGAGAGAGAGAGAGAGAGAGAGAGAAAGCGCACAGGTAGGGAAGGGACAGAAACAGAGGGAGACACAGAACCTGAAGCAGGCTCCAGACTCTAAGCTGTCAGCACAGAGCTGAATGGGCTTGAACCCATGATCTGTGAGATCATGACCTGACCTAAAGTTGGCCACTCAACTGACTGAGCCACCCAGATGCCCCTGTATGAATGTTCTTTTGATGTGTATGTGCATGGTCTAATTGTATTCCCTCTGTTACCCAGAGTTTATAAAGTTTTCCATTATATAGTGTCCCATGTAGGGCTTCCTTTATCTTCAGTCATCTAAAGTCCATACTCTATCATGATTGTTATTTAGTTCCTATGGTGCCTTGAGGAACACATCCCTTTTGTGTGCCCACTGACAAGAGTTGTCCTTTCCCCCTTAAGCTAAAGGGCAACTATCTGTCCTTTCTAGACAGAGTGCTGGCTATCTATACATTAGCAACCATCTACAAACCCTGTTTCTGATTTGGAATCCTCTAGAAACTGATTCTATCTCTTCATAAGTTTCTAGTTATTATAAAAATATTTATAAATACCCAAGATCCTAAGAATTCCTCCTTTCAGCCTACCTATCAGAATCCAGTATACCATGATGGTCCTCTCCTTGTTTTTCTCTCATTTATTTATGCCTATTATCATTCCTTCCCCTGAAAACATCATGGCTGTTCTTCTCTACTGAGATGGATACAACTTTAGGAACGACAATGAAGGCAGGCATTAGCACTAAGGCCATCCTGTGGTCACTGGGTGAGCTCCTACCCCAAAATTTGCTTCAGATCACAATACTGATGAGGCCAGACATACACCTAGAAGATATAAAATGCTTTATTACTTACACAGTAAGGTATTCTGGGAAAAGCAGGGCATGTCTCCCAAATTGGTCTGAAAATAGTATGAAAGAGCAAGAAAATGAGACTGGCGTGGGTTTTTTACTTTCTTTAAGGTTAGGGCCAGGTTGAGAGTTCCCACATAGAGGCAGGGTCTTTTGTGGTTTGAATTCTCTGCTAGCATAATAAGAGGGAGCACCTACCCTTTCTTATTTGCTTGCTCAGATGTGGAACAGAAAGAAAGAGGAAGGGTTGAGACTTGAAAATGGATAGTAGTCAATCAGCAAAAACGTTTTCTGACCCATTATCATGAAAATAGCAAGGACCTAGAAAAATATATCAGTGCTATCCTCCCATAGGTTCCTTAACTTCCTGACATTATATACACATATTTTTCAGGGAAATAGATTTCTGATTTTTAAACTGTACCACAGTCAACCAGAAAAAGGAAAGATAATCTGGTTGGGGAAGTATGTTGTGGTGTTGGTAAGGAAAGTAGAAGTGTTATGGATTCCTCATGAAAAAAAAATTACAGAAACTAATTCAAGCTGAGAATCCTAAGTTCAGAGGAACTATACTTTTGAAAGAAAAGTTATCATTACTTTAAATTGCTTGAGGCATGGACCATTGAAATAATAATATTTAATACACAGTTTTCTTGGGTCTTAAAATTGGATATTGTAGAATACCAGCATCCAGGGTGACATATTTCAGTATTACTTTAAGTATATAGGAGGCAAATCTATTATGGAATTCTAAAGTGTTTCATTATATTAAATGTTAAATAATTGAGACAGTGAGAAATACGTACCATATAGTTAATAAGCAGCTTGCTTATTTTTTTATAAGCTAAAACTTAATGGCACAATCTCTCCAAATTGAGAAAGGAAAAAGGGCAAAGTAATAATCTTAAATTATGTTCCAAATGTAATGAGATATATGGAAATCTCATGAAAAGATAATGTTTTAATAAAACAGCTTAATTCCCACCTTGAGGCAAAATAAATGGACCAGGTCTAGATATTTATTTATTTATTTATTTATTTATTTATTTATTTATATTTTCAGCTTTGTGAAAATATAATTGATATATAGCATCAAGTTTAAATGTGAAATGTAGTGATTTTATATATGTATATGTTGTAAATAATTACTCATTAAGATTAGTTAACATATCCATCACCTCAGTTATAATTGATTATAATTGTGTGTGTATGTGTGTGTGTGTGTGTGTGTGTGTGTGTGTGTGTGTGCGTGCAGTGGTACAACTGAGAGTCCTCAGCTGGGAATCATAAGACTGTGTCAGTGCAATGCACGCATGCTCCAGACATTGACGTTTCCAAAGGCAGATAACCATGAAATTAGATGAAACCCATTTTTGTCTCATGAACTTGATTTTCTAAGAAAAATCAAGGCCGCTGTTACACTGTAGGAACAAAAAGTGTTATTTAAATATTTTTTAATGTATGAATAAAGCATATAAAAATATATCTGTGGTTGCAAAAATTAGCATAGAAGCTAATATTGAATGAATACATACAAGAACAGATATATCAGACTAATGAATAACATTGCATAAAACATGTATCTGATCTGTTATTTTGTATAGATTTTGGTTACATTTGGTACAATAAAACATTCAAGTTAGTAACTATTAGTTGACACTCATATATTTAAAACCTTGCACTCAGAACTTTTCAGGTAGATATTAATGCTCATATAATCTCCTACAGATAGTTAGTGCTATTACTACTTTAAATGGAAAAATATATATATAGCTCAGAATATCCAATAACAAAGAAAATTAGAAGTGAAAGAATTAAAATAAAATCTAAGGCTACTATGTTTTGACTTAGATCCTAGAGTTGTTTTGTAATATCACAATAGTGCATAATGTAGGTCTCATATTTTTAATGAATGTATTTTTGTTTAAAGTCTCATTTGTAAATGGATCCCAAACAAATAATTTGTCAAAGCATATAAAGGATCACATGATGTCCTTGAAATTTATTTTGGTAAAACATAACAAAGGATAGCTAGGAAAAATGAGTCAATCAAATTATTTAATATCTTTTTTTTTTTTTTTTTTGGATACAGAGACAGAGCATGAGAGCAGGAGGGGCAGAGTGAGAAGGAGACACAGAACCGGAAGCAGGCTCAAGGCTCTGAGCTGTCAGCACAGAGCCCAATGCAGGGCTCAAACTCACAAATGTGAGATCTGACCTGAGCCAAAGTCGGAGGCTTAGCCAACTGAGCCACCCAGGCGCCCCTCAAATTATTTAATATCATTTAATTTAGATTATAAAATATAACAAACAAAGCAGAGTTACTTCAATGGATTTACCATAAAACCCACAAGTGCATAAGCATGAATGTACAATACACTAAAATAAATTTTAGTGTGATATTAACATAAACAGTATAATATGCTAATGTTAATTTTATTTAGCTTTTCTGAATGTATTTTTACCATCTTCTGTCTCTCAATTTAAAAAAAAAGTATTTATTTACTTTGAGAGAGACAGAGAAAGCAGAGGCGGGTGGGGAGGCAGAGAGAGAGAGAGAGAGGAACAGAATCCCAAGGAGGTTCCGCGCAGGCAGTGCAGAGCCTGATGCCGACCTCCGTCTTATCCAGCGTGAGATCATGAGCTGAACCTAAATCAAGGGTGCCACTGACGGAGCCACCCAGGCGCCCCTGACCTTCAATTTTATGAATAATTGAGAGCTGAATGACTATGGGAAAATGTTATTCTATATCAGTACTAATTTAGAAATCTGTTTATTTTTGAGAAGTACCAATCTATAATTAAAAATGCTGTATGAACATATTCTAATGTAGT
Organism: Suricata suricatta; assembly: GCF_006229205.1. Taxonomy (NCBI): domain Eukaryota; kingdom Metazoa; phylum Chordata; class Mammalia; order Carnivora; family Herpestidae; genus Suricata; species Suricata suricatta. The sequence goes on from NC_043714.1 coordinate 51,986,191, forward strand.
TATGTGTTCTCCTTCTGATAAAGGGTTGATTTGGTCCAGCTTTTTTTCCCATGTTGTTACATGTTACTATGAATATTTTACATACTTCTCTCCTGGAAGACTCCTGCAAAAGGAACCTTAAGATTAAATCTACATGGGAATGGAACTTGGTAGAACGTATATGAATGTCCAGCTTTACTAGATGATGTCATGCTTTTCCCCAAAGTGGATTTATAAATTTACATTTAGTGCTATGTGAGGGTTCCAAGTTTAGTACACTGTAATTGCAATTTTATTTTATTAAAAAAAATTTTTTTTAATGTTTATTTGTTTTTGAGAAACAGAGAGACAGCATGAGCAGGAGAAGGGCAGAGAGAGAAACAGACACAGAATCCGAAGTAGGCTCCGGGCTCTGAGCTGTCAGCACAGAGCTCGACACGGGGCTTGAACGCAGGAACCCCAAGATCAGGACCTGAGCCAAAGTCGGCGCTTAACTGACTGAGCCACCCAGGGGCCCCATTCAATTGCAATTTTAAATACTGCCAAACTGATGGGTATAAAATATTTCATTTTGGTTTATATATGTATGATCCTGCTTTCAATTGAAATTAAGCATCCTTTCAGATGTTTATTACCTATTTGGGCTTTTATTTCTGTGAAATAAATAAATCTTTTTCTATGGTAAAAAAAATGCTGTAAGCATTTTTGTTATAACTTTGAAAAGAGGTAGTAATATTTACTTTTATTAAACTATACAGGTTTTTTTCCCATAATATTTTATTGTCAAATTGTTTTCCATATAACACCCAGTGCTCTTCGCCTTAAGTGCCCTCCACCATCACCATCACCTCTTTTCCCCCCGCTCCCTTCCCCTTCAACTCTAAGTTCATTTTCAGCATTCAATAGTCTCTCAAGTTTTGCATCCCTCTCTCTCCCCAACTCTCTCTCCCTCCTCCGCTCCCCCTGGCTCTCCATTAGGTCTCTGCTGTTTTCCTGCTAGACCTATGAGTGCAAACATATGGTTTCTGTCCTTCTCTG
>NC_043714.1:51987307-52116077 GCF_006229205.1 Suricata suricatta
CTCCCTGGGCGCCGCCGCGCTCCGGCCACTCTCTGCCGCTGGGGGGGGTCCGCTCCCCCAGCGCCGCCGCGATCTGGCCGCTCTCCGCCACTGGGGGTCCGCTCCCCGGCGCCGCCATGCTCCGGCTGCTCTCCGCTGTGAGAAAAGCCCGGAAGTGCGCTCCCCTGTCTCTTCCCTTTGTCTCTCGGGCTCCTCGCGCTTCCCCCACGTTGGACTGGGGATCTTGCCTCCCCTGCTTGTCCCGGGCTGGCCCGTTTTCAACTCTCCCCCATTCGCCCTCACTCACTCAGGTATCCTTGAGGTTCTATTCTTTCTGGAGTCTGTATTTTCTTCTTTCGCTCTTGCAGATGAGAGTAATATCCTTCTCAGTTCCATAGATGGGGTGGACGGAGTTCACCGAGCTCCCTTCCTCTCCGCCATCTTGGGCCCCTCCTAACTATACAGGTTTTTAATGCAAATAAGTAGTGCTATAGTGTTAAGAGAAAAAAACTCTTATTTATTTAAATTCAAATTATTCCAATTTAGGATTTAAATCCACTTGTTAACATTCATATAGTACAGCAAGATTAAGTGAGATGAATATAAAAGAGATTAAGTTGCAGTAAAATAATGTTAGCAAATGAAGTAGAACATTTATGATTACCTAGAACGATGAAAGCCATAGTTACAGATTGGTTATGAACTTCTGGGCTGATAAAACAAGAAAATCTGATCAACAGAAACTGCAAAAATGGCAGAAAACTAGACTAGAAATATAGCAGTGTGAAACCTTTTAAAGAATTTTAGAAAGAGAAGACATTTTGCAATTGCAGTAATAAAAATGTGTATCTTTCATTTTAATAATAATAATAATCATAATAATAAGGAACAGGCATTTACACATTACTTTAGGAGTGGTCTATCAAATTAATTTTATTGACAAATATTGTATGGTGAATGTAATGTTTGTATGGAATGTTTTCTGACATTATATTTAATTAGTGAAATATATAACTGTCATTTTCCCCACACTCAACTTCTTTGGATTTTAGAAGCAGTAAACAGAAAACAGAAACATTGGAAATAGTTCCTATGCAGTTTCACTTTTGTTTTTAGATATGTTTATAACATTTTAATGTTATATGAAATAATATATATTAAATAAATTAATGAAAGGTTAATAAAAGCAGAATATAATGTCTATTTCACACACATAGCAACTATCCATAAATTGAAAATGAATTTTTCACTCATTAAGATGCTCTTTACATTTCTGTTTTCAATGTAGTAAATTGCTACCATATAAATCCTTAACCTGTTTTATTGCTCCTGGTTTACATTTATTGCAATCCTATGAATAGAGATTGATTGGCATTTTAAAAGCTCAAAGCCAAGCAAGTTTTTTTTTCCTTCTTACATCAGATAACATAGCACTTTTCATCAAGGTACACGGTGTTCAATTAATAAATCTATTACTATTTGAATCATAGAGAATTTTAATGGAAGCTGACAGTCTGGTTTATAATGATTTTGTTCAATAAATTAATTTCTGGACATGACAAAAGGATATGCTGCAGTAGTTGAAATATCACTCTGTCACTAACAATTGATCATGTATCTGGCATTTGCAAAATTTTGTTGTTTTTGTATGTACTTCAGAAGCATGCTACTTTTGTAAGCTAGTGACAAAAACTGTAGAAGCTAAGAGAAACTATGTACAACTGTAAAGGAGAATATTCTGATTAAAATTAAAAAAAATTTTTTTTTGTCTTTTATTTATTTTTGAGAGACAGAGAGAGACAGCACAAGCAGGGGAGGGTCAGAGAGAGAGGGAGACACAGAATCTGAAGCAGGCTCCAGGCTCTGAGCTGTCAGCACAGAGCCCGATGTGGGGCTCAAACTCACGAACCATGCGATCATGCCCTGAGCCGAAGCCAGACGCTTAATTGACTGAGCCACCCAGGCGCCCCTCTGATTAAAATTTTAAAACCATATTTAAGCAATGTTTATTATAGAAGCATTAGCACATAATCACAAATATTGCACATTTCAAATTTATTGGCTTATATGATTTTGCTTCCCTTAGAATTGGATTAAATTTAAAATAGAAACTAAAATCCTAAAATATAAACATTTTAACCAACTACATACTTAATTATAATCATATAAACAATAATGGGGAAATTACATAAGTGTTTAAAAATGACTTTTTCAGTTCAGATCAGAAGTAAACATATCACGCACATATTACAGGATTCAGAATTAGAAAATAATGGGGTGGAGAAGCTAAATCAGTGAGCTTTTTTGTACCATCTGAGGAAAATATCTGCTAAGTCAAAAATGGCCTGTTAGTATGAAAAGAGTGTAAATAAAAGAGAGCAAGAAAATAGCAATATGAAGTACATGGCTACAGGACACCTGAATTTCACTTTTCAAGAAAATGTTTGTGATGAACATAACCACATTTCACTGGTAAGAAATCTAAAAATTCCTGATGTAGGAAAAATCAGAAAGCAGTAAGGAAACTCTACAAAATATTCAGCAAGATCTGATATCGTGATTTTAGATATTGTTCAAATAACTCTTGTCATATTGTGTTTATTTAGTTCCCCTCTACACGTCCTATGACAGTCAAAATCGTGAGCACACTGTATCTTCTCACAAATATGTGATCTGTCACATTTATTGTGTGTCTCCTACCCTCCACAATATTCTCTACTTCCTGCCCTTATTCTCTGTGCTGTCACTGTTTACCTCATGTCTTCAGAAAACTGAAATTGAAAAAAAAAAATCAGTTTTAACATGAGTTTTCCAAGAGCTCCGCAAACTAGTTGGCAATGAGCAGTTATCCTGTTTCAGACGCTGCTGCCTCAGAAAAAGTGCTGAAGTAACAAAAGGTGCAAAGGTTTAAACCAGTTTATCCAGACTTCTACTTCCGTAGGATTACCATTGAATTGTCCTCCAAAACTTTCTGCCCAGAAACAGTATTTTCCCTTGAGCAATTTTGTAGTAAGTTCACACAAAACCAGCTCTAAAATGTGAAAATGTTTTCAATAAACACGATTTAAACTTTAAAAAACAGAACTCTGAGTGAGTCAGTTTTCATTTATCTATATGATATTTTACTATTTGTGAAAATGTCTTACATCATAAATCACGTAAAGAATGTTTATTGTAAATTAAAATAGCTTCTCAGTAGTAAAAAACATGTCTATTAAGAGTAACATTGAAAGGTGTTATTTTTATAACCATATAAACTCCAAAGATAAAGATTAAATAAGTGTAAATGCATGCAAACTCAGAAATGAATGTTTTGATTCACTTATGTTGTACTTCATTCAAGTACAATATGAAAAAAGAGACAATATTCAAAATAATGTATGTAATAAGACTATATCCATATCAATTTAAAATGAGCAAAACTCAACTATATTACTTAGAGATGCATACAATTATGGAACATAAAACAATCTCACAAGTTCAGTGGTTACCTCCAGTAGGAAAGATGACAATTAAAAACCAATACATCTTAATACAAATAAAGAATATTGAAATAGGTGATATAGGTGAAGGGAATTAACAGTGCACTTACCATGATGAGCGCTGAGTGATGTATAGAATTGTTGAATCATTATATCATACACTTGAAACTGACATAATATTCTATGTTAATTACACTTGAATTAAAAATAAATACCATTTTAAAAACTAAAGAAAAAATAAAGAATATTGACCTGTTTTTTTAAAAATTTGTGATGATTAAGTTTTAAGATTCTCAATTTTGAAACTCCAATGATTTCACTATGCCTTTTAGACAAATCTAAATAGTTCAGTTTTCCATATTTAGAAATATGCACTCCAGATGTACCATAATCTAGTAGTTACACCTACTGTAATCTACCTTTTTAAATTGAGTCTGTGCCTTGTAGTTCTTTCAGAGTAATCCTCTATTATTCTAAAGAAGTCCTGTTTTGTGCTGGTGAGGTGCAGAGAAAGGGGAAGCTTTCTATAGTACTCTGAGTAGGAGTTAGTCTTCAGAGGTTTATGCCCTTTGTGAGATTCACAAATATTCCTCAGTCCCCCCCCCCCCCGCCCCAACCTCTTGTTGGGAAAAAGGGATAAACTTGGTTACTTCCCTACTTCTATTGTTACATTCTTCCAAATAAGTATACTTTGGCTGCAGGCAGAGAACAAAAAGCTCTGGACATATTCCAAAATGATTTTTCCATGGGCATATTCCACATGGCTCAATTTTCCCCTCCTGTTACTGGAAATCATGAAGAGAGTTTCTTAGATCTTTACTTAGGGAAACTGGAAGAGCTCCTAGAGGTAAAACTCACTTCCCTGACGCCCTCGGCTGGGTCGCCAGGAATTTTTAACTCAAATTACTCCACACAAAGCCACTGACAGGTCATCGATTACCATTTACATTTTCTTTCCTTTCTTGCTAGGACCTCTGCTCCTTGATAACCTGTGATTTTCCATGTTTGCCTTTATCTCCAGTTTTAGGGGTATGACTTTGCCAGGTAACCTCCATTTTCAGGCTTACCTGAGAAGATTTGTTGAGTTTTCAGTTTGTTCCGCTTTTCTCTGGATGGAAGAATTGGCGTGATGCTTTTCAGGCTCTTCATATGTCCTAGCAGAAAGAGAAAGTTCTGAGTGTGTATATTTAAATAAAGATTTCAGAATTTCATGACAGTTTGGAGACTTTAATATATTCAAAGAATCAAAACCTAATCAAATTCTCCAACTGGAAATGATTTCAGTGGTAAACACCTCATCCACAAGTGATATGATAGGGAAACATCTCATAGGTTGACTGCAGCATTTATTCAGTTGTTTATGACATAAAGAATCCTGTTGAAAGCAATTAACTAATATATGTTTTTTTTTTATTTTTCTCAGCCTAAAATCTGTTATCAGAACATCAGGGGTCATAAAGCGTAAGTTTGTTTCCTATGGTCCTGTTTTGGATGTGATTTCGTGTAAATTCAGCTAATACTTTGCTCATATTAGCTGAATTTTAAACACTCAGGCAAGAGTGTTTAAAACTTGAATATGAAAACATCATTTAAAAGTAAAAGAAAATATGTACTTAAGTGAACTGTAGAAATATATCACCACATATCACCACATGATTTTTCAATTGGGAAAAAAGAAGTATAGAAATTATATGATGGCCTTGGGGAAAGGTGAAAGGGAAAATGAGGCATTAAAATTCATAAACTTAAAACAATAAATAAAATTTATAGAGTTACCATTGAAGGGGATGGACACGTAAAAAAATGGCAAAGTCAGGAGTGTCTGGGTGGCTCAGTTGGTTAAGCATCGATTTTGTCTTTAGTTAAAATCTCATGATTCCTGTGTTCGAGCTCTGTGCTTATCAGTTTTTTTTTAATGTTTTTATTTATTTTTGATACAGAGAAAGACAGAGCATGAGAGGGGGAGGGGCAGAGAGAGAAGGAGACACAGAACCGGAAGCAGGCTCCAAGCTCTGAGCTAGCTGTCAGCACAGAGCCTGACGCGGGACTCAAACCCACGAATATGAGATCTGACCTGAGCCGAAGTCGGAGGCTTAGCCGACGAGCCACCCAGGCGCCCATGATCAGTTTTAAGCCTGCTTGGAATTCACCCTGACTCCCACTCATACTTCTTTCTCAAAATAAGTAAACTTAAAGAAAAAACCAAGATGGCAAAATCAGAGACGCAAACCAACAACAAACAAAAAACCCAGCTTTAGAAGAATAAAATGAGCAAAGGGACAATAGGATCACCAGGGAAATCTTTACTCTGCAAGTTGATGTTCCAAAAATGTATACGCTGACTCTTATCTTGCTAAAACTGCCATCCTTTATCTCCCCCAAATATCCATAATTCCATTAATTTGAGATCATTTATAATTTAATACTTTAATTGGAATACTTTGATTTAAATATGCTCAGAAGACTCTCTAACCTCAGGGCTCAGAAGTTAGAAATGCTATTTGAGTGGCACCTGGGTGGCTCAGTCGGTTAAGCCTCCGACTTCGGCTCAGGTCAGATCTCACGTTCATGGGTTCGAGTCCCACTTCAGGCTCTGTGCTGACAGCTCAGAGCCTGGAGCCTGCTTCTGGTTCTGTGTCTCCTTCTCTCTCTGCCCCTCCCCATCTCATGCTCTGTCTCTCTCTGTGTCAAAAATAAATAAAACATTAAAAAAAAATTAGAAAAAAAAAAGAAATGCTATTTGATTACACTAGACTATGTTGAGAAAAATAAGAATTTTAATATTGGAGGCTAGCCATCCCTTCAATTGTACATTTGCATCGGTTCTGCAATGACCAATAATTTTAAAGTGTTACACACTCTCTCGGCATAGTGGAGTATGAAGAAATCTAAAATGTTTTCAGAAAGTTTAATGATTGCAAATAAAGGAACTTTCTCAATGTGATCAGTTATAATTACTCCCTGGAGTCTGAATGTAAATAAAAGGACAGAATTATTTGGAATAATTGGTAAAGTGAATGCAATGTGGACATTTACTGCACATGCATGAAATTATATTTAAATAAAAGTAAAGTCAAGTTACTATATAAATATTACATATATACTATATGTAGTGGGAGGGTATCAGTGTCCTTTCCAAAAAGAATTGTCTCCAAGCTACTTTATTGCATACAGAGGGCAGAGGACAACTGTTCACAGTATAAGGTCTGTCACAAAAGGTGTTCTCATTGATTGGAGCTCTTTTATTTCCCATCTCTTCTTCCCAGGTGGCCTTGAAAAGGTCTGCTTAGAGTATATAAATCCATAGACGTTTATCTGAACTGTCATTATGTATGATATTTTGAGCATCAATCTAAATTCTGGTAAGGTTCTTCCTATGTTCCTAATGTGCTGTTTTATAGCATGGACTTGTGAGCACAAATTAAGAAAATTCAAGAGAATATTATTTCCAGTAAATTACTAGTTGAGAGGGTGTTCACCATCTGACGTCTTGTTTTAATAATTAGGACACTTATTTATAATGAACATATTCAATGTTAGTATGCAAATGCTTTTGTTAACATAACTTTACAAGATCTTAGATGGTTTATAGTCCTTGAATTTTAAGGAATTTTAAGTCTTTGCCTAGTAACTATTTTCCACTGGTTAGTGCAACGTTAACATAATCTTGCCTGTTAGGATGACTATTGTTTTTCTTTACATTTCTCTTCTTATTTCGTCCCAGGAGAAAACATAAGAAATAGTATGGATGGTTTTGTTGAAAAGAGTCGGATTCATATGTTTAAATTAACCTTTGACTATTTTAGTAAGTCCACTAAAGTTAATAATCAAGTTGTCTGAACAATTGAGTTTTATGCAGTGTTTCCAGTTAATGAGTTTAGCTGAATTTAGAATGTCTTAAATATTCTATGTTCGTGGAATCAGTGGTAACATCAAATTACATGAGTTATTGTATATTTCAACATACAGCTAATATTCAATTTTTAACATATTTAATTTAACCTCTTTACTCTTTCCTTCTTCAATAATTAGTAGCCCTATTTCACTTTTCAAACAATTACATACTCATTTGTAAATTTCTACAGCAGAAACCACATGAGTAGTGCCTAAGAAAAGCAATAGCAGGGGGCACTTGCATGGCTCAGCTGGCTATGTGTCCATCTAATGGTTTCGGCTCAGATCATGAGGTCACATTCCTGAGATCAAGTCCACGCATGGTTGGGTTCTGCACTAGTAACTTGGAACCTGCTTGAGATTTTCTTTCTACTTCTCTCTCTCTGCCCCTCCCTCACTCTCTCTCTCTCTCTCTCTCTCTCTCTCTCTCTCAATAAGTAAATAAACATTAAAACAAAAAGAAAGGCGGTAGCGGGACTTGCTTATGAGAAGATCAGATATACAAGATTTAAAGTCTTGAAAATTTGAAGTATTTATAAATAAAATGTAGCTATTAAAATAACTATGAAAATGGAAGATTTGTTTAGTTGTACTAGTTTGTATTGTTTTGAGAGACATAAGTATATCAATTTCAGCTTACCTTTTCAGGTTTTAGAGCATTATGAAATCCAGAAGATCTCCCAGGAACTCTTATGTTCTAAACATCAAAAATATTGAATTATTTATGCATGCATATATACATATTGCATGCATACACTTGAAATATTTATGTATATATGAGCAAAAGTATTTATATATGTACATCCTTTAAGGCTTATTAAAAGCTATATAATATACTTTGCAGTTATTATACATGAAGTCTTTATTTCTTTTAGCAGAAATTTACTTTTCTTATAGTGCATATCTGAAAATACAATGGCAATACAAATAAATATAGAATAATTTGTCTTTAGTACCAGTTTTCAATAAATCTAAGGCAAGATTAATCTCTGTTAATAATGGTATTAATATTTGTAAAAGTGTTATAAGATTATAACATAAAGGTATTAAACTCTCACTCTGATATAATAGGAATATCATATTTATGCAAATATGGTAACTGTTCAATTGCTGTAATTAAATTTGCTGCGCACAAAAGTAAATATGAATTACATTTCTAAAAATGTAAATGAAAGATTATGTAAGCATTATTTGTAGTCCTAACCACTTATGCAATGATTCTAAATTTTATTGAATTTTCATGAACTTATATTACAGTTACAGGAGATAATGCCTCCACTATTAGCTTGCCCACAACTTGTTCCTCTAGTGCAAAAATCCTTAATGTTACGCCTGAATCAACTCTAAGATCACTCATTTCATAACCTCATTAACGAACAACCCCTCCTATTATGTTACAGTTTCAGATATGACATTTGATGTATTTGGTGACAGAAAAGTGAATTCACCTAATGAATGGTAGTTCATAATTTTAAAAAGTTTACTATAACTTGAAATAAAATAGATTAAATCTTAATCATAGAAATGGGTTTGATGTACAGAAATTTTTTAGATTGAAGCCCCCTATAACACTGTCAAGTAGATCATAAAGGGGGAAAGACAAAGTATTTCCTATTTATGGGATATTTCAATTTAAGAGGTGGCTTTGACAAAACTTTGGAAAAATCCAACAAAAATTATAGAGCAATAAATGTTTTTCAGTTCTTTAAAATACCATACAATGGCATCTATTTTTCCTTGGGATATAGTACCATTTCTAACCTACAGCAATACGAGTTGATATCCCAACATTACACTGATATTAAAGATTCTTCTGAATTGTTTTTGTCATAAATAACTTTATAGCATCACATCAACATACTGTTGCCTGAAATCTTATTCTGATTATAGTGCATTTTTGTGGCTTTTCTACTGCCAGTAAACATAGGGCAGTCTATTTAGATTCTGTCTGGATGTTAAGTTAAATACACACACACACACACACACACACACACACACACACACACACACAGTGTAACAGGTGTCTTAAATTAAGTGTTCTAACACATGCACAAATTCTCTGGTGGACCTTCCTTTCAGGAATACTTGTTCCATATTCTGTGTGTTAACACCATGTACACCTTAAAGTAGTACTCGCTGCCTGTATTTGCTTACGCTTGCTGCCATGAACCGACCACTCGAATTTTGCAGGATCTGCTCCCAGGCTGAGACCCTTCTAGAGAGTTTACTTAGGAAATTTATATCCTCATCACCACGAATGTATTTATGAACTCAGCTCCTTATTAATACAAAAACTCGTACAAAAATAGTGATGAGAACATAAATACCTAGGAAAAACATAATTAGCACTACAGAGACCTTAACGGAAATAATTAGATTAGCTAAATGAAAATGAAAAAACACATATTACAGAATCATATGTGCCTTATGACACCATAATTTTAAAGCATGATCATACTACATGAGAAAACTTGTGTGCAATACTTGATATTTATCTGCTGTGACACCTTTGGTATTCACTCTGAGTGTATGTTTATCTGGTGAAGAAATATAAATGCAACTTCTTTATTGTAAGGAACTACTCTGTTTTCACTTCAAATGTAAAAATTCAGGGTCATTTTGTATTTTAGCCAGTCTTTCCATCTCCTAAATCCTGGCTGAATTTGCTGAAGGTTAATTTGTACACGAAGAGCCTGTGATAAACCGTCTTGTTATTGATTGTGCAAGAGTAAAGTAATAAGTCACTAGCAGTTACATAAATGACTAAGAAAAAAATAAAGGACAAAGATCAAAGTTACTTAGAGAAGAAAAAAGAAAAAGAAAAAACCTCCCAGAAAGTTGTTTGTTGTCACTAGTAGAGAAAAAGACTCAACCACAGTGTTTCACAAAAGAGAACCTACAGGTTTTCTCAGTTACACAGTAACAACCTGTAACCTAACACTTCATTTGGGTGTTTGGGTGACAACGTGACAACTTTTTTTTTGCCATAAAAGGACACTTAGGTGTCAGAATATTCCAATAAAAAGAGAAATGGTTATATAAGCTGAGAATTTCAGCAAAGAAACATGTAAAATGAGCATATACAGGGGGAATTTTAGCTTCAAGTCACCAAGTATATTTTTACTTCAATAGCTCATAAGTTAACTGGAGATTTTTTTTTTTAAAAAGTAAAACTGGTGTTTATTTGATGTGGCTGGAAGCTACTCTGGAGTCATGGGAATCGTGATGTTTGTGTTTGTCACAGGGCCTGGAATAAAAGACTGCTTAATGTTCCAGCTGTTACAAGCCCATTCTGAAGATGAGTCAGTCTTGCTTTACAATTTAAGGGATTATGCATAGATTTTTTACAAAAATAAAATTTTCACTAGAGCATTGAGGAGGCCTAAAACTCATACCTCAAATAAGAAATTTGAGTTGAATGTTATTGTTGTCAATCATCTTGTTTATGGAGGCAATGACCATGTCATTTCACCCCGGAAAAGGAGTGTTCTGGGAACCTTTCTATGGATGAGCCCCTCTCCACCTGTCTCTCCTAGGACGGATTACTCTTTATTCTTCAGATTCTGAAAGAAAGAGGAAATTCACTAGAATAGGCCTCAAAAATCAGTGAGTCTAACAAATGAACAACATCTAACTTATTTCTTAAAACTACTTTCTTTTTAAAAATAAAATTTGGTTTGTGAGAGACTTTTAGATTACTGAAAACCAATGGAGGGCTGAAGGGGAAGAGGGAGGGGGGAAAGGGGGTGATAGTCATGGTGGGAGGCACTTGTGGAGAGAAGCACTGGGTGTTATATGGAAACCAATTTGACAATAAACTATTATAAAAACATAAAAAATAAAATTTGGTTAAAAATTCTGTTTGATGTTTTGATGCCTGTCCTCTGGAATTCTGAAACTTTCACACATTGCCTTATAAAATAAATTAATTTAGGAAATAGGAAAAATAAAACAAATTCTTCCTAATAGACTAGGAATTTCCAAAAGACTAACATATGAGTTAGAATGGTTATTCAACTCTATGAAGGATGGAAAGTTCACGTATTTATCTATTATTTTCAACTGTGACCAAGTAGAATCTTGATTTAACTTGATTCACTTAATAAAGTGATTTAAACATGAAATAAACAAAAAAACCCCTTAGATTATAACCAGTCTCAGTGAAGCCAGGTCATCCGAACTGTAAAAACAAAGAATAATAATAATAATAATAATAATGATTAGATTTAATGAAAAAAGATTTTAAATTTCCATAAAGTATAAATAGATGTAAAGATAATTAAAAGTCAGTATGAAAATTCACATGCTGTATCTCAGGTACTTTTAAAACTAATTAATTAAAAAAACCTCAGTGCAGAAATAAAAGCACTTGATTTTGAGACGTAGAGGTGAGACTTGCCCACTCCTTTCTAGCCCCGTAATCAATCTGTCTGCTCAGCATTTACCTACTGAGACTCCAGAAGGCTTCACGCAAAAGCGTGGAGACATATTAACCCTCATTTTTAATAAATGAAGTGAAATTTCTAAAATAAAATAACAGCATATTATAGCACATTACTGTAATAAATTACCATGAAACCTAGTATTTTGAGACCCTCAATTGGATTTCATAGATTGAAGAAGTGCACGTAGCCATTTTTAGAAAATGTGATTGAAAGCTAAATTGTTACAAACAAGGATTTCCTTAGAGGGAATCATCACATATTATGTCACCTTAACGAAGCAGGTATTCACCTCTCTTTATAGAAAAATGCCAATGGATTTTCATGGTTTAACTGTGCTTCTGCATATTCTCACTTTTTTTCTAAGTTGTTTATATTGTTTTAATACATTGAATAGAGTGTTGGGCAGGAAACAATTAGGTTACCAGATTGAAACTATTTGAAATCATTTTCTGACTAGGCATCTCAGGATGTATCAGCTCATTTGGAGAAGAAAACAGTTCTTCGTGGTGGCTTACACATCAAGCAGTTGAGACATAATGTGAGGCCAAATAATCTTGTTCAGGTTAGATTATTATTTTGGCTCCTGCCTGGAAAACTTTCCCCTTGATATTGCCATGATTACCCTCTTAAAACAAACACATGAATCAACATGTTTCTGAATAAATATGGTGAAACATTATTCTTTAGTTTATTTAGCTTAACCAAGATCTGAATACATTTACATTGAAGTAAATCCTTAAGCAGAAATTCTAATAAAGTCTATAGTTCGACTTCTGTTTTTACCTCTACTGTTGACAAAATATTGTGTTTTTGCAGTTGTGTTTAATTAGTACCCATATTCTTAATTACATGTTTTAGTATATGGAAAATATTTGCAAGGCTGTTTTCCTACTATGTACTGTTATTTTTTATATATTAAAAGACTGAGTTTACACATTATTTTGAGGATATTACTTTTCCTGAGCACAATCAATATTTGTATTTTAAAGTTGATAAAAGTTAAGTTACAAAGTAAAATGTATTTCATTTAAGATTCTTTACTTGTCCCAAGTAAAGAAACAAACCTGAGGCATTCTAATCAAGAAAATGAAACTTCTAATATGTAAGAAGTTTATTAAATTTCATATGCAAGAGTATTGTAATCTCCCAAAAGAGGGAAATGAGGAATGGGAACATGGTCTTGAGTTCAGAAAGACACTTTTTCAGTTTCTTTCTCTTGGGGTCTGACAAGTCGCACCCCTCCAACCCGTATCTAATTTATTCATTTTCCAGTAGTTTGGAACAGTTTGTTTTTTTTGTGAGAATATGGTAAAAGATGGCAGGCCATATAAATAACTACAATTTGAAAAAATATTCAGAAGAAACTAGATCCCTCACTCATAACTTCAGATCACCAAAGCTTAAATCATTATCCTTATTTTCAGCAGGAGTCCAATCCTATAACAATCTGCGGCCAGAGAGTGTAGCAGACTAAGTAATTCAAATGTGGTGGTTCCCACCCAGTGCTATGAGAGGGTGATTTTCAGACAAAGTGATTATTTAAGCTGATCATCCACAGCAAAGGATTTTTCTTCAGTATATGTTGTATGAACAAAATCAGAAAAACACAAACCTGGAAGTAGATGCAGCAAATGTTAACATTATTTTGTGAAGGATTTATTTTCTCTTTTTATAATGATTTGAAATTACTAAGTATTGAGAAGCATACTTATAACAAAGGTTAAAAATTTTTTATAAAGACCCTTGGTTGAATTTTGGCTTCATTTTTATTATGTTATCTACATTATAAAATTTTGGCTTTACGGGACTGTATTATAAAACTTGGGATGAATTCTGAATGCAGGGTGAGCTGAGAGGAGTAAGGGGTAGAATTTGTGAAAAAGAAACCATAACACATTAGAAAAGCTAACTCGACCCGTCTGTTGAATAGCTTAAATTTAGGCAATATGTATGCTCTGGGTAGGACATTTTAATCCCATTTTCAGTATAGTTTTGATTTTAAATGCTCAGGGAATATCTTTACAGTCTTCCAACTAAGGGTCCTTAAGTTATGGAAAACAGGTGGCTAAATTAATAATTAGGTATGGTTTGGAGATCTTCCCCCTTCCATTCAAACTGGAAAATAGCTCAACTTGTGGAGAATACAAAGTTTACACTCTGCAAGTTTTGTGATTTCATTTATCTCCCTCACACATGCATTCTAATCATACTGCTCTTTTCTCTTTATACCCCATTAAGAAGGGGGAAATAGCACACACACAAAAATAACTGAAAAATATAACTTAAAATATATTTTCAGAACACAAGCAAGCATTTTAGTTACTTATTGAAAAGACTCACATTAATGAAGCAAGTTGCTAATAGTGAGAACCAGTCTATTTGGGGCCAATATTGACACATGTGTAAATATATCTACTTAGGCTGGGAAGAGATTGATTGTCACCCTCACAGTAGTCCCAGATTATTTGTCTGTAGTTACAAACAGTAAAAATATACATACCTACCTAGCTATACATATACATTTTTGTATATTTTTGAGATTGCAAATTATATCCTTCTTTCTAGGCTTTATGAACAAATGATATATTCTGTTCATATAGTGTCATAGCTGAAATAGTGCTATATGCCCATATGTCCCTTCTATCTAGTGTCCATGAGGAGTCCTTTCTTCATTCACTAATACATTAGTTGAGAAAGCTTACTGTTTTATGTTCAAAACCTATTGGTTAAATATTCAGGTTGTTTTCAAATATAGTTGAGCTTCCATTGCTACATGACACTGATATAGATGGTTGAATAATACTAGAACCATTAGCCCCTAAGTTGGATCTAGATAGCATACTTTAAAAAAATTTTTTTTAATGTTTTATTTAATTTTGATAGAGAGAGAGAGACAGAGCATGAGAGGGGGAGGGGCAGATAGTGAAGGAGACACAGAACCAGAAGCAGGCTCCAGGCTCTGAGCTAGCTGTCAGCACAGAGCCTGATGCAGGGCTCGAACCCACAAACATGAGATCTGACCTGAGCTGAAGTTGGAGGCTTAACTGACTGAGCCACCCGGGTGCCCCTAGATAGCATACTTAAATAGGTAAGTTTGTCTCAAAAAAATTTCTAATAAATTAGTGTAACCTATGAATTTATTCCTGGCCTCTCTCATTTCCTTTTTTTTTTAAGTTGAATTATTTATTTTGAGACAGAGAGAGAGCATGAGTACACAAGTCAGGGCGGGGCAGAGAGAAAGGGAGAGACAGAGAATCCCAAGCAGGCTTTGCACTGTCAGAGTGGAGTCCAATGTGGGGCTTGAACTCACAGTAAGATCATGACCTGAGCCAAAACCAAAAGTTGGACGCTTAACCTACTGAGCCACCCAGGCACCCTTCTCTCATTTCCTTTTCTTTCTTTTCCTTCCACTCTTCTTTGCCTCTGCTCCTCTTCTTTTCCTCCTTAGTATAGCTTGAACCAATGAATTCCTTATGGATTAACATGAAATGACTGTTTTCAGACCTAACTTGCAGTCCAATATTTTGAAAATAAAAAAAAATTGGTATATCTATAGGTTAATTCAGTCTTTAAAGTTAAACCTAAAGAACTTTTCGTTAATTTAAAAAAATATCATCTGTATGTTGAAAGTTTGTATATCAGGAAAATGAGATGGTGGAAGACTAGCTAAAGGAACCAATGATTAGTAAACAAATGCATTTGGTTTTAGTTTGGCATGCATTTTAGTGCTCTGAGAGTTGTTACATTATTATGATTTTATAACAAAAGCATAACATTCTTACAGTAATGAAATTTTGATTTTTTAAAATTCTAAAACCAAAATGAATATAGACGAAATTATAGTTATTAATTTTAATGAATATAATGAATAAGGAATATTGCCTTTAGTTGACTAACATCATAGTGTGTATTTTTCCCATAAATACAGTAAATTCAATAATGTGAAGGAAATTAGAAAAAAATACCAGAGCAGAGTATATATTTAAGCTGCAGAGCAACTTGCAAAAGCAACAAAATGAGAAAGTAAATTCCCTAGTATCACAAGAGTTTTAGAATAAGAGATGAAAAAGCATTTATTTGTATAAAGGTTAAAAAGTCAAAATAGTAATATATTAGAAAATAGAATATTCACATAAAAGTATCATGCATATGATGGACAATGTATAATATATCTAACAGTATATGAAAAGTATTGTAAAAGTATATATATATATATATATATATATATATATGTATACACACACATACACACACATATTAGATATATTCAGTCCCAAGAATATCTGCACATTTTCTCCCCAGTCATAATGTGAGGATTAGTATGATATGAAACAAGTCCCTAATATATATATAAATTTCCATATATAGATACATACATATTATATATATACTTCTTATATATAAGAACTCCTATACACACACACACTTAGAGAGAGAGTGTAAGTGGAGGAGAGGGGCTGAGAGAGAGAGAGAGAGAGAGAGAGACAGTAGAGAGAAACTACATGCTCAGTGTGGAGCCTGATACAGGGCCTGATCTCATGACTGTGGTATTTTGACGATCCTAAATCAAGAGTCAGACGTTCAATCAACTGAGACACCCTGGTGTCCCTCTAACAGTTATATTTCATCTTTCATGTGAAGTATGTTTCATTAATTGTGAAATATATTTGAAATTTCAGTTTCATTAAAAACAAATATTTAAATGTATATTATACTAAGTATAACTAATAAAATAGATGCAATGATAATAAGGGAATAAGAAGATAATGTCAAATGTAGTTACTTTATTTAGCATGTTTTCCTGTTTCTATTTTATTCTCTCTTTTTTCATCCAATCTTTTAAGAGTATTGTATTCACTGGTATGTGGACAAATGAAATGTTAGTATTAATATCTTTTGTGCATTATCTATGATGATCCTTAATTTTCATATTTGCAAAGGTGGTTGATAAGTAGAGATAAGTGCTATAATTTTTCAGCAATTCTAACTTGAGAACATGATAAAAAAGGAGTATATTACTTTTAAGAAACAGAATTAATAATCTGAAAGGCTATTAATATGGCACAACAATAACACAAATGTTTGTAATAGTCATTTTATAACATGTAAGAGATACTATATCACTAAATAATTGCTAATTTGTTGAGTTGTGTTGAAGACACAAAATGAGAAAAAAATAATGTTATTTTATATTAGCCATGACTGAGACAGGCAAAATTAGGTTTAGAAACTGATTTTTCTTTTGTAGCAGTAGTTATATAGTGGAATAATAAGTAAACTCAATCTACTACATCAAAGTCTCAGAAGAAAACATTAGAGTTAAAATAGCACCAAACATAAATTACTTTGAGATACTTTAGAAAGTAAAATCATAGTGAAAGTCAGTAGGAATTAAGGTTGAAATAAAATATCTAAACATCAAATAGAAATTAGACATAAAATATTCTCCAGAGCTGATCTAATGACATGCAATGGAAAGGTCATTCAAGATTCAGATTAAACAGAATATGAGTCCATTCTATAAAGAAGAAAGTTAGTAATTAACCAATTCAATATGATGAATGTTATTTAACTTGAGATTTTGTCAAGGACACAGGAGGAGATAAATTAGAATTTTTTTTAGGGAATCTGGATATACAAGGGAGCACACAATTGACAGAGTCAGGGTATGTGTTGCTACAACAATGAGCATCAGAGATGAATATTAATCAGAATTTTTTGGTAAGTAGAGATGTTTTATGTTATTGGCAAATTAATCTTAGTCACTGTAAGGATGAAGAGATAGTCTCTAAAAGACTTAGTGATCTGTATAAGTAAAAAAAATTTAAGTATTTTTAACAAAAGTGCATTGTACCTTTATTCCCAATTTAAGACTCAGAGTCTCTTAAGTGGGAGAGAATGAGTTTATATGAGAAATGATTCTGATATTATTGCTGAAATTATTCTAAGGTCTCCTCTTGGTCTTTCCCAAATAATCATTTAACAGTGTGACTGTCTACTGAGGAACATAATGATACGGGAAACAAGAGAAATCATAATTTTATGGGATTACTGGACATTGACTCAGAACTCAAACTAATTACTGAAAACTTAAAAGTCACTGAGGTCCATCAGTTAGAAATTTTCAGAAATCAGATTAATGAAGTTTGGGCTTAGATCTGTTTCTCAGTGGACACACTGGTGAACAGATATATTCAGTCCCAAGTGTATCTGCATATTTTCTCCCCAATCCATAAAGTGAGGATTATTATGATATGAAAGACCAAGTACAGGTCCCTAAAATTGTCTCTATATATCAAAATGAAAGTACCCCTCCATTTCTGGAGAGATTAAAGAGTTCAGTCCTTTAATAAATAATTTTCAAGGATGACAAGTCCTATAAAATTTTGAAGTTTTATAATTTTAAACTTAACATATATACCTAAGACTAATCTGAATATAATTTTATGCAGTGTGGAGTATATATGCATCAATGTTTACTTTTTCTGTACAGGTACCCAGTTTTTCCAACAGAATGTGTTGAAAATACTATTCTTTCTCTACTGAATGCCTTTGATTTTTTTCAGTCTATTTATCAATATCAAAAAATGGCTACTTCTGAAGTAGAGTGATTGATTTCACCTTTAAGAACAGTTTTTGATGTACAGAAAATCGGAGGAGGTAATAGAGTTCACGTATTCTGTCTTACTCAGTTCCCTTAATTATTCACATCTTATATTAGTGGCATTTCTTAAAATTAATGAACAATATTGATACTGATACATTATTATCGACTCAACTCCATAGTTTATTGCAATTTTCCTGGTTTCATTTACAGTCTTTTTCTATTCTAAGATCACCTCCAGGATACCTTATTACCTTATGTTATCATGTCTCCATAGACTTCTCTTAGCTGTGACAATTTCTGACTTTTCTTGTTTTTGATGGTCTTGAAAGTCTTGAGTAATACTGGGCTAGTATTTTGCAATATGTTCCTATATTGTTATTTGTATGGTGGGATTTTTTTCATGATTTGATTGGGGTTATAGGTTTTTAGGAGAAACACCAGGGGGGTGAAGTAATATTTTCAACTCATCATATCAAGGGTGCATACTATTAATTATTTACACTGTAGATATTTATCACCTGGCTGAAGTAGTGTTTATCAGATTTCTACACTATAAAGTTAGACTGATCATTTCCACATGGTACTTGTGTGAAAGAACAATGTGCACAGTCTAGAATTAAAGAGTGGGTGTTATATCCTCCGCTCAAAGCATAGAGTATCTATGTAAATTACTTGGAATTCTTCTGGATTAGAGATTTGTTTCTTCTCTCCCATTAATTTATTTGTTCAATTATGTATGTGCATCAGTATCAACCCATGGATATTTATGTTATGCCATGAAGTTTATACTTACTTCATTTTGGTGTTTAATCTGTCCCAACTCTGATCATTGGGAGTTCTTTCAGGTGGCTTCTGTGTCCCTTTGTTTTATGTCCATCAATGCATTTTTTGGAGATCAATGTATTTTTTTAAGTTCTCATGAAAAATACACACAAACACCCCAGATAGTTACTGCAGAATCTTTACTCTTCCCTTTGTCAAATTTGCAGCTCACTTTTTGCCAGCATCAACATTGATTGGGTTTTGCAGTTCCCCTTGACTTTCTTCGTTCTATTCTTGGATCCCTTTTGCTGTTTTCTTGATATCTTTTCCTTCTCATACAGACCCTGTCTTGCAAGTCTATATTTTGGTTCATTTTTCTTTGCATCATCCAAGGAATCATAAAACATGTCAAAGCCAGTTGTCTTGCCATCACCAAAATGGTTCTGAATCCAAATACAAAGATGACATCTGATGTAGTCTTGTACACTTTGGCTAATTTTTCCTGAATTTCTGTCTTAGGTACTGTTGCCTGTCTGGGGTGAAGAACATCAATGACCATCTGTTTCTGCTGATGTAGTAGGGTGGTCATGAACTTCCTGGATAGCTACTGTATCATTCATACTGGTGGTCAAGCTTATAGCCCAGAGAGGACAAGATCAATGTATTTTAAGTATCTTTATTATGGAGGGTATGATCTTGCCCCATTTAACATGAGAAATCATTACATTTTTAATTTTGATAACCATTTTTTATTTGTTTGATAATTTCTCTTTTTTTCATTATAACTTTTCTTATGACATTGAATGATTTCTATGAGGTTCTTTTTAAATCTTTTTTTTAACATGCTAGTTTATCGACAACAGCTAAATTACAGAAAGAGCCTATTATATATCTATATAAATTACTCAGCCATAAAGAGATAAAATCTTGCCATTTTCAGTGATGTGGATAGAGCTAGAATGTATTATGCTAAGCAAAATCAGCCAGTCAGAAAAAGAAAAATACCATATGATTTCACTCATATGTGGAATTTAAGAAACAAAACACATGAACATGGGGATGGGGCAGGGGGAGAGAGGCAAACCAAGAAACATACTCTTAACAATAGAACAAAGGGTTACAACAGGGTTGGGGATGGGAGGATCGGTTAAATGGATGATGGGTAATAGGAAGGACAATTGTGATGAGCACTGGGTGTTGTATATAATGTTGAATCACGAGATTCTACACCTGAAATAAATATTGCACTGCAAGCTAACTAGCTGGAATGTAAATAAAAACTTGGAGAAAAATGAAAGAAAGGAAAAAAAATGTTAGTATTTTAGTCATTCTAAATTGGTCAATTTACGCTAATTATTTGGGTTTTTGTTCTTCCTTTTTTATGGGTTCATTTTTTGGCCTTGTTTTAAATCTTTTAAGATAAGCTCATTGTCATTTTATTCATTCTATAGTTTTGTATTTCATTTGTGTTTCTACACACACAAACACAAAGTTTCATGTGTTTTTACAACTTGCATCCTACAGAGTTCAAGAACTTCACAAGTCCTTAGTCAGTTTCTTTAATAATTCTTTGGATGTATATTCAAATACTGAGTGTATGTTGTAAATTTTGAACCCTGATTATAAAATTCATATGTTTCAGATTTAAGGCTTCAATTTCTCTCAAATAAGTAGCTTTTAAAACACAAAGTCACAGACAGATGACAAACATCATTGCCATCACTGTAGCTAAAGGTGAGTTGAGAATGTTGGCTGATTGACTAATTTATTTTTAAGTTGTGAAGCAGCACTTCAATGTTTGAGGAATGTCACTCCCATTTCCCTTAAGTGAAGACATAAAGTCACTCCATGGTCTCAGTCAATCAGATTCCACAGTTTAGAGTACCTGTGCTCTTCTTAGGAGGTCAGATTGCTCTTTCCTCTGCAGTTTTGAGTTCCTTCTCTATTCCTAGCACTTGTTATTTCACTTTATTTTTAACTGAAAGACAGAGTCTGATTGCATTTTTGATGTCTGACTTTTGATATATTTTAAGCCCAAGACTCCTATATAGATCTCTTCCCTGACACCTTAACAAGCTCATTTAAAAGTCCACAGGCTCTCTCCTTTGGTTCTGGTGGAAAGTTCAAATCCCACAAAATTCAGGTCAATGACTGGGGACTCTAAACCTGAAACTGCCCTCTAATCACTGAAAAAACACCAAGCCATTTGTTCCACTTTGCTCTAGTAAGCCATTTTTGCACATTAGTGTAAGTCTGCCTTGGTCTCCCAAGCAAACCTTATAATGTGAGTAATAGATGTTCT
This sequence comes from Suricata suricatta, assembly GCF_006229205.1. Taxonomy (NCBI): domain Eukaryota; kingdom Metazoa; phylum Chordata; class Mammalia; order Carnivora; family Herpestidae; genus Suricata; species Suricata suricatta. The sequence continues at coordinate 52,008,779 of NC_043714.1, forward strand.
TATACCTCTTAGTACTTGGGTAGCAATATCTATCTCAATATTTGAACTGAATTCCGGATTGGGGGTTGATCTTGCCTTCTGTTGAGCAACCACAAGACACTAACCCAGGTGTAGCACAGGAACAATTTTTATATTAATTTATATTGTGACAGGTTCCCAAAGGTCATCTCAGTATATTTTGGACAATAATGTACAAATATTTTCAATTTTAGTAGTTATTTTTAGAGGGTAAAATAAACAGTGAAGTATACTGCATTTCATCCATTATGTTGATGAAGGGGAAAAAAGATAATAAATGGCACAGAGCTAACATTGTAAAATGAGCAGTCTCCTACATTGTTGATGGGATAGTAAATTAGTACCCTCCTGGAGTCCATTTATTAATATTTGAAAGAAGATCTTATAATGAGAAACACAGAAGGGGTTGGGGATAGATTCCTACAACTGGACAAAGGGAAGTAGTCACTAAGCTCCCAAATATTTTTATTTATTTTTGAGAGAGAGACACACAAAGCATGAGCGGGAGATGGTCAGAGAGAGAGGGAGACACAGAATCAGAAGCATGCTCCAGGCTCTAAGCTGTCAGCACAGAGCCTGACGTGAGCCTCCACCTCACCAACTGTGAGATCATGACCTGAGCTGAAGTCGGCCACTTAACCTACTGAGCCACCCAGGAGCCCCAAAGCTTACCTCTGAAAATAAACTTTAAAAATGATAAAATAAAAAAAAATCAAAGCAACACTTTTTAGGCAAATGCTAAACATGCATGTCATAATTAGGTCTAATATTGTATAATTTAAAACTTATTTTAACCTCACCTTCCACCTCTAACCACAGAGGCACACAGACACACATATGGATACACACACACACACACACACACACACACACACACACACACACATGGGATGGGTGGAGTGGATTCCTCATTTTTTTAAAAAAGGGTATTGAAAGAATATATAAGTGTAAAGAAATAGCCTCAGGGCACCTGGGTGGCTCAGTGGATTAAGCACCTGACTCTTGATTTCAGCACAGGTCATGATCTCATGGTTTTTGAGTTCAAGCCCCATGTCTGGCTCTATGCTATCAACTATTAGCATGGACCCCGCTTGGGATTCTCTCTTTTCTCTCTCTGCCCCTCCCCACTCATTCTGTCTATCTCAAAACAAATAAACTTAAAAAAAAGCCTCAACATCATTTTTAAAAATTTTGTACTTCAGTCAGAATTATAAAGGTAATCAAGGAAATAAATGTACACTCAGTCCATGTGACAATACAGTCCAAAAGCAGCCAGTAATTTTATTTTGTCCACTATCATTTCCATACTGAAAGTAGTGATATAAAATTTTCTTTATTAATTTCAAGGGTTTTTTTTTTGAGAAATGGGATTGCATATTCTTATTTTAATTAAGTTGTGTTGCTAGCCAGCTTCTCTGGGAAATAGGCTGTGCTATAGAGATTTGTATGCAAGAAGTTTGTTGTTTCAGGAATGACATCTGTGAGAGGGTTAAACACAAACACACACACACACACACACACACACACACACACACACACAAGACTGGGCAGAGGGATAATAAGAAAGGACTGCATGCCTTTGCAGCAAAGACCCCACTGAAGTAAAGATGATTCTCCTTGGGGCTGTCATGATCCGAGGGAAAGGAAGTAAGCCTTTGAACAGTTCCCCATCTCAACCCACCTTACCACCCCTGTTCTGGCCAATCATTGGACAGGGACTACATTTCCAGAAGGACACATAATCCTGGTGAGGTGGCTCTCAAAAACTCAGTGCAATTTCTTCAGAGAGACTCAGCTGCAAGACTACACTTTGAACAGCTGGAGAGATACGTGCTTTAGTCATGGAGAAGGGTGAGGATTGTTGAGTCACTTGGGCTTTTTGCGATACTTTAAGTTTGATATGTTGGAGTTAGAGGTATTTGGACTCATTTCAAGTTCAGTGTAAAAGCACTCAAAGCTTTATCAGGCTTATAATACTCCTTGGACCTCAGCTAATCCTTATTGGGGGAAAAAAGAGATAAAACAATTTTACAGCTGTGTGGGCTCTGAAATGCCTTAAAAGTGATGAGAACAATGTGCAAAGTTCCCCACAATAAAGCCTTTTGCCAACTGAGTTCATATCTTGATTTTGCTGAAAAAAGATGTCTGGCAGTATATGGGGATGGTTTCTTTAGAAAAGGGTCACATGAGAAGCAATGCACTTGCTGTATCTGTATTAGAGACAGATCTATGTCCTGAACATAAAGACACAAAATGTTATATTTTGAAAGGGGAAGATAGCAAGTGAGTGGACTCTGTTAACTGAATAGAGAACTGACTTCTTCCATGTTCCATAAAGAAAATAGGTCACATACTTGTTTTGCAATCATAACCATATCTAACATGTTTGGTGCAATGTCAGTTACTTATAAATAAAAAACAAAATGATAATTTTACTTCCAAAGAATGTTTTCATGGGAAATTGAGATTCATAAACAAGGGCTCTCTTGGTGTTTCTCTTTTAAAAATGTAGCATATAGTTGAGAAAGACACATCTTTCAGGGTAACAAGATAATGTACCCATCCAATGAAATTAATGATTTAATTTCTGCTGCATTCCTTGACAAAATTTTTGGAATTTAATGTGTGGGCTGATTCACAGGCCCCTTCTAATGAAAAATATAAAATGTATTATTGTGATTTTTGCAATACCCAGGATAGAGAAACTTTAAGACTTCATTTTCATTTTATTTTATTATCTTCTACTCAGAAGTATCCAGTGACTTATGTTTGGCAGTTTGTGTAAAATGTATTCATCAGAAATTGGAACATTAGGAAGTTCATGTAACATCAGTCCATCTTAGTCACCAATATGTGAAAAAAACTAAACTGCATCGTGTCACAGCTGCCTTATATTTTGGTGGAGATGGGATCATCAAGATAAACAGAGGTGTTTTGTGTTTATATAAAACAATTTAGGGAGGTAAAACAATAGTCACAAGGTGCTCATATAAAACAAATGAATGTGAATGTGTTTAATAAAATGGTTCGAGTTTAATTCACTCTGAATATAATAGCACTTTAAAATAAAGTTAAAATAAGAATTAGTTTCTCTTCTCACAAGTATGGACACAGAAAATGAACAGGATAAAAATACAATAAAAACACAGAATACATATGTTTTAAATCTTGCTTTTGATCTTGTGTTAATAACTTAACATTTAAGATATTTGTAATTTAAATTACAAATTTAAAAGTAAATAAAGAAGTAAATAAAAATAAATAAAGAAGCAAAAAAAGAATTAGAGGAATTTAAAGAGCATCACCTTTTAGGATTTAATTCCTTTATTTAAAAAAAAGCATTACTGTATATTAGAAGTTTTACATACCAGAATAAATATATTAGAAACAATCTTTGCAGTTCATGGTTATATATGAAACATTTATTTACAAGCTGTTTTAAGAAGGCTTCACTGAAAAATTATTGAGTATTTTATATGTGTTAGATTCTGTGCTGCTAGAAAAAAAGCCATAATCTCTACCAATGTGTTTTTGCTAATATGCATATCATATTTAACTTATGTTAGTTTACGGATACATTTGTACTTACACACACATATGCACACACCCACTTTATTTTTTTAATGTGCCTGAAGGCTTCTTACATGAAGTGTAATATCTGAAGGCAGAGTGAGTTAGACTTCAGCAGATTTAAAGTGGTACCACAACCATATGCAAGACTGCTTTATATAACACAAAACATTATAGTATTTGTTCCCTGAATCCCTCTTAATCTCACCTAGCTTTGGATCCTCTGTCTTCCCCATTTTGGATTATGGTACTGATAGATTTACTCTCCTATTAAACTTTCCTACATGTTTCTTTGATATCATTGCTCCAATCTTCTTATGTAGAACTCATGTTTTTCTTTACCTGCACCTCTTCCTTCCCTATGGCTGAAAGTCAATATGGCATGTCCTTCACATGCCATAGAAATAAGATATGTGACTTAGACTTGTGGCAGTAAATCACAATGATCTGATTATGCCAGATCATATAGCTAAGCTCATGTCAATCAAGTAGACAACTTATCTTCTTGGCCACTGTATTAGGCCATATCAACCAAGTATGTCCAATGAGAAAATTTCAATGCATTTGATATATATCACTGATAAAGATACGATATTTTAAGCTGTTGACTCATTAAGCCATTGGAATGTTTCTTGGTTTTGCAAACGGGGGTCATTTTCCCCAGGTATTGAGAATCTCTTAGAGAATAAAGTCAACAGTCAAACAAATCTACAGAAAAGATAAAGAACTGATACCTTCTTATGAACTGTTGTATCCCAAGCATGATAGTTCTGTTATATGGTCCAATAAAGTCACACTCCCTTTTACTCATAAGACAGTTTGAGTTCAGTTTTAATCCCTGCCAATAGGAAAATTATTCCTAATGAGTAAACTTTACATCAAGAGAATACTTCTGGACTAGGAAGTAGGCTTGTCTTTTGAAGAGGTTACCAAAAATAAAGCAGACAGTGATAATATTTAGGGTTTTACTTCTATGATATTTATAGGACATCATGATCAAAATGTATTCATATGACCACAGTATCCAAAATTGTGACAATTTACAAGAGTGAGATGGTAAGTTTGGGTAGAGAGAGTCCATTAGTCTAAATAACACTTACAAATCTTATAAAATGTAAACCAAATTATACTATTTCTGCTCTCAAAATACTAGACTATAAAACAAAATTAAAGACTTTCTAGGTTTCAATCCATTGTTCTTATCTGCTATATTATATCTCTGACCTCATAATCTGCACCTTCCCTCTTTCTTATTCTGCTCCAGACACATTGGTCTCCTTACTCCTTCTGTAACTCATCAGAAACAAAACCAAAAACAAATTAAAAAAAAAAAAAACATGCCTAGAGCCTTTATCCTCACTATTCTTCTGTCTAGAATGCGTTCTTATAGATATCATATGACTGACTCCTTAATTACATTTGAGAATTCTACTAAAATAGTAATTTTAAAGCCTTTCTTAATGATTCAAATTAAATACATATGTTCACATTTCCTAACTTTCCCTACTTTATTCCCCAGCACTTATCGCTAATAATACTTTATTTAAATTAATATGCATATTTTTTATTGTCTGTCCTTCCATGGAAGTATATATTATAAGGGTTGAGTGGTTGGTATCAAAACGGGCAAGTTTGTGAAATCTGGGATGGGGTGCTGGTCCTAGCAAAAGCTACTTTCAAGGCAAAGTGGTCCTTGTGAGGAACGTTCATGATTTCCACTTCAAGTCATCTCTATAGCCTTTCTCTTGTGACTGGAATTGACTGCTATGGCAGCAAACTGACAACAACCATAGGCAGGAAGGGGTCAAAGATCAAATCTTTTGTGAAAGTTTACAATTACAATCACCTCATGCCCACAAGGCACCCTGCAGATATCTTCTTGGACAAAATTGTCAGCAATAGCGAAGCATTCAAAAACTCTGCTCTTAAATGTAAAGCCTGATGAGGGGCCAAGGTCAAGTTCAAGGAAATGTACAAGACCAGCAAGAACAAATGGTTCTTCCAGTAGCTGCAGTTTTAGCTCTGTTTTGTTTCAGTCATTACAAAATAAAGAAAAAATGTTTTAAAAAGTGTGTATTATATAACTGCTGCCATGTAAACTAACTTTTTTCTTTCCTTGTTTTTAAATGAGTGTACCCTCGGTGCCTGATTTAGTGGTTTAGTAAAATAAGTGGTCAATAGACATTTGTGAAATAATGAATGAAGATGAGATTTGAAATCAGAATTCAGCATTCTGTACCTGTTATACCACTTATGGAATGGTGATATTATAAAATTAATTTGTCTCTGTGACTTTAAAACTTGGCAATTTGCATAAAAGTAGTCTTACCTCCTTTCTAACAACTTTATTGAGATATAGTAGATATAGTCATTTGCACACATTTCAAGTATATGTACGTTGGGAGCTAGCTGAACTCACTGGTAGAGTGAAAATTCCTGGTGAGGGTACAGCAAGTTTGTACTGTCTCTTGCCCCCAGACAGCTCCCAAAATCTACCCTCTTGAAACTTTCATTTCTGCTTGGGCACCAAACCTCAGAGTGCCCTGTCCCTGAGGCGTGATTGTACCTGGTCATGGAAAAGATGAGTAAACTAGATACACTCTAATGTGACTAAGGCAAGCAACATATAATTTTCCCCTAAGCAATTAACTGATAACTGACTACCTTGTGGGCCTAAAAGCCTTTGTAAAAGTCACTACTGCAATACAATGTATCAATCATCTTTAGGACTGTGAGAGCAGGCATTATGTCTCCTGAGAATCTTGTTTTTCTGGAAACTTTCTCTTAGAGTTATAAACAGCCTAATGACCCTTACTCATAAAAAATTGACCTTTACTAAACAATGCTGTTTGCCTCTTGGTTAAAGGTTGCTTCCTTAAGGCTAGACCTGAGGTTTTGTAAAAAATACCTATAACAACATGAGTGCCTATAGATAAGTTTTTTATGACAAGCATCACTACTAGAATTTTAACTTCTGCAGAACCAATGTCCTGGAAAATTATAAAACTTATCTATGAGAAATCATTTACTGCTCTTTCTGGTCCTTGTACCTTTCACCGTAAATATAGCTTGAGAACGAGACAGGGCAGAGACGCCTGCCTGGTGATGAGAAAGAAGCTCGAGGCTCTCTCTCTCTCTCACTGAAGCCATCCATCCTTCAGGGGAACCTGGAACCTGCTGGAGCTGGACCCCAGCATTATATTTTTTTAAAGTTTATTTCTTTATTTCAAGAGAGAGTGAGAGTACAAGTGGGAAAAGGGCAGAGGGAGGGAGAGCTAGAATCCCATTCAGGCTCTGCGCTGTCAGCACAGAGTGCCATGCAAGGCTCAACCTCATGAACAGTGAGACCATGACCTGAGTCAGAATCAAGAGTTGGAGGCTTAACCGATGGAGCCCCCCAGACGCCCCTCAGGTATATATTTTGATAACTTTCTAATTCATCCCTTTCCCCCTCTCCCCTCTAGTCCCTTGGCAACCACTGATCTTCTTGTAAGTTGTTGTATTCTAGGATTTTATATTGATATAATAATACATTATACATACATTTTTCTTTTTTTCTAATTTCTAAAGAAAGCACCAACTACTTTCCCAAAATGATGTATAATTTTACATTTCTATCAACAGTAAATGAGCATTCTACATTCTCTACATTGTGAGACACTTGGTATGGTTAGTTTTTTAATTTTAGGCATTTTAACTGATGCATAGTGGTATCAAATTTTCTTTTAGATTTGCATGTGCTAATGACTCATGATGTTGAACATTTTTTTCTTGTGTTTGTCATCCATATATTTCCTTCAGTTAAGTGTCTGTTCAAAGCTTTTGCTAATTAAAAACAAAATAATTGTTTTATAATTATTATTTTTATTTTTTAATGTTTTGTGTATTTATTTTGAGAGAGAGAAAATGTGTGTGTGGGGGGGAGGGCATACAGAGAGGAGAGAGGAAGTCCTAAGCAGGCTACATACTAACAGTGGGACTTGATCTCATGAACCGTGAGATTATGATGTGAGCTGAAATCAAGAATCAAAAGCTCAACCAACTGAGAAACCAAGGTGCCTTAAAATGATTACTTTTAAAATGTGTTTTATAATTGTTGTGTTTGAGAATTGTTTACATATTCTGGAAATGAGTCCTTTACTAGCTATATATTTTGCAAGGACTTCCTCCTAGTCTTTTTAATTTAATAGTTTTAATAGTGTGATAAAATTCAATTAATCAACTTGATTTATAATAATGATATTTGTATTGAAGGTAAGATATTTGATTAATTCAAGGTCAAATTTTAAAAGTTAATGTAGAAGGTTGATAGGTTTAGGTTTATATTTAAGTCAGTGATATCCATTTTGAGTTGCTTCTTAAAAATAGTGAATGAATTGATATATATAGATATAGATATAGATAAATATATCTGTATTGCTATTATTGACATTTGGATATTTAGCACCATATGCTGAAAAATCTCCATAGGGTTGCTTTTGGATCTTTGTCAAAAAAGCCTCCCTGTATGTAAGGGTATATTTCAGGCCTCTATTCTGACCCATTCAAGTATTTGTATATCTCGACATAAACAATTTAATAGCACCCCGTCTTGACAACTGCTTCTTTATAATCAGTCTTGACATTAGGTGGTTACTGCTAGAATGTTCTTCATTTAAACAAACTGCTTTGGTTATTCTATATTCTTTACATTTCTCTATATATTGTAGACTCTTTAGAATTCTTCCCATACAATTGCTTAGATCAAGTTTTCCTTATGATCAAATCAACACCTTAGTAGCTTAGCTTATATCATTTATTCATTGATCCACTCATACCACACATTAAGTGCCTACTATGTGGAAGGCACTATACTATATGATAGTGTTCATGAGCAAACGAAGGTATATCCCTTTACAGTATAGTAGGGTATGTATAATTTAAAAAAAAAGTTTATAGGGAGTAAACATAGGAATGATAGAAAACTTATAACTTCCAAAAACATTTAAAGGAGGTGATAAGATTTTTTTTGGAGGATATGATATTTGAGCTGTACTATGTACTCTGATAATTCAACCACTATTTCTAGGAGGAAACATTTTAAGAATTTATCACATGAGTTCATCACAAACATTTTTGGAATGTACTACTTGTTGAATCTGTGAAATAAATAAAGAAAACCTCACTCAAAATGGAGCTGGTACCCTGAGGGGAGCTCTTATACATTTCTACTTGCCTTAAAAAGCATACCTCGGGGCGCCCGGGTGGCTCAGTCGGTTAAGCCTCCAACTTCGGCTCAGGTCAGATCTCACGTTCCTGGGTTCAAGCCCCGCGTCGGCTCTGTGCTGACAGCTAGCTCAGAGCCTGGAGCCTGCTTCCGGTTCTGTGTCTCCTCTCTCTGCCCCTCCCCCTCTCATGCTCTGTCTCTCTCTGTATCAAAAATAAATAAAACATTTAAAAATAAAAATTAAATGGTGAGTATCCCTGCCTGTCACGCGGGAGGCCAGGGTTCGATTCCTCGATGGGGAGAAGCGTGCTACCTTTTCATAAAAATAAAAATTAAAAAAAAAAAAAGAAGCATACCTCACATTACTCAATGGGAAGATTACTTTGCATACCCCAGCAGGAGGAAGAGAATTTCTCCTGGCCCAAGCAACAGTTCACTCTGTGAGAACTCTGTGAAACAGCCACCCAGTTTCCTCCTTTCCCCTATAAAAGCAAGCTCCTCTCCTCTGTTTTTGGAATTTGCCTATGGTTCACCGTAGTCTGCATATCCAAATTGCAAATCTCTTGCTATTCCAAAATGAATTCATTTTGTTGTTAAAATAATTGGCTGTTTTGTTTTTTAAGGTCAACAAATCAATATTGCAAGGTGATATATTTTAGGATTGATACATTTTGTGAAATATCTTACTCATTTTATAAGGTGGCTTGAGGACTACAGTAATAGTCCCTGTGTCTTGTCTATTGTACAATTTATTTATGCTATGTTAATTAGGCTAAAAAATAATTGTTCCTGTTGTTGTTTCCTGGTGAAGTAAACACAAGTCATTTTAAATCATTTCACTCTTGGCCATGAACTCAAAAGGATATAAAACTTAATGTGGCTCATGACTGTTTGTCATATTATATTTGTCATGTAACTTAGGGAAAATTAAATAATTAAGATATGTGAGAAAGTTAGTGAAAGTTAATAATTTAAATTTCCAGCAAGGTTAAAATTACTAGTTTGTACTGTTTCTATAAACAAGAGTTCAAAATAAAAATATAGGGTGATTGCTAATTGTAGAAGTAAATACATAAGGTATTCATTAAAGTTAAAGAGCTGCTATTATCGTCATTCAAATAATAATGATGATAGTACAAAACTAGATATAAATTTAAATCATTCTAAAATGCTTTTTGTGGGACAAAACATCAAGAGCACTGCCATGCTGTAGACCTCCTGGTTTATTTGCATCTGCTTTCAGTGTCTTCTCAATGTATGTGTATCTATATCTATATCTATATCTATACGCATGTATGCACATACATACAAATACATATATTTTTATATATTTTTAATGACAAAACAATTCTTCATAACTAATATTAGACTGACCTCTTCCATAACAAGTATGATTTTTTCCCCTTAATTTACAATCAATTTTTGTGTTCTCTTCACTATTCTGACCCCAGGAAGTTGATCTTGATAGATTGCAAAGGGATTCAATAGCAGAAAATTGGATGATGAGATAGGGATGTTTCTTTACTTTGCACTTTGGTGATGGACCAGGCTGTGATCCCTCTTTCAGGGTTCCAGCAACCTTTGGATCCAGAGGCACTATTTTCCTATTATGCCTTTTGTACTTCTGGGCCTAGGGAAGGAAATGGCTTCTGGCTATAGCTTGCTTTTGGTTTTGTAAATATCTTTTGTTTGTTCCTTTAACCCTTTCCACAACTCTGTAAATAATATCTACTATAAATTCTCTTTAGAATTCCAGATTAATATTTTCTTATGATTCTGGTAGGCCCTAACCAATATAATAGTAATATAAAGATATAATATAACTAACATAATAATAAAATATCTAGAAAAATTTGAATAGCATTGCATGTAGTGAAACTGATACTACCAAGTTTAAATGAACAGTTTTAATTTTTATAATGTGTTAGGTATGGAAGCCAATTTTATTCATTCTATAAATTTAAAGTATATGCCTATGATGTTTTAGTCTTTGATGATACCTAGATGAATAGAATATGATCTCTTTACTCAAGAAAGAATAGAATATTGTGAAAGGTTTCCCTCCAGACTGCTACATATTTGAGACAAGCAAATTCAGGAAAAGAAAAAAAAATTACCATCATTATAGTGTGAGCAATATAATATACCCAAGTATGATAGCAAATCATAAAAAATTTCCTAGAGGGGCTGAAATAATTCTAATTTAATATTCCAAGGACATGTCTGGATTTTGCTCATGTGTCTGTATTCCTAAGTAAGCTGGGCTTTTAATTTTAATCTTTGTCTAGGGGAGATATGTAATTGAAAAATGATATGTAGATTCAAATAATGAGAGATTCAAGGTAATGTTGTTTATGTGAAGCTCTTCCCTCCATTTTTTATTTGCATGAGACTGAATAGATTGTCCAAACCAAGACACATAACAATAGATGAGATATTATAAGATATTAAAATATTATCAAATAATATTTAATCATATAGGAAGCTTTCATCTCACTCATTTTTAATAGAAGGGCAAAAGTACAAGTTCTCACTAAGGGTTTTGAGGATTCACATGTGTAGAGTCTTTGATGTTGAGCAATCTATGCTTATTTTTATACATCAACTCCACTTTTCTGATAGCTTTAGTTATCAGCTGGTAAGGTGGGCAAACAGAAATAAAAAATCAGAATTGAGTTTCACCATTATTTTGATAGAAAAAATGCATTTAAATATATATGTTGCATACATCCTTACAAAGTATGGATCAATAGGAAAGTTAACTAATAGCAAGCAATACTTACTTCCATAACTAAGCCCAACACAAACCATGATATGCCACGCAACAGGCAATATGTGAACCTTCAAACAACATTTTAAAAAGGTAGAGAATCCTTGGGGAATGAAGGAATATTAAAAGAGAACTTCCCAGTCCAGACTGAAGAAAGTCTGGATGCTTAGCGGGGGATAGTTGATGGAAAAGTTTTTGACTCCTTACTGACATACTTAAAAAAAGGACAAATAGCAGCACCAGTCCAGGAACAGATGTGCCAGAATAGCAGTGTCAGGATGGGACGAGACGCAGGTGAACCCATGCAGGCCCATCTCCCACTGGTGGGTGCTCCTTGCTAACCCCCGTGTTCACTACACTCTCAGGGCCGGACCATGACAATTTTAGGAGTATGTCAGTCCCCAGAGCAGTAATATGAACAAGTCAGGCACATCTGCTGAGAAAGTATCAAATAGTGGTGAGGGAAAAGGGACAACGTGGTTTTTGCCTGGTCATGTCCCAAATCTCTTCACCTCTTGAGCTTTCTGTACCCTCCTGCTTTCTACCACAGCAACGTGGCCACAAAAAGCCAAAAGAATGGGGAAACTCAATTCTGATTTTTGAATTTCTGTTTGCCCACTTTCCCAGCTGATAATTAAGCTATCCGAAAAAAAGGAGTTCATGTACAAAAATAAGCATAGATTGCTCAACATCAAAGACTCTACACATGTGAGTCGCCAAAATCCTCAGTGAGCACTTGTACTTTTGCCCTCCTACTAAAAATGAGAGACCTCCTAATAAAATGAGTGAGATGAAAGCTTCAAAAAAATTAAATAATATGCTAGAATCTATCTTAGATTTCTAAACTTATTTTCTGTAATAACTTTCTGTTATCTTCATATTTATTTTCTAAGAAAATTTCCAACTTAGCATTAAATAATATTTACCACAAAAATATTTATCCCAAAGCCCATATATAAAAAAAATCTAAAAGTGCTAAATATATGTGCGTCCTGTTTGCTTACATTATTTTTACACGATTAAGGAAAGATGAACAAAGAACATTAGCGACCTAACACAAAACAATCTTCCATAATTTCTCAAACTGTACCAACATGATTAGTTCTAATCTTAGGTTTCTGAGTGGTAAGTAAACTTCAGGGACTCAGAGCATTATTTTTATACATTTAATCCTTCATTAATAAGTTTTCTAGCACTACCTGCCCCACTACTCTGTGAAGTGCTTGTTTTGCATTTCTTTTTGCTGGAGAGTCCTTCTCAGCCGGGTTTTGGAACTGACAGTTTTGCTTGTGGTGATAAGAGCCTGGGGCCTCAGTGGCATGCTCAGTACTCCAGGGTTTCCAAAACAAGACAAAACAAAACAAAACAAGACAAAAAAATATAAACAAAGAAACAAACCAAGACCCCACACCTCTAAAATCAGAAGAACAAGACTGACAAAAGGCAAGTATTGCAGTGAGGTAAAAAAGAAAAGCAGGCAAATTAATCATAATCTATTCTTACCTTTGTTAAAGATTCAGGTTCAGCTATTTTGCATTACAGTTAGCCCTTCCACTAATTTCTGGTTTTTCTTTAATGCTGGTTGACAACCTGTAAGGAGAAAGTTGTTTATTAGTGAGGCCTAAATAGGTGTAAACCTTTTCTAAAACTGTTTCTAAAGCAGGTTTCTAAATGCTTTGCAGTATGCCTAACCAATATGTATAGGAACAGTTAAATCAGGATGGCAAAAACTAATGAAGGATTAAATGGGCCAGCCATTATCTGCCCCAGCAGCTTGTAGATACACGTAATCATGAAGAACTTCTGAAAAAAAAATCAGGACTTTTTTATGTGAGATTTTCTGGAGAGCCAGGAGAGGAATTTTTTTTTTCATCCCACAATGATGAAGTACAATCTAGTGTTCTCAAGCCTCCTGACCTGTGTTTAGACATAGGGTTTCATAATAGGATTAACCAGGATGTCACGGCCTCTTTCCTATAACCTCAGATATAAGAACTGCAGTCTCTCAAAATAATCCTTCTAAATATTTCTGGGTCATCTTACATGTACTCATGAGCATGGCTTCTCCTGTCCGTCACTGATTGCTGCTCCAAAAGGCAAGAGGTAAGGACAACCTTATCCAACCAGCATCTCATCTGTTGAACCAGAAGCTTCTGAGGTTCTGAGATACCAAAGCTATTTTCCTTCTCTTTTTCTTTTTTTTTCTTTTTCTTTCTTTCTTTCTTGCTTGCTTGCTTGCTTTCTTGCTTTCTCTCTCTAAGATCATTATTATTTTCCCTTTGGCTATTAAAAGAAGGATGATATGTGCCTCTCTATACCTCATTTGTAAAATACCTCTCAATACGTTCTGTTTTCTTTTTTCTTTTTTTCCTTCTATGGTCCTAGTCTGCAGAATTTCAGGAATTTCTGTATCTAAAATATGTAAAGTGGTTAAGCATTTACCACACAAGAGACATTAGCAGCAAACATTACCGACAATTAAGAATACCAGGCAAGCTTACAAAATTATAAAGGTTTAAAAAGGATTTATGGGGGCGCCTGGGTGGCTCAGTCAGTTAAGTGTCCGGCTTCGGCTCAGGTCATGATCTGATGGTTCGTGGGTTCGAGCCCCGCGTCGGGCTCTGTGCTGACAGCTAGCTCAGAGCCTGGAGCCTGTCTTCTGATTCTGTGCCTCCCTCTCTCTCTGACCCTCCCCGACTCACGCTGTCTCTCTCAAAAATAAACAAAACATTTAAAAATGTAAAAATGATTTCTGAATAAATTCTGATTTGAAATATTTTGTTCCTCTTGACGTCACTGTTGGTATCTATATAGTCGCAGATTAAACTCAGAGCTCTTCATTAAGTGTCTTCATTGTTGATGTACTTAGTTCTGTTTCTTCCTTCCACAAACACATTTCACAAAGTCCTCTAGCATGAGTCCAGTAGAGTGCAAGCTACCATCTGGACAACAAACATAATGAACTCAGCATCTCCTCTCCCCTCACAGTCAAAGTTTTTTCAGATTCACAATATACCTGGATTTTAGTAAACTTCTTAGCCCTGATATAAATCCTATTTGGTGATGTGTCCCTTTAGTTTGGTAGCATATCCAGACCTCACTATCTGCTCACACCCGAATTGTAAATGTGCTATACTAACCAATTTTACCTTTAATTTCAAAGATCAATCAGGTGGGTATATCTCTCTAGAAAATGGTGACTAAATGTGAAACTGGCAGCCTTGCACAGATTATATGATCTTTCATTCCAATAAAACTTCATTAAAATATGCAGTGCAAAAGAGAAGGAATCATGAAATAATTTATTGACTTACACTGGACTTATTATTACATTTCTGAGATACTTGGGAAATGTATACAAGATATTTTAATACCGAGCCATTAATCTCATGATGTGGTTCTCATACTCTGAGTAATATTGTGTATTGCTCAATCATATCCCTTCTCTGCATTCACTAGGAGCATTTTACATATCAAATCAATCTAAAATGAAAGACAAGGTCAAATTTAAAGAGAAAAGCAGTCACAAAATGGCAATGTAAGATGTTTGGGTGTATGTGGACAGGTTCTTATTTTAGGAGATGTGGATTTACATAATAATTGCTTTTGTACTTTTTAGTACCATCTGCTAAAGCCATGCCTCTGTGGTGGGCTGTCTCTCTTACCATTTCACTTTCTTGTACCAGGTTAGCTAAAGAGTTAGCTAAAGGATAACCATTTGAAGTCCTTTATATAAAGCATAATGATATTGTAAATGATATTGTACACAGTAATTTTCTTAACCTTCCTATATTTTTTAATGAAATGATTGAAACAGTGTGCAGAAGCCTGAGACTCAATTTCCTAAAGCTTCTGTAATTCAATAAATTTCCTTACAGCTACTGGCAACACTGACATATGAGTTTTAGAAACAATAAATTACTTGTCCAAAGCAGTATCCTGAATGAGTCATTTTGAAAATCTGACTTAGAGAACAAAAGTTACAGCCTTATGACAATGACCCACAGCAATTTGCACAGACACCAGTCAGCTGAAAATCAAGATTAGATTAATTCCTTCAGTTGTTTAATGAGCTTTGTAACATAATTTGTATTAGATTTTTCACAATGGTGAAGACATATAATAACCCAGATAGATTACCTTCTGTTACTACACTATGGTTCACTAATTCATAAATGTAAAACCATCTTTTAGGCATGCACATTACTATCACTGAATGCAAAACAGTAGTTGAGTAATCAAGCTGATCACACAAGTCCTGGAATATCATACCAAAACAAAACAAAATAAAACAAAATGTATAAACAGGACCATTCAACTAAAACTTTAGAAACATCAGCAACAAGTCCTTATCTGTAATCAAGTACTCAAAATATTTAAGGCTTGTACTTACCCAACATTTACGTGTAAGCTGGTACTGGTAAGACCACCCACACTGGCATCACATCTATTCCACTTATGCATTCAAGTAAAGGTGATACCAAAACTGAATATCTCTTACATTGTTATTTCTGCCTCTGTAAATTTTAGGCCTTGCCTGACTCTGAAACTTTACTTTCACTCCTTGATGCTGCCTAGGGATATTACAGTACGCTGTGAGAAGAGATTCCATAATTTCATATGTTTTGTTTGTTATTCCTAGGATATTCAAGTCTCACCATAGCATGTGGCCTCAGACCCCTCACTGGTGGTTGGGTACAGAGATGCATTAACTTTGTTTTCAGCTGCCTTAGCGGCTTGGACAATCTTAGTAGCCTGTGTCAGGAAGTTTTGTCTGTCTTCCCTGTTGGCTTGATTGGGTTTATATTCACTCAGTCTGGGACAAGGGGGTGGATTTAACAGGGCGCCTCAGGAGAAGTTGTAGCTGGCACTGAAGCAGCTTTCCTTTCTGCCAGCCAGTGAGAATGTAATCATGCACTAGTTCACTTTTCATAGGGACCCTATAAACTTATTTCATCTTTTGTTTGAACAGCCACTTAAATAATTGTACCTGATTTCTTGTTTCTTTACTTTTCTTTCTCTGTTTTCGTTCCTCTGGTTTTTTACTTTCTTTTGGAGAGTCTAGATTTTCATTTCAGTAAAACCTATGCTAGAATAAATCTGCCATGGTATTTCAGAGACACTCCCATCCTTTCAATAGGAGAATTGCATGTGGAGCACATGGTGGAAGGCATGTCTAAATCTCAGTGTCTGCCATAGTTAGGGTCAGAGCCATATTTTATTTAGAAGCTGG
This sequence comes from Suricata suricatta, assembly GCF_006229205.1. Taxonomy (NCBI): domain Eukaryota; kingdom Metazoa; phylum Chordata; class Mammalia; order Carnivora; family Herpestidae; genus Suricata; species Suricata suricatta. The sequence continues at coordinate 52,025,576 of NC_043714.1, forward strand.
TCTCTGATTATCACATCGACAGTTCAGGAATGCTGCTGTCACTGACATTTCTACTGTTTCTGTGGAGCTCTTCCATTTCACACCCAGTGAGAGTAATTCAAGTTTCCTTTCTATACATGGAATTTTCTCCCTCCAATCTGCACTAAAGAGACATGACTATTACTTTATTAGTCATTGATAAAAACTAAACACTACAGAATGCTGTGGACTAATATTCACAATAAACATTCCTTTTCATCCTTCAGTGTCCAGAGATAAACTAATTGCCTTAAGTCAACTGACCTAGGACTACAGGAAGGTGGGAATTCCTTAGGCATCTTTAACAAAAGGTTTATCAGCAAAATGGCTGACTTCTCTTATACCACAGCCCCTGCTTTCTGAGATTGTCTTTCCATCACATTTGTTGGTTTAAGAACCAACAATTAAGGGGGGGGGGGGGAGCACATCAGGGTGAAGCACAATATTCTCCCACATCTACAACATAGCTTCTTGTTTAGAATGTGGATCTATTTTCATCTAAAACACCTGAGAAAATCTAGTTGCTTCATTACTTGTGTTATTTCCCTCTCCTCCAAGAGGTTTCAGTTTCATGAGGGAAGTTTTAATAAGTAATCACATAATTTATATCAGCTGATTTCCTCCTCATTTGGCTTTAGATTCACATTTCAGCAATTCGCTCATGCAGAAACCCATGCTATTTGTATTCTATTGGCAAGATATACCTCTGGTAATTTGTCACAGAGTTTTTTGTCCATAAAACTGTGAGTAAAACCATGGGTTAAAAAAAAAAAAAAAAAACAGCCACTAAGGCATCACCTTTTCATCAGAATTTCACAGCATCTCCCTATCATTATATTCTTCAAAACCTAAAACCTCTAAGTGACAACATAGCTATGGAGCAAGTTTGAGTCGGTCATCAACTGATCCCAATATGACATGATATCACATTTACTTAGTTTTATAGAAAGATAAAAGCACACAATACAGTAAATATGACATCATTATCTCAATATGTTGGGAGCCCAGATATCATCATTAAAATATCTCTTATCTACATAAGATACTTAGATTGCCACAGATATGTATTGATCACCTTGACCTAGACATTCCCTATTCTTAATGTCCTGACAATCTCTTATATTATGTTACCATATGGGGCAAACATGTGCAAGTGAACACTCAGCTTCCTCAACAGAGGTGCAGTGACCATTTCCATCCCCCTTATCCCCACAGAGGAAGATCTTTAAGCTCTTTAGTTTCCAAGGGAACAGTAATGGGGGGAGACAGAACCCAAGTGCATTCCAAGGCAGGTATGGGTCAGCCCTCTCATGATGTAAATCCTTCACTCTCCAGTTCCTTCTTTCGTTGTTATTATGTTTTCTCAAGGGCTAATGGTAATTAAAATAATATTATATGACATGTAGGTGATTGTATAAATAAAATCAAATGCTGAAATGGTGAGAAAAAAGCTATAGAGTAACCATCCATATGATATGAGTGAGCCACAGATCTTTTTACTTTAGTTTAAGAATCACTATTCCGGGGGCACCTGGGTGGCTCAGCCAGTTAAGCATCTGGCTTCGTCTCAGGGCATGATCTCACAGTTCGTGGGTTCAAGCCCCACGTCGGGCTCTGTGCTGGCAGCTAGCTCAGAGCTTGGAGCCTGCTTCAGATTCTGTGTCTCCCTCTCTCTCTGACCCTCCCCTGTTTGCACTGTCTATCAAAAATAAATTTAAAAAAACCAAACAACAAAAAATAAATTAAAAACAAGAATCAAACTCAGTAAGAAGCAATCTGAAGCAAATTCTACTTAATTTTTATCTCTATTGCTAACTCTATTTATCTCTGTATAATTAAAGGGAAGAGAATATACAGTAGAAAAATAATTAGCATCCATTGCTTACATTTAATTACATTAGAGATCATCTCTATTTCATCTTTGCATGTTAATCAAATAATCAATAATCAACCACTTCTAATTTCTATTATACTGCTTGCATTATATCATGTTGTTTTTTTATTATATATATATATGTATATGTATTAGTATACTATGAGCAGAAAGATGGCTTTTCAATTCTGTAGGTATGTATGATATAGTACCAAGTGAATAAAAAGCAATGTTATTGGAATTTAATTAATAACAACTAAAATTATAATACAATTTTTATGACTTTGGGATTAAAGAGGGAAAAGAGTCCCTATTAAAACTAGTTAGCAATGTTTTGACATAAGTTAATAGAATCAGTGTGCTTAATTTAAAAAAAATTATATTTTACATAATTATAATTAGGTTCACCATTCCAGAATAGCATAGAAATTTTGTTAAAATTAAAGTGATAATTGCATGTTTTAGATAGTTGTCAATTTCTGCCTAGAAAAACAATATTAGAGGTACAATTAAGTTAAATAACCAAGAAAACTTCCATTTTAATGAGATGTGATGGGAGGAGGAAACTTTTAGACACAATTTAAGACAGTATGTGACTTTATATTATAATTGCAGTGAGGACCAGATATTGGGTTCAGTGACTTAAAGAAATAGTCTAAGTGCAAGAGATAAACATACAAACAAAAAAGTACCTCTCTCAACCCCACACACACACACACACACACACACACACACACACACACGGACACCAATTGATAAGAAGATCAATCTGGCTGCTATGAACTGAATTGTGTCCCCTCCTGCGTACACATGTTAAAGCCCTAACCCCACTGTGTGGTGGTATTTAGAGATGGGAGTTTTGGGATGTAAGTTTAAATGAGTTCATGAGGGTTGGGGTTTCATGACGATATTAGTACCCTCATAAGAACAGATATCAGAGTTTTTCATCCTTATGAGAGGACACTGGCAGAAAACAGCAGTCTACAAAACAGGAAGAGAGCTTTCAGTAGAAACTAAACTTCTCTAACCTGGATCTTGGTCTTCCCAACTTCCAGAACTGTGAGAAATAATTTTTGTTGTTAGATTACCTAGTTCATGGCATTTTATTATGGCAACTTGAGCAGACTACCCAATTACCCTCTCTTGATAATACAGCTTAGAATTATCCATCATGTGATCTAAGAGGGGGAATTATTTTTTTCACAAGTAATAATTTAGTTGAAATATTATCATTGGGTTATGTTTATCCAACCTTGTCCTCCAACAAAGTTTTTATTATTTGTGTGTATTTTTGGTTTCATTTTCAAAATGTTTCCCTCCTTAATCCTCTATTTATATTGATACCACATTACTTGAGCAAAATGATATTACCAGATCATTGTTGAAGAAACAGAGACACATAGTTTAAGGGATTCACTTATTGCTAAACAATTATGTAAAATGGCTTTCAATCAAAGTATCTGAATTTAGTCTTGTCTACTCTTTAATTATTACCTTAAATATTTTTGAAAATCATGGTCCAAATTATGCCATTCCATACTTCTTAAGACCAAACATGAAATGTCTTCAGTTAAAATAACTAATTATTAAAATAATATGCTAACAACTTAGCCTGGGATACATTTATATAGTACAATCATTGTGATGGTCTCAATGTGTCCCTCTGAAAGTCTTAACTCCCAAAGATAATGATGTTTTATTATTAAAAATAATAAAGGTGGATTTTTGGGAAAGGATTAAGTAATGAGTACAGAGCCCTAATGAATGGAATCATTTACTTATAAAAGAGGCTCCAGAAAGTTTCTTAGCCTCTTCTGGCATATTAGGATACAATTACAAGGCTGAAGCCCAGAAGAGGGCTTTCACTGAACCACACCAGTCCTTGATCTTGACCTCCAGCCTTTAGACTGTAAGAAATAAATTTCTGTTCTTGATAAGTTACCCAGACTGTGTTATTTTGTCAGAGCAACTCAAGCAAACTAAAATAGAAATCTGGTACTGAGAATGGGTGCTGCTAAAAAGGTGAAGTGACTTTGGAACTAGATAATGGACAGGGTCTGGAAAAGTTTCATACTGCATACTAGAAAATACTTACATTGGCAATGAATGGGCTATTAAAGATGATTTTCATGGCAGCTCAGAAGGAGAAGAGGAGAGCTTTAAAGAAAGGCTCAATCTTCTTAGAGAATACTGTGGGGAGCCGCAAAGACTCAGCTGCTTGGCCATTTGCTAGCCGGATTTGTCACTCCCTGAGGGGAGTTGCAGAATGGGCAGGGGAGCGCCACTCCCTGTCAGAGGAGCCAGAAGATCAAAGATCAACCGCCTGCAGGCAGGGTGGCTTCAGCCCCTCAGGCGCTGTGCTAGAACACTTTGGTCTGGTTCCCCTTTCTACTCCAGTCTTAATCTCTTAACCCTGTTTCCTAGCAACTGACCTGGGTCAGCTGCCTTGTTTCCCTGCCTTGAAACCTTTATAAGAGACAGTTTTCTGAATAAATCTCTCTCTTTCTTGCCTGATCGGAAACCGTGAGTTGTGTCTTTACTCTCTGTGTCTCCCTCTCCTGCCCCCTTTTTCTCTCCCTCCCTCAGGAAAAGAACCCACGAGGACTCTCTGCCCTGCCGGTAGGGGTGGACTAGACAGGTACCACTGAACGCCGGGGACAAGCACGGACCTGGCCTCCGGGTTAAGACAGAATACATAAGTGTTCATGAATAGAATGTTGATTAAAATATGGATAGTAAAGTTCATTCTGATGAAATTTCAGATGCAACAAGGAACATGTTATTGGAAACAAAGAAAAGTGATCTTTGTTGTGAAGTGGCAAAGGGCTTGGATTAATTGTTTGCATCCTAGTGTTTTGTGGGAGGCAGAATAGTGAACAATGAAATTGAATATTTGGCTGAAGAAATATCTGAGCAAAATCCTGAAGCAGCAGCTTGGCTTCTCTTGAATGTTTATAATAAAATAAGAGTGTAATAACTTAAAGACAAAATGAGTACTTGTTAAGAAAACAGAATTTAAGTGTTTGGGAAGGTTTAGTCTTGATGGACTAAGATGGACTAAAAAACCAATATGCACATCCTCTTCATGGACACAAACATTTGTATTATTCCTATTCATTTTTCAAATGTTATCACTTCTATGAAGACTTCTGACACGTACCAAGACTTTTTTCTCTTTTCTATGTTTCATAATATTCTGCTATTTTATTACAATACACTTATCATAGTTTAAAGCTAATGAAATTTTTTCCTGCCATTAGCTTTTGAATCAGTTTTGTTCAAATTTACAAAATCAGTACCTAGTTCCTCCGTTCTCAAGAAATATAACAAAAAGTGTCTGTGTGTCTGTATCTGAGTATATTAGATCAAGGTGGTAACAAATATTATTTTACTGAGACGCGAAAAATCCATGTCTTAGTAAATTTATGTTGTACGCTCAGTTATTACAATGAACTTGTCAGGGAGTTGTATTTGTCCATATCAATAAAAGCATTTGAATATTTCACGAGATTGGAATATTCTCTTAGAAAGAAAACAATGCAGATAGAAAAACCATCTATACCATAAAATATAAAATAATAGATTAATATATTAAAGTGATCTACCTCAAAATATTTTAGAACAGGTAGGAAAGTAGTCAATTATGATGTGATTAAGTAATCAACATGTTTACATTATAAAATATAAATTATCCTCCAACTACACTACCATATATGGAGCTCTTCTAAGATATATGAGTCAGTGTATATCAGTGTTGTATAACTTTCAGTATAATCTAGATATGAGTTTATTGTTAAGCTGGGTTCTTGTTTAAGAAAAAAAAGAGTATACCACTTATCACACCGCTAAAATTCAGGGTAGCCATATTTCTTCTTTTATGTAATATGTATCCACATAGTTCTGCAAAATTTCTGATCAAAGTACGGCTATGTTTTTTAAATTTCAACTCAAAGAAATTTGGAGCCATGGATCAGGAACAAAACTGAAGAAAAGGATAAACACCTACTCTTGTCAGCAGATGTGAATTGTCAGGAATAAGAAATGATTACAGGATACTGTGACTGAAGTTGGTCCTACTGGCAAAATGATTGACCTCATTTTCAGATGTAGATCTGGATGTTCTTCCCAGTTTGTCAATACCTACACTCTTCACTTTTCTAACAGTCAGTATTATTCTCTTTACTTAATTTTTTTATATTATATCACAGACTTTGTACCACAAAATAAACTTTTACTTCTGAGAATAAAGTCTTTTAAAGTACTGTGGTTTGACCTAACAAAAACAATAAGAATAACAACCTCTGGAGACATTATTATTTTTTGTTTTAAATATTTATAAATATATCTCCCCTGACCTCACATTATATAATTACTTAGTTAATTCTTTTAATAATGTTTTAGAGTGAACGTATGTCCCTATTATGTGTTTTATATGATTGGAAAAGTAGAAAGACTATTTTGGAAGGAAGAGGCCCCACAGTTTTAGAGATAGAAGAGGACATTACACATGACAAAAATTTATGATATTTCTGAAGAATAATAAGAAATGAGAATGGAAATTGTTGGCTTTGCTTCACATAGAAGTCCTTTGTGGTTTTCTTCATAATATTCTTAATTTTATATGCTAATTATTAGTATTGCATATCTAAGTTTCTAATAACATCAGAAGAATGTCTAGTTGATGTGTAAAATGTGACTACTAGAGCTTGAAAGCATAGGACCAGAAAGACATATGAAATTCTGGCAAAAAAAGGGGTGTCTGAGTGTCTCAGTTGGTTATGCGGCCGACCTTGGATCAAGCCATGATCTCACAGTTTGTGGGTTAAGCCCTGCATCGGGCTCTGTACTGACAGTTCAGAACCTGGAGCCTGTTTCAGATCGCTCTCTCTCCGTTCTTCCTCCCACTCCTGCTCTGTCTCTCTCTCTCAAATATAAATGTTAAAAATTTTTAAAAATTCTGGCAGAAAGAAAAACAAAACAAAACTAAGGAAAAAAGATCAAACTACTTATTTGTCTTTAATGTAAGGAGAAATGGCTCAACGGCACAAAATTTTGCTTTAAAAAATGACTTTGTAAGATATGTTACAATAAGACCAATGCTTTTTAAAATACTTCAGTTTTGATCTCCTTACTCATTTAGGTCTTAGAGTTCTAAAACATTAGGTATTTGGTAATTTTTTTTGAACTTTGAATTCTGAATTTTAAATAAGGATAGGTAACTTTTGTGGTATTTTGAGTTTCATTTATAAACTGGATGGAAGCTGTTCAAGAATTATTTGCTTTTCATGGAATCTACTTCTTTCCTCCTGAGAGACTTTGTATTAACAGCACCTGTAAAAGCCCTCTTTTTTCCCCCAGATTTATGTTAAGCATTATTTCTATTCTCCACCTAAGTATGGTGGTTGGTTATATGTTCCTTCTATTTGATCTACCTTTGTAATCCTATAGCTCCTTTTGCCTATCTTTATTATGAAAAATTTCACACTGGGCTTTAAATTCTTTGCCTGTATCAAGCACTCCATGGTAAATTTTAAAAGACAAGGTTGGGTCTTACATTTTTGTTCTTCACTAGCTCAGAACCAAGTGCTTGAAACATGGCAAGTGTTTGATATTTCTTGCTAGCTTAGATATATAAAATAGTAGGTCCTTAGATAATGCTTTCTGTGATTGCTCTTTATCCATTTCTACTGTAGAGTTATTTTTAAAGATTTTCCTTGATCCCAAATAATGTGTCTACTTCGAATTATCAATTTACTTTTCCATGTGAAAAATTATTTTGCTTTGTCAATTTCTAATTAGGCACACTTGAATCCTTTTTAAAGTAATCATTTCTTTTATTTCTAAGTACTAAAAAAGGATTCTTAAATTTTATTTTTTATTTATTTCATTTATTTAATATATTTGAATTGATTCGGATTTAAATTGAAGTTAGTTAACATACAGTGTAGTCTTGGTTTCTGGTTTAGAATCTAGTGATTCATCTCTCACATATGACACCCAGTGCTCATCCAAAAAAATGCCATCCTTAATGTCCATCACCCATTTAACCTAACCCCTACCTACCTCCCCTCCAGCAACCCTCAATTTGTACTCTACATTTAAGAGTCTCTTATGGATTCTGTCCCCCCCTACCCCGTTTTTATCTTTTTTTGTTCTTCCCTTCCACTATGTTCATCTCGTGTGTTTCTCAGATTCTACATATGGAGTTTTTTAAATGAAGCATAGTTTACATACAATGTTATATTATTTTCAGTTGAGCAACATAGTGATTCAACAATTCTATACACTTCTCAATGCTAACTACAATGAGTGTAGTCACCATCTGTCCTTATACAATGTTATTATAATATTGCTGACTATATATCCTATGATGTACTTTTCATCTTCTTCAAGCACACTTGACATCTTAAAGCCATATTTAACTCATCTCAAGTATTATCATTTTTTTAAAGGAAAATTCTCAAATTGTTCATCAGATGTATGTTTGTAATGTTTAGGAACTGATCTAAGCAATTATATATTTATGCTCTAGTATTTTTCAGTTGTTCTCCTTAAAAACTAGGCTCACTTGCTATTTGATATATTATTTATAATAAAACCATATCAATTTTCTTTCTTTAAGTAATATGTAGTACCCATAAATTATGATAGCAAGTGGGAAATACAGCATAACCTAATCTTAAATCACATTACATGGACAAAAGTATATTTTAAAAATTAATTTTGGAATTCAAACAACTACATTGGCATTGATAGTAATTTTGAGGAGTCTCTGAAAAGTAGAAGAGATTATGTTGAATATTGGGAGAAAATAAGGTCCAAAACCTATGGAGAAGACTTGAAAAAGTCCTTCTGAGAAAACAGTATGAGTAGGAAAGTTGCAAGACCAGAATTAACTAGTATAGAATCCATTAGAGTCATTCATTTAAGGTGATGTGGTAAGCTGCAAAGAGACCCTAAAGAGCAAAACTGTGCAGTTAGAAAACTTATTATGACCACACAGAGTATGCAGTCTCTACCTGTTCCCTGTTTATAGCAACTTGTTGCAGTAGTGACACTGCTTACTGCGTATGTAGATCAGAGGCCGCGGTGTCAGAAAAGCAGGATGGTATCTTTAAAAAGATAAAGCACTGGGAAACCCAACCAACAAGCATATCATCTTTTCTGCATTGTTAGAACGGTGCTATGATCAATGGGTGAATTATTCATCATAGGGAAATAAGGAACTCAGTTACTTACGTGTACACATAAGCTAGAATCCTGACTGATTCAATGAATACCAACACAGGGAGAAAAATATCAAAAAGAATTAAACAAATGAAATTCTAATATCTAGACAAAGATATTACGTCACAGGAGATTTTAAGATAGGCACAGCTGATAGTATAAAAAAGATGAAAGTTGCTTTATTTCCAACAAATATAAGCTGGATGATTATGAGTGCAAAGTACAAATAGATAGAGATCTATAAGGGTAAAATATACTTAAAATCCCAAAGTCAATAAATTTCCTAATAACCTGAATGCATATAGCTAAATAGCAGAAATTGAATGAATGAAGTTTTTTAGGATAAAACTCAAACATAAAACAAGAGAAAAAAGCAGTTTGGGGAGATACTACCAGATGCATCTATAGCTGGCATATGAACTGTTACCAGAGAAGGAAGACAATGGATGAGGGGAAGGAAAAGTCATGTACTCTTAAAAGAAATATTAGAAAAACTCTTGTCTGAAATAAGCTAATCAAAGATTTATGAACCAAAATACAAAAAGGTTGTTATATGCAAAAAGGTATTAAAATGAAAAGACTGATAGGGGCAACTGGGTGGCTAGGTGGGTCAAGCATCCCACTTTAGCTCAGGTCATGATCTCACAGTTCGTGGTTCAAGCCTCAGGTTCAGACTCTGTGCTGACAGCTCAGAGCCTGGAGCCTGCTTCAGATTCTGTGTCACTTTCTCTCTCTGCCCCTCCCACACTCATGTTCTGTCTCTGTCTCTCAAAAAAACAAAAAAAAGCAAAAATTTTAAAAATGAAATGAAAAGACTTCTAGAAATCATTGCTCTTTTCTTTAATTTTTAACACATCTTTACACAACCCCTTATCTAAAACTTATTGGCTAATTGTGTTTGTGAATCAAGATTTTTTTTTAGATTTACATAGTAACATGAAATTAAGTTTCCACTTTAGAGAACTAGAAAAAGAAAGGTAATTTAAATTCAAAAGCAATTAGAAGAAAATTAAAAAAATAGAGCAAAGACCAAGAGAATAGAAAAAAAGGAAAAAAAAAGAAAACCAACAATATCTCAAACTGATTCTAAAATGAAGTCAATGAAATTGATAAATATCACCTAAGGTAAACAGGGAATAAAAGAAAAGATATAAATTACCAATATTAAAAATAAAAGGGGTTCTCATGACAGATATCACTGATGTTAGAAGAATACTACAACAAAACCTCTGTGACCATAAATTTGATATATTAGATGTAATAGACAAATTTCTAGAAAGACTCAAAGAGATATATCCTATCAAAAGCATTGATGGGGGCACCTGGGTGGCTCAGTCGGTTAAGCTTCCGGCTTCGGCTCAGGTCATGATCTCACAGTTCTTGGGTTCGGGCCCCACGCTGGGCTCTGTGCTGACAGCTAGCTCAGAGCCTGGAGCCTGCTTCGGATTCTGTGTTTCCCTCTCTCTCTGACCCTCCCCTGCTGGCGCTCTCTCTCTGTCTCTCAAAAATTAAAAAAAAAAACATAAAAAAACCCAAAAACCATAAAAAAAACAAAAGCACTGATGTATAATAAAATAAAATGTGAAAAAAAGAGAATATATCAGGTCCAAAATTCCCTGGTTTCACTGGTGAATTCTACTAACCATTTATGGAAGAAATTATATTAATTCTATACAATCTCTCTCAGTATATAAAAGCTGAGGAGAATTCAGTAGCTTATTCTATTAGGCAAGCATGACCTTAATAACAAAACCAGCTAAAGACATTATATGGGAGGAAAAGAAAAGACTGATATCTCCCATGAACATCATTGCAAAAAATCTTCAAAAAATATTAGCATATATATTTCATCAATATTTAAAGATATTTATATATACCATGCCCATGTGGAATGTATTCTAGGTATGCAAAACTGATTCAATATTAGAAATTCAATCAATGAAATCATCCTTATTAAATGCTGAACAAGAAAAAACTTATCATATGATCACATCAGTATACACAAAATATTTTTTCACAAAATCCATAACATACAACAGGGAACTGAATGTTATGTCTCTCCAAAATCCATATGTTGAAATCCTAAGTCCCATTGTAATCATATATTAGAAGAGGGAACCTTCAGGAGGTGATTTGGTAATGAGAGTGGAGCCCTCATGAATGGCATTAGTGTCCTTATAAAAGAGACTCCAGAAAGCTCCCCTCCCTTTTCCACATCAAGAAGGCCATCTATGACAAAGGAGCAGGTCCTCACTAGACACAGAATCTGCTGGCACCTTGTTCTTGGACCTCACAGACACCAGAACTGTGAGAAAGAAATTTCTGTTATTTATAACCCATCCAGTCTATGGTATTCTCGCAGCTCAGATAAACTAAGAAAACTTCCATGGTAAAAACTATTACTGAACTATTAAGAGAGAGAAATCATTTACAAAATCTTACATCTAAGATCAGATTTAATGGCGAGAAACTAGATGCTTTACTCCTAAGATTATTAATAAAGCAAGAATGTTTTCTTTTACTACTTCTATTCACAGCTAGGGAAATACAACAAGGAAAAATGTCAAATGTATGCATACCAGAAAGCACAAAGGAAAACTGTCTTTGTTTGCAGATGATTGCCTATGAAAAAAATTCTGTTTTTGAAATTAGTTAAGGCAGGTCACAGGATAACATATCATTATATAAAGCCCAACTGTTTTTCTTTATACAAGCAACAAACATTCAAATTTAAAACTTTAAAATACCATTTCAAATATTACAATTATAAAATCTGAATAAAAGGTACAGCTCAATATGAAGAGAACTATAAGCCACTGAAAAATAAATAAAAAATCTTAATAATAAATTGAGATATATCTTGTATTTGATAATTGATGAATTTCTTATTACTAAGATGTATATTTTTGCCAAATTGAGCTATGGACACAATATAATCCTGATTAAAATCTCGGCAAGATGTTTTGTAAATATTGACACAATAATTTTAAAGTTTATATGGAAACATAAAAGATATAGAATAACCAACGTAAGAAGGAAAGCAAATTTGTAGGGTCACTCAATTTCAAGACTTGCAATAAATCTACTATGATCAAGACAGTATTACAAAAGAAGTCGGCATGGTTTTGGAAGAAAAATAAACACTAAGATCAATGGAACAGAATAGAGATCCAAGAAACAGACCCACACAATATTGATCAATTGATTTTTGACAAAGGTACAATGGAAATACAATGGACAAAGGATGGCCTTCGAACAAATTTTGCTAGGATAACTATGTAACCATATGGTTAAAAGAAAAAGAACCTGAACACAGATCTTACATCTTTCAAATCAATTAACTCAAGGCGGATTACAGGCCTTCGTTTAAAATGTAAAACTACATAATATTTAGAAGAAAACATAGTAGAAGACTTTAGGTGACCTTGGGTTTATTGCTCAATTTTTAGATACATCACTAAAGTATGGTCAATAGAGAAAAAAAAATGACCTTACTAGAATCTGAACTTTTTGTTCTTTAAAAGATGTGGCTATAAAATGAACAAATCAAGAGACAAATCAAGGGTGTGGAGAGACGGGCACCCTCCTACACTGTTGGTGGGAATGTAAACTGGTGCAGCCGCTCTGGAAAACAGTGTGGAGGTTCCTCAAAAAACTATCAGTAGAACTCCCCTATGACCCAGCAATAGCACTTCTGGGGATCCACCCAAGGGATACAGAAGGGCTGATGCATAGGAGCACATGTACCCCAATACACACACACACACACACACACACACACACACACACACACACACTGGAATACTACACGGCAATGAGAAAGAATGAAATCTGGTCATTTGTAGCAAAATGGATGGACCTAAAGGGAGTCACGCTAAGCGAAATAAGTCAGGCAGAGGACAGATCTCATATGTTGTCACTCACAGGTCTAACAGGAGAAACCTAATAGGAGACCATGGGAATGGGAAAAGGGGGGAAAGAGTTGGGGAGAGGGAGTGAGAGGCAAATCATGAGAGACCTTTGAATCTTGAGAACAAACTGAGTGCTTTTTTTTTTTTTTTTTTTTACTTTTTCCTTTTTCTTCAGAGGGAGGCGGGAAGGGGGAAAGGGGGTGTTGGTCATGGAGAGGGGCACTTGTGGGGAAGAGCACTGGGTGTTATATGGAAACCAACTTGGTAACAAACTATTAATAATAAAACAGATGTGGCTAGGAATATGAAGAGCAAACAGATGATTGAAAATGACATCACTGACACAAACCTAAGAATAATTGGTGGAACCAGAATTGTAACTGCAGTTTGCCTGATTCCAGTCTTTGTCTTCTAACTTTATAGTCACAGCATATTTAAACAGTATGTCAAAATTACTTTTTGGAAATCTCCACAATATGTATTTCTGCATGTTGGTTCATTTTAGATGTATGTTTCAGCAAAGGAAAAAGGTCATGCTAGGTATTTTAGAAACAAATGAATTTTACAGTGTTAATTAGAAGGCTATAAAACAACCTGAAGAACTAGAAGAGCAAAAGCCAGGCCATTTGCATTACATCCTGTGGCTGAATATAGCTATCCAAATGACAGGACACCACTGCCTCACACAAAGACTAGGGACCTGCAAAATTTCTCTGGGAGTACGTAGTCAAAGTTGCCCCACAGTCCCTCTGCTCATCATCATAAATGTTCCAGGAAAAGAGAGGTCTATGCCTCACTTCTTCATTTCAAATCTCAGAAGCAATGGCAAGAAAGATACAAATTTCTACTGGAGCTCTGCAGTAGTGTTTATTTGCTACTAGACCTTCATGTGTACTCCAAATAGCTCAGATTACTGTGGTTAACCTGAAAAAACATTACTTGTCAAACCCAGTGTTTTCTCCGTATCACTATATATACTGTGGCTTAAACTCTAAAAGATCTCCTAAAGTTCTGGGAGACTTCAGATAGTGATGAATACTATTAATTGGATTGGGTCAGGAAATTGAGACTGTAATAGAGGATAAAGCTTAAGCTAGGACACTTTTTCCTTTAAAGGTCAATGTGGCCACTAGCACTGAAGTGGTGACCTTGACCAAGCTTATTCAGGTAGTAGGTAATGTAGATCAGGAATCAGCTTTGGGGCGCCTGGGTGGCTCAGTCGGTTAAGCCTCCGACTTCGGCTCAGGTCAGATCTCATGTTCGGGGGTTCGAGCTGGCCTCAGGCTCTGTGCTGACAGCTAGCTCAGAGCCTGGAGCCTGCTTCCGGTTCTGTGTCTCCTTCTCTCTCTGCCCCTCCCCCTCTCATGTCTGTGTCTCTCTCTCTATCAAAAATAAACAAAACATTAAAAAAAAAGGAGTCGGGTTTGAGTTGGCCTAACTCTGAAACTTTTATATTCCTCAATAAAAATATATGCATTGAAATCCTTACAATGCTGTCTTGTAAACTGGTGAGATTACAGTGTTTCAAATAATCAAGAAGCAACAGCAAGAAAAAGAATAAATATCGCTGCCAGTGTGCCAAGGATTGAATGGTTAGTTCCCAGTAGTCCCATATATTTATTGGATCATGTTTCAAAGACCTTTCATCCTTAAAATTTCAAATTGTGCATAGAAAAACATCTTGATATAAAACCTGATCATGCCCCATCAAATTCCATTATGTATTTAATTAAGATACTAATGAGACAACTCTGCAATTGAGTGAGAAATTAACTTACTAGTTTATTGCTAATAGCCAAAATTATTCGGACCCCCTCCACATTCCATCATCACACAGTACTTGGTAAATTAATTTCCAGTTACTGTTTAAAGTATTCTTCCTATTACGTATCAGAACTTCTCATGTATCTTCTAAGAACCGTTTAGAAATGGCTCATTTAAGCTTTGTAAAACATAACAGTGTAATTTCAAACATAGCATTTTGCTCTTTCTGAAATTGAGTTCATTTAACATCCTTTGTGTTTCAGTTTCATGGGCTCGTCCTTATTTCAATGGTTATTTTAACAATAAAAGATTGATGTAAATTTATGATATCAGTCACAAATTATTTCCCTGCCAACAGTTTTCCATGTAAATTGAAGTATTAACAATATTATCATTAGATTCAATTTATGTTTTTAAATTAACTTTTGTCTAAAGAATTATAGCATGATATAGGCATAAATTAATATTATAAAATCAAATGTAAAACTTTTCTTACACTGGGAAAATTTTTCTTAAAAACAAAGCTATACAAGTGAGAAATGATAACATATGGATATAAATGTTCAAGCTGAATTGCAAGATTGAACCAGAAAATACAGAAAACCATGTAAAAACCAATTTGTTGTTGTTTTTAGAACATGGATATATATTTATAATGTATTTAGAAACAGATTAATAATAACTAATGTAATTTTAATGATCAATTCAGTTAAAGTTTTTTTAATACAAAGGAAAAATGTTAAAGGAAGAGATTTTTAAGAAAACCTGACTTTTAGTATTCTTCATTCATTCTACTACATGCATAATAGATGAATTATGAATTCATATCCACATGGGAAAAATAATTGTCAACTAGAGTATAGTGCCTATGCACAGTTCCTTTCATCTTTGTTCTTATAGACACCACTCATTTCCATAGACACTCAGGTTAGCATTTCATCCTCCCCTCTCTTCTCAGTGAGGCTGTTTTAATACATCGGTAACACAGTTAATTCTTTTGTCACAGTCTGCATTCCTTCTTGAGAATCACTGTATCTTGAATATTTAAAAAATAGGTATATATTAAGTTTTACTCTTCCTGCTGTAAAATTATCTGGGTTTTAACAAATGTATAACATTCTGTATCCACCATTACAGAATAGTTTTGCTGCCTTAAATATTCCCTGTATTTATTTAGTCAACCCTGACCTCTAACCTCCCTACTGGAAACCACTGATCATTTTACTGTATCCATTGTTTTGCCTTTTTCAGAATGTCATATGCTTGAAATTGTCATTGACTTTTTTTGTAGTTAAAATATTTTTAAGTTTTATTTAAATCCAAGTTATTTAACTATACTGTAATAATGGTTTCAGGAGTAATATTTAGTGATTCATCACTTATATATAACACCCAGAGCTCATCCCAACAAGCTGCCCCCCCCCCCCGTTAATGTCCATCACTCATTTAGTCCATCCCCTCACCTAACACCCCTCTGGCAACTCTCAGTTTGCTCTCTGAATTTAAGAGTCTTTTATGGTTTGCCTATCTCTTTCGTTCTACCTTACTTTTCCTTCTTTCCCCTAAGTTCATCTGTTTTATTTCTTAAATTCCATGTCTGAGTGATTTTACAGTTATTATTCATGTTTGATATTCTTCTAAGAGAATTTACTATTTATGAACTCTTCAGGGAAATTCGTTTCTTCATTACATTGATAAATTTGTATATAACTTACAAAAATTTAATCAGCTAAATAGCAGTTTTTTCATGTAACATTTTTGAAATTTCTCTTTTTTCAACGTTTGGGTTTGTATGATATTTTCATAAATATTCTCAAGGATAGCAAATATTTGCCTATGGAATTAGATTGTATGGTTGCTTTTTGTACAAACTTCTGCGCAGTCTAGGATTTTGACGAGTACTGGAAGAGTGTGACTGATAATATTGTGGTACACATAGACGGTGTGACTATAAAGCAATGAGACTGATTTTTCTGGCAAAAGCATGTAACAGACTCTGAAGGCAACTCCACAAGAAGACTCCCAGGTAGTGGTGTGAAAGCACTAGCATTCACAGGCTAACAAAAGCCATTTGTACACATTGCTTCACAAATCTCCATTTAGCAATGTGTTTTTGCTTGAAATTGATCATACTGAGAGCATTGCACTATAGAAATTTGTAAACCATAAAATCAAGGCCACGTCACTTTTTTCCTGGTAAATTCTGGCTTTGCAGCCAGAATATTCAGTGATTCCAGAATATTTTCAACTTTATAATTGCCAGTTATAAAATAAGCCAACAGTGTAGATACCTGGTATGTTATTTATTTTATAAAATAAGGTGAGGTACTTGGGTGGCTGAGTCATTGAATATCTGACTCAATATTGGTTCAAATCATGAGCCCAGGCTCATGAGACTGACTCCTGCATTGGGTTCTACATGAGCATGGAGCCTGCTTAAGCTTCTCTCCCTCTCCCTCTGCCCATCTCCCCCACTTACACTCTATCTAAAAAAAGCAAATTACTAAAAGAACAAAGTAAGAGTATGATACCACCTCACGTGGCTGCACTTTCATCCAGTTTTGTAGGTTTATAAATAAAGCTTATTTTTGCAAAGCATATATCCTGAAAATTCCAGTTATAACACAGTTGAAATGATAGGAAATAGAATTACAAAAATTTAATATTTGAAATAATGAAGCAATGAAAATTATTTTTCATTATAAAAGGAATAATTATAATTAACATAATTAAATATAATAAAATTTAAAAGCCTAATGACTATAGACTATAATTATAAGTATATAAGTGAATATATAAATATAAATATATAAATAAAAAATACTTTAATAATTACAGAAAATAAATTATGTTGTATAAAATAAATATGGGACACCTGGGTGGTCGGTTAAGTGGCTGACTTTGGATCAGCTCATGATCTAGTAGTTTGTGGGTTTGAGCCCCATGTTGGTTTCTGTGCTGACGGCTCAGAGCCTGGAGCCTGCTTTGGATTCTGTGTCTCCCTTTTTCTCTGCCCCTCCCTCACTTGTGCTCTGTCTCTCTGCCTTTTCTCTCAAAATTAAATAAACATTAAAAAAATAAAAAATATAAAATGAATATAATATATGGAAAGTAGAATTATTATGTGTATTATATAATATAGGTCTACAGAAGATTACTTCCTTAATATATGGTTTTTACTTTTTAGATAGTCTAGATGTAACAAAATTTTAGATGTCAAACTTTTATATAAAGGGACATTAGAGATTTTAATTTTCCAAAGTAAACATAATATTGTGAAGGAAAACTTTTACTTACATTGACAATATTGTTATCATATTTATTATTAGGTGGATTACACTAATGGTAAGTTACATATTATTGAGCCCTTATTATATGTAAGATAGTGTGACAAGAAGATATATAAATAAAATAACTTCGGGTGGAGACTAAGGGTGGCATAGAATCATTGTGTATTTTAATATGTTATTTGACTTTTTTCATTGTGCATGTACCACAGAACATTTATAGGAAAATTAATTTGTATTTTATTATCTCTATATTTTCTTTTCTAAAGTTTAAATGATCTCACCTCAGAGAATTTTTCTATTACTTGTCATGGAGCTGAGTTGCTTATAGACAATATGAATTCTCTGGCCTTTTTCTTTTACTTTTTTTCTTTCCATAGACTGTTTTCTTTTGGGGATAATATTAGGTATGAAGGGAGGCAAAGAAAAGTTACACCTGAAGTTGACGAGAGAGAAAGAAATTCCCTCACAGACTGGGAAAGAAATAGAGTTTGCGAGTTTTTCCCAGAGGTTCTTTCTGAGCTTCAATGCAAGTAGCAATGCCTCAGATGGGAACCTAGGGGTGGTACCTTCTGGAAGCTGTATCTTGGTTGTAGAATAACTGGTCTCAGCACTATTCCGCATCTTCCAAACAAGGTACAAAATCAGAAGCACTAACAGTTTTACTATATGGATTTAGACAATGAATATTTGAGCAATGATAGTTTTTTTTTTCCTCATAATAATCCCCAACTGAAAACTACTTGATGCCTTTAATTGGATGAGTGGTTAAACACAGGTATGTCCATATCAGAGAATATAATACCTCTCTGCAAAGGAGTGTTACATTGAAGTAAATGATGTATCAACCAACTTGAATGAATCTCAAAAACAAAAAACACCAACAAAACAAAACAGAACAAAACAAAAACCTCAAAAGATACATACTCTGGTTTCATTTATAAAATATCTGAGAAATAACATAATATAGAAATGGAGAACTGATTGGTAATTGCCAGGTATTAGAGAAGGAGTGGCTGAGAAGTGGATAGAATGAGGGCATCTCGTGTTGAAGATGTAGTTCAGATTCTTGATTGTGGCGGTGTTTACAGAAAGCTACACTGGTGAAAAATTTGCATATGGCCATATACACAACAGAAACACAAATAAATGCAGGCATAATTGGTGAAATCCAAATGAGCTCTATATTTTGTACCAGTGTTAATTTTTTGGTTTTGCTATTGTACTATGGGGCTGGTGGTCCAGGGGGTTCTTACTCCTTGAAGACCATCCACCACTCAGCTGCTGTAGCCAAATTCATTGTCATACCAGGAAATTAGTTTGACAAAGTGGTCACTGAGAGCAATGCCAGAGCCAGCATCAAAGTTGGAAGAGTGAATGTCACTGTTAAAGGTCAGTTATAAATTAGCTCTTTTGAAGGAAAATGTTAAAAAGGAGCATGTTACAGGAGTCAAAGATTAAAATTATAAGAAATTATTTAAAATTATCCAAAATTCAATTCATTGATTAGTAGTAATATAAATTATCTTGTTAAAAAATAGAAAAGAAAATATAACATGAATTAACTCCCAGCAAGTTACTTTGTTGATATTGACCAACTAACTATAAGTTACAGTAATCAAGACCTTGTGGTACTGGTGAAAATAGACAATTAGGTCAGTGAAATAAAATAGAAGAATGTGCCGACCTCACTGTATATTTTTTTTGTATTTTTCTAAGTATAATGATTTTAAAATACAGTATTTTTTTTAAAAGTCTGTGGAAAGATTTTGTGTTTTCTTGTTGAATAATCTTTTTTTCCTATGCTCAATTACAGTTCAAATAAGTGTTTCTAAGGTAAATAATCCAATTTCTTTTTTATGCAAAATAACATATATGCATTCACTATACAATTTTTCAGTATAATTTCAAGATACTCTATATTTGACCTAAAATTTAGCCATTATTAACATGATCTGTTGCAGAGTTGATTTTATATGAAATTTCTAGCGCAATTTGTTTTATAACATTTGATGCATCATTAAGCTATAGATTATTTAGAATTGCCACTTGCAAAACTACTTTAATATTCTATTAAGTTAGTCCTGTGAGAAACGGATTTTGGTATAGAATGGATATTATTACAAGAAAATTTAATTCTAGTGTCTCAGAATTATTGGTGCCACTGGCAGCCTGATTTTATGTGTTACTTAAGGATTACTAAGTACAGCCATAACCAAGGATTACTGGCTACAGTTAAAATGGGCTATTGATAGATTTTAAAAACATTTGTAACTTACTGCTAACCTAGATATGATTATAAGTATTGGGGTGACTAACACCAGGAGGAAAGATGATATTCTACTAAAACAATATGAATATAAAAGTAACATATTGTTGTTCTTGAATATATGAGGTTACATCAAATAATAAAACCTTTAAACTATGCATCATACCCATACGTAATACCAATGCATATTAGATCATATGCATAATATCCATACATCATACCCATGCATATTAGATCATAGTATAAATCTGAATCTCAGCTTTCAAACTCTTTTAAAATATACTATTCCATTTTATTTTATATGGAATTTTATTTCATATCAAGTGTCTGGGTACATCAATTTTTTGAGCTACTGATTAAAATCAAAGAAATTTCAACACATTCAATACACCATTTTAAATTTGCTATGGACATTTTCATAAAGTGTATGTCTCTAAAATCCAATTATCTCTTGGCCAGGAATAAAAGTAAAAACTGAGATGAGGAAAAAATGTGAAGGAAAATGAAGGTATCCTTTAAATTTAATTACTGTGTAATAAACCACCTCCATTTTTTCTAATTTAGTCTTTACACCAAACATTTTTTTAACACCAAACTTTTAAAAACAGTTAAAGTGTACCCATTTTAGAGAAAAAATAATTATATCAAGAAGGGCAACCCACCTGTCCCATTTTACACTGCTTTCCAGTGCAAAATTTCAGACGAGAATCTAGGCTTCTTCCCTAGAAGTTCCAGAAAGGACTTCTAGTATCATAGTGACTGGTAATATAATAAAAAAATATCAAATACTTACGGACTCCCATCTCAAAAAGTTTAAGATCCAGTATATCACTTTTCATGAATCTATCATAGTTTGAGTTCTTCTTTTAGTAGGAATGCTTTATATAAAAATCAATTTTTATATAAAAATATATAAAATATTTACATCCATGTTTATCAGAGATACTGGCCTGTAAATTCTCCTTTTAGTGGGGTCTTTGTCTGGTTTTGGAATCAGGGTAATATTGGCCACATACAATGAGTTGACAAGTTTTCCTTCCATTTCTTTCTATTGAAACAGTTTCAAAAGAATAAGAATTCCCCTGTGAAGCCACCTGGCCCTGGGTTTTCATTTTGTGGGAGATTTTTTATTACTGATTCAATTTCTTTGCTGTCTATGGGTCAGTTCAAATTTTCTATTTCTTTCTGTTTCAGTTTTGGGAATTTGTATTTTTCTAGGAATTTGTCCATTTCTTCCAGATTGCCCAATTTGTTGGCATTTAATTTTTTCATAATATGATTATAATTAAATAATTGTATTTAAATATATATTTATATATTAAATATATAAAATATATTTAATATATTTAAATAGAAAAATAAATAAAATTGTAATTTTAATTGTTTGTATTTCTGTGGTGTTGGTTATGATCTCCTCTCTCATTTGTGATTGTATTTATTTGAATCCTTTCTTTTTTCATTTAGATAATAATGGTTAGAGGTTTATCAATTTTATTAATTCTTTCAAAGAACCAGCCCTTAGTTTCATTGATCTGTTCTATTGTTTTATCTTTTTAAATTTTTTTTTAAATTTATTTTTGAGAGACAGAGAGAGACAGTGTGAGCAGGGGAGGGTCAGTGAGAGAGGGAGACACAGAATATGAAGCAGGCTCCAGGCTCTGAGCTAGCTGTCAGCACAGAGCTCGACTTGGGGCTCGAACCCACAACTTGTGAGATCATGACCTGAGCCAGTCGCTTAACCAGCTGAGCCACCCAGGCACCCCTCTATTGTTGTTGTTTGTTTGTTTGTTTCTATATCATTTATTTCTACTCTAATCTTCATTTCTCTCTCCTGGTGGCTTTAGGCTTCATTTATTGTTTTTCTCTCACTCTTTTAGATGTAAGGTTAGGTTACATGTCTGAGAAATTTCTTGCTTCTTGAGGAAATTCTGTATTACTTCCCTCTTAAGACCAGTTTGCTGCATCCTAAAGGTTTTGGACTGTCTTGTTTTAATTTTCAATTGCTTCCATGAATTATTAAATTTCTTCTTTAATTTCCTGGTAAACTCATTCATCCCTTAATAAGATGTTCTTTAACCTTCATGTATTTGTGGTGTTACCAAATTTTTCCTGTGGTTGGTTTCAAGTTTCATAGCATTTTCAGAAAATATACATGGTACGATCTCAATCTTTTTGTACGTGTTGAAGATTGATTTGTGACCCTGTATGTGATCTATTCTAGAGAATATCCCATGTGCATTCGAAAAGAATGTATATTCTGCTGCTTTAGGATGAAATATTCAAAATATATCTGTTAGATCCATCTGGTCTACTGTCATTCAAGACCATTGTTTCCTTGTTGATTTTCTGCTTAGATGATCTGTCCATTGCTCTAAAGTGGGGTGTTAAAATCCCCTACTATTATTGTTTTATTATTTAAGATTTTATTTTTAAGTAATCTCTACATCCAATGTGGGGCTCAAGATTACAACCCCTAGCTCAAGAGTTGCATGCTCTACCAACTGAGCAAGCCATCCAATCCTACTGCATTATTATCAACAAGTTTTTTTTTACATTTGTTATTAGTTATTTTCATGTTTGGATGTTTCTTGTTGGGGGCATAAACATATATAATTTTTAGATCTTCTTATTGCGTAGACCCCTTTATTGTGATATCGTAGTGCCCCAGTGGTGTGGGTTTGTTCCAGTATAGTCACTCCAAGCATTCTTTTGATGCCCATTAGCATAATATATGGTTCTCCATCCCCTCACTTTCAATCTGCAAATATGTTGAGGTCTAGGTGTAGCCCTAAGAAGGAAAACAGACAGACAAACACAGAGGGAATGGTAACACACAAATGCACAGACAAATCAAACAAACAAACACATTAAAAGGGGGAAAGAAAATAAAGAGAATGGAGAGGAAAGAGACGAAAAGAAGAGAAGAAGAAAAGGAAAAGAAAAAAAAATAAAGGCGGTCAGAGACAACAAAGGACAGTGGACAGCCTAAAAGTGTATGACCAGTTGAGGGGAAAGGTAGGGATGAGATATAGGAGAATATATCTGGATTGCAAGAAGATAAAAAAATAAAAGGGAGAAAGGAGAAAGGAAAATAAAGAGTAAAAATTTTTAAAAATGTAAGTAAAAAAAGAGTAATAATAATAAAAAATACGTACAGAAAAAGAAGAAAAGAAAAAAATGAAGAATAAAAAGAAAAAAAATTATAAAAAAACCAAAAATAACAGCAGCTCCCCCTCGTGGATAGGCATGGTTTGGTGTGGTGGGTTTCGGAGGCTGCTCTCAGAGGCTCTGCCTTAGTGTCTGCAGAGATTAGATAGGCGGCACACCAAGCTCCGCTAAACTACAAACTGTACGCCACTCTAATGAGTCCGATCTTGTGCCGCGGTTGAGCTGAGTTGTATTTTCCAGGCCCACCTCGGTTCAAAGTTCCAGTCCATGCACTTTTATGCTACCACAGATGAGATGTATTTGCTTTGGTGGGTGGCTTCTTAGGGGGAAGAATCGGTTGGTCTTGGCTCAGGCAGGGATTTCGGCTGCCCCTGCCTGAGGCGAGATGTGCAGCAGGAGGTGAAGTGCGCAGGGTCACAGACCCAACCCCCAGATGGGATCGCATTTGAGTTGGGGGAGGAATGAGTGCGCAGCTGTGGCTGGAGGCACCAGGAGCTGCTGGAAATGAGCTGGGAGCTCCTGCAGCCCAGCACGCACCCAGGTCTCCACCGCCGCCAACTCCCTACTGGGATCGTGCAGAGGTAGGGGCTACTTTTTCCCTGTTGGCACCTGGGATTCAGGGTTTGCACAGCCAATGCTGGGGGCGAGATGCGGTGTGGAAATGAGGTGCGTGCTCCCACTCCCAAAACCAAGGTCGAAGTGAGCACCCCTGACACTGCCGCTGCCTCATACCTTGTGACAAAGTTCTGAGTGCAAGCTTCCCTTGTTACTGTGAAGATCATTATTTATTTCAAACTGAGAAACTAATCTACAGTTCCTAGAAGTTGTGCTGATTTTGTCTTTTTCATTGTATGAGAGTCACTACTTCCAGTGGTGAAATTTGTCTCTTTAGAGGGCAATGTCTATCCTTAAAATATAGTTTACCTGGTTATTTTGTTCTCTCTGGTCTATGATGGTCCCCAGATAATTATGATTTTGCAGATTATCCAGATTTTTCTCCATTTAATGATGGAAGTGTCTTTTTCTTGCAGATTTATACATCATAAGTAGATGTAATGCTTCCATTTTTTAAAATAGAAGTCATATGATTATATGTGTCTCAGAAAAATATTCTTCTCAGTACATTTTCTAGTACTGCTACTAACTTACTCTGAGTTGATATGCTATATCCTATGATTTGGATAGTTTCCTTCTTATTTTTACAAAGCATATTTGAAAATACAGGAAGGTACCCCAATCATAGAGCTATGATAGGATCACTTATGGTTCTAAAGAATATTATCCTCATAGCAAGTATTTTGTCCTGCTGGAGTCCAGCTCCAGCAGGTCCAGGGCTCCCTGAAGGATGGATGGTGTCGGCAAAAGGGAGCAAGAGAGCCTTGGTTTTTTCTGCTCACCAGGCTGGCGTCTCTGCACTGACCTGACAGTTAGCTGTATTTATTGAAAAAAAAATGTCTTGGGTACAAAACAGAAGTGGCAGTGGCCTTAGACAATGATATCTGATGACAAATTCTTTGGTATTTAAAAATTTCTCAGAACATAGGTTGGTAGAAGACTCATGCATAACCTTTATCAATAGTGACTGAAGTAGGTGACTAGAGCTTATAACTTGGGGAAGGAAGGGATCTTCAGCATTCAAACACAAGGCAATGTTTTCAGCACAACAAAAGCAAGAGTTAGTTCTTTTGTGAGCAGGGGTCAATAGCCTATTTTTGAGGGGGAGTAAAGCAGTTTTTCTCAGGAAATGTAATATTTGCTCCTATGATCACAAAAGAAGAAACTCCTATAACAAGTTGTTTTCATAAGGTACAATTCACATATTTTTAGCATAAGAAGGCAAGTCACTCCTGATATTGCTCAGTCAGATGTCTTGGGGGTCTGTGCTCAAGCAGAAATTGAATGGAGATTGAGTAAGTGTAGAAGCCGGTTGCCATCTGATAGTGGGAGGCCTTGCAAACCTGCTTACTTCAGAAATGGCTCCCAGCACTATCCTTAACAACTGATCTAGTCCTGAAGAATATTTGGTCAGTTCTATGTGACTTTGGAAAAACTATGAATAAAAGGTTACTATTAGTATCAGTTCAATTTTTAACATAATTTAAAGAATTTTTATAGCCAACATCAGTTTGAGCAGAGCAATCAATGCAATGACAATCAATCAATCAATCAATCAAGTTAATCAGAAAAGAATTATTTAGATCATTCTAGTCAGCATTCAGAAAACTTATATGGACTCTAAATGTTGGTACTCACTTGAGTTCACATTAGTTCACATCTTTTCATAACTTAGATTGGGAGATAACATCATGTTGGGTCTTTCACATTCAACATGAAGCAGAGAAAGCCACAATTGGGGTCAGTTGAAAAATTTCTGTAAAGCAATTTGCACCTATGTCAGGGAGAAACCTGACATAGGTGCACAGGTGCAAAGCTTCCATGATAGCAGCAGGATCTAGCTCATGTGGAGATAGCACTAGTGATTATTCATTATGATTTCAGAGCCTCTTCTGACTCCTAGGAAATTCTCCTCCTCCATGATCACTTTATCTCACCTTTCAGACTCTTTCTGATTATGCATTTTACCCTTAGTGATTTTCGTCTTAAGGATAAAGGTTTGATAAAGTGTAGAGCTTTACTTCTGGTAAAGGAGAAAAAGTAACTTCAGTGAAAGGCACTTTTAAGATTCATCTTAGCACTGATTAAGACAGAATTGAATAAGTATTCTATGTGAAATACCTGACCTGAACATTGATTAGATTTATTTGAATTGGACGTGCATTGCAATTAAGGAACACAATGTAAGTAGACTGGAACTGAAATTGTGTAATCAGTTATCAGAATAATCTTAATAGTAACATCAGCCTAATAAATTGGCATTTATTCTTTCTTAGCACTTAGCTTCTGGTCCTAACGTTATGGCATGAGAAAATAATTATTTTAATCAGGAACAAATGTTAGTGTTCACAGAAAGAGCATTTTCTCATTTCTTTTGATGAAGCATTTAAAGTGAAAACAAACAAACAAAAAAGGTGGCTTTGTTGATTGAATCCCTACATATAATTAGGATAAAAGTCTTAGCAATAACTGGTAACATAAATCATGAATAAATATAACAGCTTTTTTTCAGGAAATCTACATGACAACAATGTTACTATATTAAAAATTACTATCTGCAATATTTTAATTTAAATAATTCAATAATATTAAAATGTAATCATGATCTAAAGTTTCTAAAGTATTTGCATGTTTTACTCATTTTGGAAATGCAAATAATAGTAATAAGGAAGGTTGGATTCCACTGAATTTCATATTAACAAACATATGCCCATTTATTCCCATACCTAAGAAATAAATTCCCCAATTTTTCTGACCCTGTAACTTATTCTGATGTTCAAAATAAACTTAAGGTGTAAATGAAAAGATCTGTATAGATGAAAAGCTCCTGTTCAGTGGATTAAGTTCACTAAACATATATATCTTTCATTTTTACAAGCTGAAGTGTTGTTCAAGGATGTGGAAAAATCTATTATTTTTTTTAGGTTTAGAAAAGGTTTTGTGATCTATATAGTTACATGAGATAAATGTTACATAACTCTCAATACAATAGACATGAAAGAGATTCTACTCAATTTAGTTTTAAAAATAGTGGTAGATTGATTTATGCAAATAATATAAAATTACACATAATTCTTAGTTTTTTTACTCAGTTGATATTTTGGCCTAAATCATATATAGGGATTTGTGCCATTTTATCAAGACAAAATTTCCCTGGAGTGGCATGGCACACTAGAAGGAGCTTTGCGTTGAGGGTCAGCAATCACTGGGTTTCAGGGACATTGGTGCAGATTTAACCTTGCCAGTATCATCTCATCATTAGGGTTTTCCATAGGACAATACCTTCAGCCTTCTTTGACATTCTGTTTTCAATGAAGACCCTAACAATAAGAAACTTCGACACTAAAAATCCAGAATAATGGGTTTATTGGATTTTGTACTGCTAAGGGGAACAGGGTCCATATTCTATTGCTCATTATCTAGACACCACATAGGTGTTTGCTGTTGCTCAATAATAAACTTCTATCTTGGATTATTACATTATTATCTGGTATACCGCAAGCCTGGATGTGACCTTCTATATCACTTGTAAATGAATTAAGCTATGGCTTTACAGTTCACACTTGTCTTGAAAATACTATGCAGTAGAGATAGCAGTGCTAAGACAATAATAACAATAGTGTTCATATGTAGTAGGCTTTTTGTCAAGAAAAGAAGAAAAAGACTTTTCACTCAGTGAAAAGTTGGAAACTGTGGGGATAAACAAACATGCAAACATCCAAATGAAGCAAACAAAGCCTACTTACTCAGATTTTGCTATAGCAAGTCAGTCAGCCACCATTGCTTGGTTCTGGAAGAGACTCAATAGCAAGCAAAGGAATTTGAAAACTATAGAGGGGAAAAAGACTTCAAGTATGTTCTACTTAGAGGTTGATGATATAGGGAATCTGGTGATAGACTAAACTGAGGTGAAGCATTATGTGCAGTTGGTTGGGGAACATATTTGTTCTTATCTGGTTGTTCTTGAAAGCAGGGTAAAACATTAGAAAAACTGGAAGTTACTGACCAAACCCTGGTCCTTCTTGACTCATCACTGCGGAGGTAGTGGTCAACCCTCCAGGCTGTTTGCTACAGAAGTTGTAGGTTAGAGTTCCATTTTCATATATGGTTTGGCCATGTGTATTTGCTTTTTTTTTTTTTTTAAGTTTATTTATTTTGGGGGGGGCAGTAGGGAAGAGGCAGAGATATGGAGACAGTGAGAGAATCCCAAGCAGGCTCCTCACTGCTAGTGTGGAGACTGACTCAGGGCTCAAGAGCACAAACCATGAGATCATTACTTGAACCAAAACCTAGAGTCAGACGCTTAACTGACTGATCTACCCAGGTGTTCTGGCCATTGTATATTGGTATATTTAGTCTCCCAACCTCTTCTTTTGGCCATTATCTCAATTGTAAAAGGTTGAACCATTCAGAGAAGCCTAGAAATCCAGATCATTACTGCTTAAGGACTCTGTTCAGTCATTTCCATAGTTAAATGTATTATAAGATCTTCTCTTTAAAAAATATTACTTTATTTAATTTGAGAGAGAGAACATTCACACAAGTAGAGGAGAGAGAGAGATAATCCCAGGCAGGTTTTGAGCTGTCAGGGAAAAGCTGGAAGTGGGGCTCAATATCATGAACCATGAAAGTCAGATGCATCCCTGTATTGCAAGATCCTCTTAACCATCTTGTATTATCATGGCAATAATCTAAAGAGGGAACAGCTACACAAAATTTTATAAGATCCTGGATAGAATGCAATGGAACAGAATTTTGACCACATTGATAAGAAACAAAACAAAACAAAACAATTAATAGTCTCTGTTAAGATGCTTCAGACCTTCAAATCCCAATTGCCTAACCTGTGCCATAAGAACAAATGCCCCTGGTCATGAGGATGAGCCTTAGAGATCCAAACAGCTTTTATTTCAGGTTTTATATAGCCTTGTCCACCTTGTGTTTTTCATTAATACAAGTACAGCAAGAAGTATCAGTAATGGGACAATGCTGCTATGACTAGATGATAGAAATATAGACCATTGAGAAGTCTATAGTAATCCAAGTAAGTATAGTAATCCCCAAGGGAAGTGAGACAAGCATGATGTTCCTCTTGTTCTGATGAAGACAGGAGAGTGGCAGCATTCAGAGCACTGCAACAGTGAATGACTAGGTAAGAAAGAGTAACAGAATTTCATAAGAAATTAATTGGTTGACTAAAACGTGTTGTGCATTCTCAATTAGCATTAATGTCTGTGATTCATAAGGAACCGTGAATCCAAACAAGGAATCTAGAACTAGTTCAGCAGAATCATAGCATCAAGCATGTTTTATAGAAATAACTAATGTTTTAAAATAGCAGGATAAACCTTTGCAATGAGGCCAAGGGTAAAGCTACAGTAAGCAAGGGTTTTTTTAGGTTTCCTATGAAGTCAAGTTAACCCCCCAAAGACTTGTCCAGATATCTTATGCACAAATAGACAAAACAGCTCATAACAGTGATACTTAGAGAAGGAGTCTGTTGAAGGGCCTTCTTTCAGCTACAGAATTCGTATTCATGTTTGGCTTCCAGAAGAGAGTCTCTATTACTGAAGACTTAGTCAATTCATAAAGTATTACAATCTCAGGAAAATAAATGGCATACATTGTCTTCAATATCCTGTTAAACCTAAATATCTTTTCAATGATCACTTTGTAAGAAGCCTAGGGTGAGATTGGATAGTTTTCAGTCTATCAAGATAGAATGCTCTTCCCTGCTGAGATATGTCATACCCTAAATAATGGACTATGTCTTGGGGTAACTGTAATTTATCTTTATTCCCTTTTCTGCTATAGCTAAGAGCAAATAAATGGGTTATTTTAAAAGGGTTCCCTTGCTCTTTGAACAGAGTAAGAGAATAGGAACATGTTGTATCATAACTAAATCACAAGAAAAAATTAGATCTTTTAAATCTTGATTGACAACTTAAAAAAAGAGGGGGTCTTCAGTGAACTCCCGTAGCATGACTGTTCAGGTATATGGTTTCCTTCAAGAGATTGCAAACAGGTACTGACTCTCTTAGTCTGGAGACACACCGATAACGTCAGAGGAAAAATGCAGTGAAAATAGTTGACTACAGGAGAAATTGATGGAAGGATGCTATTAAACCCTGCCACCTTTGTTCAAAAAACTTACCACATAGGTGATAGGTATTTCAAGTAACCCACATATATTTTCCCTATTGACCTTAACAGGACCCCTCTACCTTTGAGTGGAAAACATTCCTTCCTGCTCTGTGACTCAGTCCCTATAACCTGCTCCAGGAAGAATTAATGAATGAATGCCATTTGGATTAGGTACTACTGGGAAGAGAGGGCTAACATGTTTATTGATGGCCTTGGGGTCTTC
Source organism: Suricata suricatta (assembly GCF_006229205.1). NCBI lineage: Eukaryota > Metazoa > Chordata > Mammalia > Carnivora > Herpestidae > Suricata > Suricata suricatta. The sequence goes on from NC_043714.1 coordinate 52,056,075, forward strand.
AACAAATTGATATCCTTGTCCATTTCTTTTATTTACTGGCAGCATAGGGAGATTACAAGGGTTAGTATAAGGTATGAAAAGACCTTTGTAGAGAAGGCTTCCATCTATAGGTTTGAGGCCTTCATTTTGTTCTGGCTTCAAGAAATATTGGGGAAGTTTTATTCAAGTAATATTTTGGTAATTGTTTTGTTGAGTTTATTTGAAATTTAATGGATTTTTTTGTTACCAATGCCACTGGAATGTTCAGCCTACAGAGTGTTGGGTACAGGGCAAGATATGTTTATTTGTGGTATGCATCAAATATGGAGATGGCAAAGATATATACAGAGCAGACACAACTTGATTATTAATAAAGTAGTCCTTAGGAACCACAAGAAATAGTTTCACTGGTGTACATTACGATTACAATTCCATTTGCAAAGAAAGTCTCTTCCTATAAGTAGGGGGGAGATAAAAGCTACTACAGAGCTAGAAGGAATGTTTTCCAGTCAAGGACTTAGGGTCACAGTTAAGATCAGTAGGGAAAGTCTGTGGGTTCTTTGATACCTACCATCTGTGTGGTATGCTTGTTCAGGAAGGTTGTGAAAAAATGGCAATGTTTAATGTGGAAACAGTAGCACCTGCATTTACCAGGCGACAATAAGCATGACTCAGTATTAGTGTGTGTTGTTATAACAAACATCATGGCCTGAATGACTTAACAACAGAAAACTATTTCTCACAGTTCTGGAGGCTGGGAGGTCCATGATCAAGGTATGCGCAAATTCAGTTTCTGCTTACAGTTTACACCCTGGTTTGTAGTCAGCCACTTGTGCACTGTGTTCACATGGCCTTCTCTTGGTGTGTTCATAGGGCGATATGCATGTTGGGGGAGGAGTTAGTAGGGGGGGATAAGAGGATAATTCTCTGCTGTCTCTTTTCATAATAAAGATACTAATTCTACCAGATTAGGACCAAACTCTCTTGACCTCACTTAACTTTTAATACCTCCTTATAAGTAATGTAAGTTTAAAACCTCCTATCTCCAGTATAGTTATATAGGGGTTAGAGTTTTAAATATATAGATTGGGCAGCACAGTCGGTGCATTGTGCCCTCTATATTTATAATTAATTCATCTTGAATGTTTAAGGGCAGGACAGAATATTGGACACTTTTTCCTTCCTCTGAGCACCTGTATTCATCGGAACTGGAAAATGTTTCTTTGCCTTTTTTTTTTTTTCATAAGAGGGGACAGTCTTTTTTCCAATGTCCCTTCTGTTTATAATACCTCCAAAGTCCTTGACAACAGGTGGTTGGTTAGGAAGTGGCCACCTAGCTGTTTGATCTGCAGGGTCACTTGTTTATTTTAGGTTCTGCTTAATTTTTTGCACTGCCAGGTGTTTTAGTTCAGCCGAAGGAGCTGTTTCCCATTTTAATTTCTGTTTTCCAATTAGGTTTCCAATTTCAGTTGAACTCCACTGACAAAAAGAGATGAAAGGACTGATGTTATATCGATACCCCTTTAACTCCCAAATGTTGTGAGAAACTTCTAGTCTATCTTGAATATCTCCTTTAGTTTGATCTTGTCTCTGTTTATATGGTTGTATTATGATCCAATCAATCTTTTCTAGAAATGCTTTGGATATGGCTTTTAGGAGAATTTGGGGGTCTTTTTCTTTTTTTTTCTCTGAATAATCAGGTTTATTGTTAAAAAGGGATCCTATAGGTCCCTTCTGGGATAGTCCAATCAGCTTTTGTCATACAGGATTTAGTATATTAGGTTCTGATCAACATGTGTATAAGTTGATATAGTTCAGTGTGATGGTTAATTCTATGTGTCAACTTGAGTAGGCTAAGGTATGCCCAGATTGCTGATGAAACATTATTTCTGGATATGTCTGTAAGAGTGTTTCCAGAAGACACTAGCACTTGAATCAGTAGACTCAATAAAGATGATCTGTCCTCACCAATGTGATGGGCATCATTCAATCCACTGAGGGCTAAATAGCACAAAGAAGCAAAAGAAGGGTGAATTCATTCTCTCTGTCTGAGCTGGAGCATCCACTTTCTCCTGTACTCAGATATCAGTGCTTCTGGTTCTCTGGCCTTTGGTCTTGGACCAAGACTTACACATAATTGGCTTTCTAATTCTGAGGCCTTTTGACTCCTCCCACTGGCTCCTGTGGTTCTCAGGCCTTTTATTTTAGGCCCCCAAACTGACAGCTGTCACCTCCTATTGGAGACTCCCACATCCATGCTCCTCTGACAGATAGAAAACTGTGATCTATCTCGATCACTACCAGGTTCTCAGAACTCCATAAAACTCAAGAAAGAAGAAGAGACACATTAAGTTTTATAGATGACACACATCAAAGTTTGTCTAACTGAACACAGATCCAGTAAAAACTGCAAACTCACTGGTCGTGGATGCTGGCTTAAAACAACAGATTTATAGTACGTGTATCTGTATTTTTACCCTGTGATTCTCTTTTTAAGACACACAGCACTTTTAGACATCACAGCACAAAACAGTAACACACACACACACACACACACACACACACACACACTAGCGAAAAAGGGTTAAAAAGAATGGCCTGATTCTACCAAGGATGCCAAACAGACAAAAGCAAGTAATCAAAACTGAGCACCTAATAGAAAAAAAAAATACCCAAGAAATTTAATGCAAAGAGAGCAAGTTCCAGATCTGGAGTGTCTGTGGGTACTGTATTTGGCTGAAAGCTGGGATCCCAAACCACGGCAACATAGGTTCCAACAGGAACCTCCAGAAAAACTGTAGAAATAAGTTTTATTAATAAAATTATGCAAATAAAAACAATAGTAAGTATTTCTTTAGACTCTACCATGGAGAGGGAGTCACCCACCATCACTTGCATACGGCCGAAGCTCACTGGCAAGCAGGAAAGTGTGAGAGTTTCATGGCGGAGAGAGAGGGCTTTATGCAGGCTCTAATTGCAAATTGTTGGGATGGGGAAGCTGAAAGTGCACTAACTAAACGGGGCATCTTATGTTATTGGTTAGAGGTGCATGTTTTGCTCTCTCTTTGTTGGTCCTATGATGGAAATAGGGGGAAAACTGGAGCGAGTGGAAGTTATTGACCATCGGGGCCACCTGGGGCTGCCTGCTGCAGAGGTGGTGGTTTGGCGTCTTGCACTGGTTGGTGCAGGGGTCAGAGTTATTTTTACACATCATCTAGCCTTTGTCTGTGTCTATATTCGGCAGTCTCTCAAGGCTTCGGGGATGACTACAATGTACTTTGTGACTGTCCTGTTATTGTTCATAATTGATTATGAGAAGCAGAATATACAATGGAACAAGTTTTCTCCTGTTCTCTGTATAAAGCTGAAGAAGCTGAAACACAGTAACATATTTGCCAATGTTTCGTGAAATATCCAGTTCCACACTGCCATTGCACATATTAGAGGAATATGTGTTTTCTCCTAAGTGGGAGAGGCCATGAAAATGAGGTCTCTTAAAATACCATGGGGACTTTGTAATACAGCATGAGAAATAAACTTAAAAATTGCTGAAAGTAAACTGAGGGAACAATAACAGATCATCTGTGGAAGGGACATTAACAACTTATAGGGTCAGAAAGGGTGAGTTCCTCAATGGGGAATGGATGTAGAGAGAAAAGATAGATGACAAAGTGGTGAGTAAAGGTTTTGCTAAGCAGGAGAGAATGTTTTAATTATTAGATGATAGTAGTGGTTAGGTGCAATAAAAAATAAAATCCAGCGTTTAAATTGGTACATCTGAGGATTAAAAAAAAAAAACCAACTCTGTTCTCTGAGTTCTGTCTCCAGAAAAGAGAAGAATATGGTCCCTAGACACTAGATGATACATTAATTTAAAATGTATTACATGTTTCAAGTATTCCATCCATGAATTTGACATGATGACTGCACAGGGTAGAAAACAAGCAAACTTGAAAGTAGATAATTCCTCAATTAAACAAAAATAGACTATCTTACTGTTTAATCTTACTAATTTTAACAGCTTTCTAATATGTTCTATTGTATCCCTTATTAAATACATTTTATAAATATACATGAGGCGCCTGGGTGGCTCAGTCATTTAAGCGTCCAGCTCTTGATTTAGGCTCAGGTCATGGTCCCCCAGTTCACAAGATCGAGTCCTGCTTTGGATTCCATGCTGACTGCGTGGATGGAGCCTGCTTGGGACTCTGTCTCTCCCTATTTCTCTGTCCTCCTCCCCTCAAAATAAACAAATAAACTTGCAAGCTTTATTTATTTTTATTTTTTATTTTTATATATTTTTACTTATAAGTATTATTTTATTTGTTTGTATATTTATAAATATATAAAGAAGTTTTATATTAGAGAATATTATGTAAAGCATAAAATTACATTAAAATTCTATATTTAATTGCTCTAGGAAGAAAAATTTCCTTAAATATATATACTTATATATATTTATGTATTCTGTCTATATATCGAATTAATTTCCTCTGCACCAAGATTCTTGGAATCATTTTGAAGAAGGTGAATATCTTCTATCTTCATGAATAAATATCATATTCCTCATGAACACATTTTCTCTTCTTTTGATTTAGGTCTAAATTCCATTATAAGAAATTCATTTAAGTTTACCCACATAAATATTATCATAATCGTTTTAATGTGTTTTTCATGTTATTACTCTTACTTAATTGTGCAATTTACAGCACTCTAAGTGATTTTTAAGTTTTAAATAATACTCTTCAGTGTATCCGGAAAATAATTTAGCATTTCTAAAAGCCATTTTTTAAATGTAAGACTTCTCAGATTCATATAGAACAAATAATTTAGATAATTAAAATACTGTTTTTAATGCTCACTTACACTGTGTACCATAAAATCCATTTTATTAACTGGTCAATGGCTCCTAAGTGCTATACCCAACGTATCTTGAGCAAATGGAAAAATGCATTCTTTTATATTAAAAGGTCACTTTTGCTTGATAGGATATATGGCTGATCTTGGACTCCAAAAGGCAGCGTCAAGAGCAAACAGGGATTGGGGGAGAACTCCTGCTTCTCACACAAGAGCTCTCAGCGGTGCCCTGCCTCTGGTTAGCTGTCCTCTTCCACTTTTCAGGGTTAGATTTCTGGGCCTACCACTCCTACCTCATGTTCGAGTAGAAGCCAGTAATGTGAGACAGAATATATTTATAAATGTTGTAATCCGAACATGTGATAAATGTGTTGTATTTAAAAAGTGTGCAGCAGTAATGAAAATGTTACTAATACCTGAAGCAGTTAGGTAAGAAACATCAAATTTAAAGTACATGTACAAACTCTATGAAATATAAAAAATGATAGTTTCCCAGAGTGGTCTAAAAGCCCAACAAAGAATGACTTTTAAAGAGATAGTTGAGCTCATGTTGATATACAAGTATAGAAAGTTACGGCACTGATCTACAATATTAGGAATGTTAAATTAGGGAATGGCTCAAACACACTTGTCTGTGATAACCGTGTTGAATGAATCATCTATAAATATAAACAAAGCTGCTATTTCTTGTGGGGTGGGAAAATTAGGAAATGGATCTGCTGGACTCTAGGAGTAAAGATATTGTTTTATAGAATTTTTCATAATTTTACAGAATTTTTCATATTTACAAACGGGTTCTTATACATAATGGCTCATCTTAGGAGTGGAGGGAGTCAGCGATACTTTGGTAGCTGAGAAGAAATCTTTTGAAATTGCACCATGTGAGGATATTAACTTTGTCACTTAATATTGACTAGTTATTTTGAAGAGTTTAAGGTTTTTTTCTTTTTTTTTAATGTTTTATTTATTTGTGATACAGAGAGAGACAGAGCATGAGAGGGGGAGGGGCAGAGAGAGAAGGAGACACAGAACCGGAAGCAGGTTCCAGGCTCTGAGCTGGCTGTCAGCACAGAGCCTGCTGCAGGGCTCGAACCCACAGAGGTGAGATCTGACCTGAGCCGAAGTCGGAGGCTTAACCGACTGAGCCACCCAGGCGCCCCGGTTTTTTTCTTTTTTTAATGACTCAGCTTCTACACTGACAAATGGAGAATAAGAATATCCACTCCATAAAGGTCATATTAGAAAAAACTTAATAACAATATTAAATATTCTGAGTGTTTTCACACAAGTACTTAAGATTGTTGATTCTAGTCCTAAGTCATATCTTTCTTTATTTTTTAAAATTTTTTTAATGTTTCTATTTATTTCTGAGACAGAGAGAGACAGAGCATGAGCAGGGGAGGGGCAGAGAGAGAGGGAGACACAGAATCTGAAGCAGGCTCCAGGCTCTGAGCTGTCAGCACAGAGCCCAACGTTGGACTCGAACCCACGAACTTGAGATCATGACCTGAGCCTAAGTCGGAGGCTTACCCGACTGAGCCACCCAGGCGCCCCAGTCATATCTTTTTTTAAGCGTTTATTTAGTTTTGAGAGAGAGGGGGGGGAGGGAGGAGGTAGAATATCTGAAGTGGGCTCCGTGGTGACACAAGAGACCCCGATGTGGGCTTGAACTCAGGGATGTGAGACCCATGACCTGACCCAAAGTCACATGCTTATGCAATGGAGCCACGCAGGTACCCCTTAAGTTATATATTAATACATGTTTTGATAGCAGCCAGCACTGTGGAACAGAATACATACACAAAAATGTAATTCCATATATGTATATATACAAAAATGTAAAATAATATAATCATATCATGTATACATACACTTGTGTATAAGGATAGTATATAGTAAGTGTACAACAGAAGTATAGTTATATAGTATAGTATAAAATAAGTATGTACATATAAACAATCTGCACATTGTCTCCCCCTCAAGCTTGCTACACATAAATTCCATTAATGGAAATTTATTTAACATGAATTTATATATTAATTTCCTGAAACTGCTGTAGTAAAGTACTGTAAACTGGATGGTTTAAAAAATGGAAATTTAGGGGTGCCTGGGTAGCTCAGTCAGTTAAGCATCCTACTTTGGCTTATGTCTTGATCTCACAGTTCCTGAGTTCTAGTACAGTGTCGGGCTCTGTGCTGGGGGACAGCTCAGAGCTTGGAGGCCGCTTTAGATTTTGTGTCTCCTTCTCTCTCTGCCCCTCCCCCACTCGCAATCTATATGTGTGTGTCTCTCTCAAAAATAAATATATATTTAAAAAATTAAGCAATGGAAATTTATTGTCACACAGTCCTGGAGACTGGGTCTGAAATCGGGGTATCAGTAGGGCTGGTTCCTTGTCAGGGCTGTGAGGGAGACACTGACCCATTCTTGTTTCCTAGTTTCTGGTTGCCTTAGGCATTCCTGGGCTGGTAGATGATGTCTGCTATATGTCTTCACATCAGTTTCCCTCTATCCATGTCTACCTTTGTGTCCAAATTTCCCCTCTAATGAAACCAGTATTGGGCTAGACCTACCCTAATGACTTCATCTTATCTTGATCACCTAAAAGACCCTTTTTTACATTAGGCTCATATATTTGTACTGGAATTTAGGCTCTCTTTTGGGGGACACAATTCAACCTGTAACACTCCACATAAATACTAGCATTTTTGCAATTACATACATCCTGTACAGATAATATTTTTGTTATATTTACATTTTCAAAAAATGTTCCTTACTCTATATCTGCATTTAAATCTAAATGATGCAAACATAATATAAATATCTTTATATAGGCTCATTTGGGTGAAAAGAAAAGCAAGTAGACACAAGTAGCAACACATACATTTTGTTTTAGTATTTAAATTAAGGTTTTAAATTATTGTATAATATGGTAAAGAACCTGTTCACTACTACAATAAAGGCTCACATTCGAATCCCTATAATTGCCTGGCATATCTAGTAATTCAAGGAATAATGTCTGACATGTACTTCAAATTATTAAGTTCATGATGGTTGAATTAGAAACACAAGTAAAAATAAAATCTGTTAGGTTGAAGGTTGTAATAACTTTCAGAAGATCATATATTATAGAAAGAAAAAACCTGAAAGATACTAGAGGCTTTGAATTCATGGACCGTAAATAAAATATCTTTTATAGTTAGGTAGTTATCTTTCTTAAGATCAAACATTTTTCTTCAGTTTTGAGAAGGAATCAAGGACCCAAATAATTCAGTTTTATTATTGTTCTGCTCCCAAATAATTACAAAATGAAATAAGACTGATAATTCAGAGAAAAAGAAATCATATACCTCCAGTGAAGCTTATAGAACATCTATGAAAGTCATACAAATAAAGTACATTTTCTTTTGGAGGAAATAAGAAAATGAATTTTATCTAAAATCACATATTTCTTCCCCCTCCCCTTTTTTTAAGAGAGTGAGAGAGAGAGAAAGACCCCATGTATGCGTCCATGTGAGTGGGGAAAGGGCAGAGGGGGAGAGAGAGAGAGAGAGAGAATCTTAAGCTGGCTCCACACCCAGCACAGAGCCTGATGTGGGGCTTGATCTCATGAGCCTGAGATCATGACTTGAGCCATTATCAAGAGTTGGCTGCTTAACCGACGGAGCCATCCAGGTGCCCCTAATATTGCATATTTCACATATAAAGTAATAATGGAAAATAAGGAAAATATGACTTATCTAGCATTGTATATTTCACATGTAGAATAATAAAAAATAACAATGGAAAAACAAAATTATCTAGATGTACATTCTTATGAACATGCTATACGAATAAAACATGGAAAAACTTCATAGCTCTTTTTATAATTCTGGACAGTGGTTACCTGTGTGTGTTGTTATTTTTATATCAGAGAAGTTCAAATAAAGAAAATCTCAAATGCCAACTAGTCCAAAGTAACCAAAAGAAACATTTTATGGACTTCAATGTGTCATTTCATCCCTACAATCTCATCTTTAAAAAAACTTCTGCAAATACCTTTTTAAGATAGCGTCACAAACTATGGTCAGAAGTATCTATATTTTTATAAGAACAAAACCACAGTAAAGACTGAAGGGTACAGTCTGGGGTATAATTTCAGAGATAGGGCAGTTCTGATCTATGAAGAATGTAAAGCATGGCTGTATGTATTGGTGCCTTGGGTGGACTAAAGGTGCAGAATACTGAAATTTGTTATTTGAAATCTTTTTTTTAAATGAAAAATATTTTAGTAGTTTGCGGTTCATAGAAAAATTGAGAGGAATGTACAGAGATGTCCCATAGTTAACATTGGTGTTCACTCTTGAGGGTGCACATTTTATGGTTTTGGACAAATGTATAATCACATGTATCTACCATTATAGTATCACCACAGAGAGTGTGTTCATTGACCCAACAATTGTCTGTGCTCCACCCATCCATCCCTCCCCCTCAGCCCCTGGCAAGAATTTATCTTTGTATTGTCTCTATAGTTTCAACTTTTCCAACGTGTCATATAGTTGGGATCATAAAGTATGTAGCCTTTTCAGGTTGGTTTCTTTCACTCACTAACATGCATTTAAGATTCTTCCATGTCTTTGCATGTATGGCTTGATAGCTGATTTCTTCTTAGCACAGAAGAATATTTTATTGTCTGGATGTACCACAGTTTGTATACCCATTCACCTACTGAAGGGCATATTTGTAAGAGGCCAAAACCAGATTGACATTGTGTAGTTAGTTTGGGGTATTTTAAAGCAGATCCTGAGTCAAGAATGAGTATAAGAAGCCTTTTGGGAGGTAAGTTCAGGAAATACTATGAGGGAGTGTAAAAAAAAAAAGAAAAGAAAAAAAACAACTAAGAGAAAGAAGTCAGGCTAATTAAAAATATAATGAGGGTTCCCCTATGGTAATTGGGCTCAATCCTGCTGGTGACTCTCTAAGAAACTTTTGAAAAGCTCAGATTTGTTCCTGAAGGGGTGTGGAAGGAAAAAAATTACCCACCAACCCCTACCCCTTAGTGACTAATCTCAAAAACATTAGTTACCTTGCACATTTCAGCTGCCCTAAACACATACCGCATAGCTTCCTTAGCCAGAAGTCCTTAGGAGGAGTGTCACAGAAGGCACTGAGTTTGTAAGTGTCTAAACATGAACCCTGGAGTAGAAAAGGAAACTTTAGATGATGGATTGGCACAATGTGTCATATATGAGAGTTATGCATTATTTGTGAGGTGGCAAACATTACTCAGCCATCAAAAAGAATGAAATCTTGCCATTTACAATGAAATGGATGGAGCTAGAATATTTTATACTAAGCGAAGTAAGTCAATCAGAGAAAGACAAATACCATATGATTTCACTCATGTGGAATTTACAAAACAAAGCAGATGAACATATGGGAAGGAGTGGGGGAGAGAAGAGAGGGAAACAAACCACAAGAGACTCTTAATGACAGAGAATGATCTGAGGGTTGATGGAGGGAGGTGGGCGGTAGGTGGACTAGAAGGCTAATGGATATTGAGTAGGGCATTTGTTGTGACGAACACTATGTGTTGTATGTAAGTGGTAAGTCACTGAATTTTACTCCTGAAACCAACATTGCACTGTACGTTAACTATGTAAAATTTAAATAAAACACATTTAAAATAATCTGGGCACAGTTTTAATTTGATATGTTTTTAATGACGTAAAATATTATTTCATTGTGGCAATTTTGTAAAACTTAGAATATAGTATTTAAGTACATCAAAAGTCACATCATCTCCACCACTGATAAATAATACTATAAGTCTATACACACATAAATCTGCTATTTTACAATAATAATTTTTTCTTTAAAAAATGTATTTATTTATGTTGAGAGAGAGAGCACATGAGCAGGGGAGGGATAGAGAGAGAGGGAGACAGAGAATCCCAAGCAGGCTCCACATTGCCAGCACAGAGCCCAACGTGGGGCTTGAACCCATGATTGTGAGATTATGACCTGAGCTGAAATCAAGAGTCAGACACTTAACCAACTGAGCCACCGAGGTGCCCACAATAATATTTTTTCCATTTCACTTTATTCTATTCTACTCTTATACAAATTCATGTGCAAACACACACAACTATCTTATTTTATATAAAATGCAATATTCTAATAAACCAATCCCTAATATTTCTAGGTATTTGATAATGATGTTTGCCAGAACATTTTTATAAATTCTATCTGCTTTATTTGCTCCATACTAGAGAAGTTATCTGTCATTTGGGAAAAGGAAAAATATTTACATTACTGAGCAGATTTTTAAAAATTTGATTTCTAACTTTTTGAAAATTTTCTTATGTAACACAAGCTCATTAAAGCAATTTTGGAAGTCAGAAAATATTAAGCATCTCAAAAAAAAAAGCCTCAATCACACACAAGTAACCAATTATACCATATACATGCAGTTCTAGGAAGAGTACAATAATCATTTTAACTGTTTTATTTTACTCAACTATTACACAAATATTCAAATATATACTTATTCTCATTTATAAAGCAATGTTTTTAATAATTCTGCAATTAATGTTTCTTAGTTTTTAATAATCACATTTGCCCGAATAATTTTATAAGTACTTATTTACATTAATCACCCAGCCTTCAAGTCCATAAATCACACAAATATAACCATCACTATCACTAAAAAATACCTAGATTTTTCTTTCTCCTTCCAACCTCATTTAAAATTTATTCTTGGCATGTTCATACATTTTGTTTTACATATATTCTATTAAAATGACAAATTTCTTCAGAAAATATGTTATATGCTTTTATGTCCTTACTAAAGAGAGACTAAAATTCCTTTGGAATCAAAATTAGAACTGACACAATGTTAAAATGTTACAATCTGCCTGCATAGTGGTCTATATACATATGTACCCACACACATCTGAAATGCGCCTAAAATTAACAGGTTTACTTGACAAATTAACAGATGACTGAATCAGAATTAGGTGAGAGAACTTTATTCAGAAATTCTGCATTGAATATAGTAAACTACAAAAGCAATTAGCTTAAAGACTGTTAAGTCAGAAGTTTATATTTAAGCCATACTAAATATCAAACCTTAACCTAACTAAAAGGCTTATAATTTCATAAACTTCATACAAACACACATTAACTCACTCAGAGTCACTAATTCTCAACTTCACCTTTTCTACCCCAGCTCACTGCTTGTCTGTCAGATTTCTATCAAAATAGCTTTGTTTTATGTGCTGGGAACCCAATGTAATTTTAAGATTCTTAACTTTTATAAGACTCTATACATATGACTTCTTTATAGCTTAAAAATGCACTATCTGTGAACTCAAACATTTCAAATATGAAATACTAATGGAAATTTTCAATAACACTGCAATTATCTCAGTTTTTTGACGTGACCAAAAACGGAGTTGATGTCACAAAATATAATTTTTGTTGACAAATTGGATACATTTTAAGACCCCCATAAGCTATATTCCCGGCTGAAATTTGTATGCCATATTTTCCTACAATGAAAAGCTTTAAGTTAGTGGAAGGGAGAAACTAAGAACCTTCAGGCATATTCATCAATTACATAAGACTTACAGGTTTATGAGTACCATAGTAATTTTCTACTTTAAATAATTTTTAAATTGCTTAAAGAATATGAATATTACTGAGGGTTGACATTTAAAAAAAATAAAACATAAACTCAAAAGTATCCTAACAGTGAAATGCAATGTAAAAATTATTTACAAAAAATTACCCCCAAAATAAAAGATCCTTACATAAAGATCCTAAGAAAGGAAAACTTGGTTTATATCTCATAGCTAAATTTTGACAAAATGTAAACATATCACGTATAAATGTGACTGTGCTACCACAAATAGTGCTGTAATAGAAATGTCTACATGTTTATTAAATTAGTCATTGTCAGGGCAATTTCTTAAAAGTAGAAATAACTTGACAACTCTATGTTACCTACACAGGAAAATCTCTGCTTCCTAAGATGCTTTATTATTATTATTTTAGTGTAAGGTCTATAAAAGAAAGAGAAAAAGAATGCAAAGTATAAGACAGAATGTGAAGTAGTATAATGATATTTTAATGATCAAGGTAAAATGTCTAGGTTGAAGCCTGAGGCTTTATCCTGCTTGGCCTGACCCATGATTCATCTAGCCTAATAGCACTTAGAAATATGGAGAAGGTTTTCATACAAAATTTTTTGTGTGCGTGCCTACCATACAAGCAGACTTATAGACAGTTGGTTTCCAAAACAGTCCGGAAGTACCAGGAAGGTTAAAAGAACCATTGAGAGGAAGATCTCAACTTCTTACACGTCCTAAGGATGCTTTATCCTACCAGGCCATACAATCAATAGCTGTTTTTGAACATGCAGGGATTTTAGGGTTAGCTAAGCTTCTGTCTCTGCCTAGAGTATTTTGTTATATTGTCCATTCTTTGTAGAATTTTCTGGGCAGATAAACTCCTTTATCCTTTATCTACATTAAGAAAATTCAATTTTTTTCCTTTTTTATCAGTATCTTTCAATTAATCACCATTTTATTAACAGTTATGGGATCTATAAAGATCTATAATTCTTATATCATAGCTAACATATCATTATTATTACATATCCTTTTTATAACATTCTTTTCTATGTATTTTTGATGTTGTCTTTCTTTTAATACCTTTTTTGATACCATATCCCAAAACATTCTGAACTATATGTGCTTTGCTTTTAACTTTTTATGCCATTTTCTTAACCCTCTTCAAATACCTTTTTACTCCTTTAGATTTCTCTAATCCAATAAGAGAAAATAAGTTTAATTTTCATATCAGATATTTAGATATTTGGCACTTCAAATTATAATTCTTGATTTGTCTGTCATCTATTTGTGCTTATAAACCACTTTTACTTTATTTTTATTCTTTCAACTCTTTTGCTATTTTTATGATGAAAATTATACATTAAGAAAAGCTGGCATTAATTTTTTAATTTAAATTAGATTTTTATACCGTGTTATAAACTAAGCACATAGCAGTGAGCAAGATGCAGAAGATTCCTTATTTCATTATATTGCCAATTCCATCCCGATTTCCAAACTAGTTGTAAAATATAAAAAGCCTATCAAAATTTATGATTTCTGAGTTAACTGTGACATGATTTATGGTTGATTGTGACATTCCTTTTTTGCATGTGACCCACTACTCAGGCTGTTTCTCTTGAGTCAAACTTTCCGTTTCATTTATTTATTTATTTTTTAACCCTTGCAGCTTTATTTATATAAATCTTATTTTTTAATGCTCTCTTCTTTTTCACCTATAACTAGCTACAAAAAACAATAAGCATTCTTGAATTTGTATCTCAATAACAATAGTTAATATATCTTTAGGGAGTTGTTAAGAAGGAAAAATATCTAATGGGAATAATATAATAATAATAGCCATGCAAATAATAATTTGTTGAGTTATTATATTAATTAATGGAACCTTATATACTTTTATTTGCATTGCAAAATAATTATTGGAGTTAAAAAGATGTTGGTTTCTCATTCTACAGAAAAATAAATGATCATAAAGTATAAATTATTTGTCCAAAATCATGATAGACAATAAAGGTTACATTGGGAATTTAAATATAATTCCTTTAACTCTATGCTTAAAAACATTTCAGACACATTGCATTCCTTTTTTAAGAAGGCAGAGGCTATTAGGTCAGTATGAACAACACTGCCATAATGGAATAAAATACTTGGTTTGGAAACAAGTGTACTGAGTTTAGAACTATCATCTTCATAGGCAAGAGTGAAAGGTGTACTATCTCATTGTTTCTATGAATTAGGCAGCTAATTAGATCTTGGAATATTTTCCTTGGCTGTGTCTATGATTTAAGTGAATAAGAAGAAAATACTGGAAAGTAGTATAACGATTGAAAAAGGAATATAAAATGCATAATTGTTTTTATTCATTTTGCTTCCTTTCTTGTGGTTAAATATAAACTTTATGAAGGTTCATAGTTTATTCTATTCATTAATTATAAACATTTTTAAAAAAGCATTTTTCTTATATTTCTTTCATTTCCTACGTTAACAGAATGCATCACATAGGCATATTATCACTCCAGATTAGTGTTATAAATAAGAAAGACATTTTAAAAATGCCCTCCAAACCCCTCCTTTTCCAAGATTTATCAGTGGGAATTCAAACCTTGGCCTCAAGTAGATCTACTCTTATATGTTTTTCCACAGGAAGATAAAACCTGATTGATATTCAACACAGGTTCTACTTTAATGACCATCTGTGACAGTTCCGTTTTGAACATCAGCATTATGCTGACACTGCATCACTAAAATGAATGATTCCTGACACAAGAAGTCCCAGGCTGCTGACCTAAAAAAAATTGGCTCTTCTTCAGCTTGTTTTGTTTCTCTTAGTTACTTAGAAAAAACACAAAATGGGATTTTATTAATAACTGAAATTCTAAAATCTACTGTGCTATTGTGATACCTGTTTAAACATCCCACATCTTCCAAAGATTAATGGAAGTTGTTGGGCAGAACTCTGCCATGGATTTACTGTACAGGAAAGCGTTTTCTATCTATGCCAGAATGTCAAAGATATAAAGAAGCTTATGAAGCAGGCCATGTATATCTATTATTAATTTAACATTTATAAATTGTGATAATGGTAGAGTCCAAATAAGATAACATAGCTGAATATAGTTTCTCAATTATTTACTGCAAGAAAAGTATGAGCTACATGTAAGTAAAGATAGGTTAGCTACCTGAACTGTACATTTTAACCGAGTCATATAAGAACACTTTTATGTGCAATATAGTTTTAAAATAATAAACTGAAATTAAGTCTGGTACTAATTTTTCTATTTTTAGTTATTTACATGAATGATGTTTTACAACTTAAAATCATTTTGTAGAGCAATTTTATATTCAATCACGTTTAATTTTCCTCAGGTTTTTATAATGGTGTGCTTCTTTGTAAACTGATAAAATGAGTCAATAAACCACGCAAAGTATATTAAAAAATTCAATTAACTTAAAATATTTCTTTGATATTCCAAAACATAAAAAGGCTTGCTAGTGCTTTTATATACCAAGTAGCATACATCTTAAATATATTAAAATAAATAAAAATAAGAGAATAATAGTTACTGAGACATTTAAAATATTTAACTGTAGATAAGAGATTTTAAATAGAAAGACTATAGTAAAAGCAAAAAGCCAAAGGTCTTCTGTAGCTAATGCTTCCAAACATAACACAATGAATTTAAAATAAATATACCTAATAATGGGGATTAAGGAGTACACTTGCCATGATGAGCACAAGGTGAGGTATGGAACTGTTGAATTAGCATATTGTACACCTGAAACTAATATAACACTGTATGTTAACTAACTGGAATTAAAATAGAAACCTAAAAAATTAAATTAAATTAAATTAAACTGGATTTAACATTAAAAATAAAGTAAAATAAAGTACATATACTTGAAAATATACTTGAGAGCTCCCAAACATAACACAATAAATTTATAATATATATACCTGTCCACATGTACTACAAGTAGTAGATAAACATAACTTTTCAAATTCTATTTGTAAACTTCACAAGCATTAAAATATTCTAAATTTAAGGCTTCATTAGTGTATCTTTCAGTATCATATACATTTAATTAAGTCAGAATAAATCAATTCATTAAGAATCTGTTATGTGCAAACACAGGCCAAATTATGTCTTTATGTGGTAAAGACAGCTAAGGCATTAAGAACAGACAAATAATGAAAGTGGTTTGCCTTATAAGAGCCATACAATGCTGTTGGAAATAAAACTAACATATAAAAGAGATATCAGATGTGAGACTATATGGCACTTCTGAGGGAGCAACATAAACATTTCAAAATATTGCCAATATCCAACAATTTATCTTACCAATTGTCATGGTTCAGAAAGATATAAAGCCACATTCATATTTAAAAACCTGAGACCACTTCTCTTGAATTTAATTTACTATGCTTGTGCCCATGGCTTCTATATGAGGTTTGACATTTCCTTTATTTCTCAATTTGAGCCTTTATCTGAACCCCAAAGAATGCACACACCAGCAGTCTTTGGGAACCAAGTTCCATGACACAGTAGAGAATCCAACTTCCTGTTGAGGCTTAGAAGCCAAGGGCATGATCAGTTTATTTCCAAAGGTCAACTTTGAATGGGTGTCCTTTGAGTGAGTTGGGCTGAAAGTAGAAACTTATCAGATTTCTCAATCTAACATACTCTTAAAAAGAAAATGGAAAAGACAGTATCTCTCATTCTTACTACCTAGGTTGACTGTTTTCAAAATACTTGGGTCTTCTCATATACAGTGGATTTATATTGAGCTCTGTAAGGGGAAGCTATGACATTTTAAACATGACTAGATGCCAAGTATTCAACATTGTTCCTATTTCATCATGCAAACTTGCAAAATCAAGCTCTTCATTAGAAAGACCAGTCATAAACTAAGATAACTTAGTTTGGCTGTGGGAGATACATTAGTGTGTCATCAAATATATCAAGACACAATCAAAGAAAGGGTAGGTAGTTTTGGCTAAACTGGCAAAGTTTTGGAGACAGCTAGGCAAACTGAATTTGAAAATCTTTTTTCTTGGAAACAAGCATGTCATAGATATCTTAATCAGGAAATTCTCAATGGACATCTTGTGGTAAAAGCCCTATTGCTTGAATTGATCAATGAGTGTGATGTGATAAGTAGTGACAATGAATAAATCTACTCTTGAAAATTTCAGATTTGAAAGTGATGATATATATTAAGATATGGTTAGATAAGAATATAGTGTTAAAAGAGTTATTTTATTTTACTTTTTAGGATATCAGAGGATTGGATATGTGACTACAGTACTGAATGAGCTATGGAGAGAGAATGAAGAGTAAAGAGGATTGTTTATGGAAATAGGTTTCTGAATGTCTGGACAATGGTCAAAGGGAGAAATTGAGAGACTGACTTAGCAAAGGAGGAAGAAAATGATGTTTCATAATAGTGGAGTTGGAGCAAATGCTGAGAAGAAAGGGTAAATGAGTTTGAAAATGCAGAATTTCTGCAAATTGTGTACCTATCTCCAGAAGATATTTTTCCGGGCTCAACGTACCTGAAAAAAAATCAGAGGTTTTAGAACTGATCCTGGGGTAGCTACTTGAAGAAAGAAGATGCAATATAACAAAATATATTGGCACCAAGATAGCTAATAAGAGAGAAATGATCTAGTTAACCATAAAATACAAATTCAATAAAAAGAGATAATCCAGTCAGTAGGTATTAGATAAAATGATTCATACTAAAGGTCTTCATCAAAAATAATTTAATATATGGGGCGCCTGGGTGGCTCAGTTGGTTAAGTGACCAACTTTGGCTCAGGTCATGATCTCACAGTTCGTGGGTTCGAGCCCCACATCAGGCTCTGTGCTGACAGCTCAGAGCCTGGAGCCTTCTTCAGATCCTGTGTCTCCCTCTCTCTGCTCTTCCCCCACTCATGCTCTGTTTCTCTCTGTCTCAATAATAAATAAAAACATAAAAAATAATTTAATATAGAGCCTATTATTAATTATTATATTAAACTAGAGCAATGAGGACTTTTATTATGTTAAGGTATGTTTTCTCTAAACCTACTTTGTTTAGAGTTTTTATAATGATTGGATGTTGTACTTTGTCAAATGCTTTTTCTGCATCTCTTAAATGGTTTGGAAGAATAAATGTTGTTAAAATATCTATACTACCCAGAACAGTCTACACACTTAATGCAATCCCTATAAAATACCCACAGCACTTTTCACAGAGCTAGAACAAACTATCCTCAAATTTGTATGGAACCACAAAAGACCCAAAGTAGTCAAAGCGATTTTGATAAAGACAAGCAAAGGTGGAGGCATCAATTCCCGACTTCAAGTTATATTGCAAAGCTGTAGTGATCAAAACACTATAGTACTGACACAAAAATGGACACATATCAGTGGAACAAAATAGAAAACTCAGAAATAAAACCACAAGTATATGGTCTATTAATTTTCAACAAAGCAGGAAATAATATCCATTGGGAAAAAGACATTCTCTTCAACAAATGATTATGGGAAAACTAGTGCAACATGTAAAAGGATGAAACTGGACCACTTTGCTATACCAATCATGAAAATAAATTCAAAATGGATGAAAGACCTAAATGTAAGACCTGAAATCACTAAAATCCTGGAGAAGAACACAGACAGTTACCTCTATAGCAACTTTATTCTAGATATGTCTACAGAGGCAAGGGAAATAAAAGCAAAAATAAACTACTGAGACGACACCAAAATAAGAAGCTTCTGTACAGTGAAGGAAACAGTCAACAAAACTAAAAGGCAACCTACAAAATTGGAGAAGATATTTGCAAATGACATATTTGATAAAGGATCGATATCCAAAATATAGATAGAACTTATCAAACTTAACACCCTAAAAACAAACAACCTAGTTAAGACGGAAGATATAAATAGACATTTGTCCAAAGGAGACATACAGGTGGCCAACATCACTCATCATCAGGGAAATACAAATCAAAATTACAATGAAATATCACCTCATATTTGTCAGAATGGCTAAAATCAACAACACAAGAAACTGGCAAGGATGTGGAGAAAGGCAAACCTTCTTGCATTGCTAGTGAGAATGCAAACTGGTTCAGCCACTAGAAAACAGTAGTTTCCTCAACAGAACTACCTTGTTACCCAATTGTACTACTAGGTATTTACCCCCCAAACATAACTAATTAAAGGGAGTAAAGCACCCTGATGTTTATACCTACATTATCTACAATAGCCAAATTATGGAAACAGTGCAAGTGTCCATAAACTAAAGACTGAATAAGGAAGATGTGGTTTATAAACACAATGGAATGTTATTCAGTCAACAAAAAGAATGAAGTCTTACCATTTGCAGTGGCATGGATAGAGCTAGAGAGCATTATGCTAAGTGAAATAAGGCAGAGAAGAATACCATTTGATTTCATTCATATGTAGAATTTAAGAAACAAAACAGAAAAGTAAAGGCAAAAAAAGAGAGGCAAACTAAGAAACAGACTCTTAATTATAGAGAAGAAGCTGATGGTTACCAAAGGAGAGGTGGGGGGGATGGGTGATACAGGTGACGGGGATGCACTTGTGATGAGCATGGGGTGTTTGTATAAGTGTTGAATCCCTATATTGTACAACTGAAGCTAATATTACACTGCATGCTAATTAATTGGAATTTAAATAAAAAACTTTAAAGGAAAAAGAATATTAAAGAGAAAGAAAAGAATACATCCAGCCCTAATGTAGCGCATGGTATGCTGAATTTCAAGGCTAATAATATGAAGGAATGAGATTTTAGGACACCTTGGTATGGGAATAAATATACTTTGCATATGGAAGGGATATGAATAATTATAACCAAAATATGAATGTGGCAGACTGAATTATTATTAGCCTCTATTATTTACCTATCTCTGTAGCCATGGTCTTTGGCATACCATTTTGTACTTCCTCCCACCAGAGGAATAGAGTAATTCTTTCCCAAACTTGAGACTGATCTCAATTGCAAGACTATTTTTGCTAAAAAAGAACACTGACAGAAGTGGCATGTATTAGTTTAAACCCTAGGGCTTAGGAATATTGTATGCTTCTTTTTGCCCCTCTGTCCTGATAATGCCATGAGAAAAACTTCCTTTGGGTGTCTGCTGTCTCTTTAGCTTGGGCCTTTAAAGAAATACTGTGTGTGTAACTTTAAATCCTTAAATGACACAGATCAATATGCAATGAGAAACCAATATGTAAGGTAGCCCTGTACCTCGAAGTGAAATATCCCTGTTGAGGCCAGCATAGATCATATGATTGTAGTAGCTCTGGCGACTCATCAGATGAGATTAAATACAGGCTTTCTAGACCACTGTGTTTTGGGGTAGTTTGTGTAGAGGCAGAGAACATTGTTAAAATTGCCTATTCATTATAGTTTCTCAATGCCTCAAATAATGCATGGCTTATGCCTTAGTTCCTTTGAGCTGCTGTAACAAAAATACCATAGACTGGGTAGCTTATAAACAACCCAATTTTATTTCTCACTGATTTGGAGGCTGGCAAGTCCCACAGTCTAGCTGTTTCTGGATTTGATAACTGGTAACAGCCTGCCTCCTGGCTCATTAGAAGGCTGAATATTTGCTGTGTCTTCACATGGTGGAGGGGATAAGGAAGTTATCTGAGGTCCTTTGTATAAGGGCACTAATCCTCCTCATGAGGACTTCAGCCTCATGACCTAATCACCTATCAAAGGCCCTCCAAAAATTATCCATCACCACTGGTATCAATATATGAATACTGATATTCATACCAATAGGTTAGGTTTCAATATAGGAATCTGGGGGTAACTCACTTATTCCATAGAAACACATAATCTGCATTTATATTTGAATTGCTCTTTAAGCCCTTAATAACAAGGGCTATATTTTACTAATTTTTGTGCCCTCATTTGCTACACACAATGTTTAATTGTCTTAAATGCCTCTTTTCTTTTTCCCTACAAACAACATTTTATAAATCTATGTATACATAACAATAGTGCTTTTTGCTGAAGTTTTGAGGGCTAGTCACAATAATGAAAAAATGCAGGGATAATTATTTTCTGGAGCAGGATCACATTGAATAATGGTGACACAGCAACTATATCTTCAATGACAGTGATAACCAAGCTGGGCTAGCTCAACAGGGAGGATTACTAAGACTCAGAGACTGTAGAGAATAGACAGCAAGTTCTCCGTCTCTGGCCTTGGACTCTGGCATTGGATACTGAAAAGCTGCCAAGTGACAGAATACACTGGAGCAACATGGAGAGCAGAAATCCGAAAGAGTACAATGGCTCCCTTTGGTAGCAGCTACTAAAGGATAAAAATCTAAGTGGAGATTTTGGTAATCTGGTGATGGTAAAAAAAATGAATCAGGAACTGTTAATGAAGAGAGGTCTTGATTAATATTCTAAACTTTCAATTGAGAACCTTAAACTACTGTGTCTTAGGAATAATAGATGAAAGAAAATAAACCATACTTGACAGGATCAGTGTGATCTTCCTATCCTTTATAAGCTTGAAGAAAATAGAATCATCTCAGAAATTAAGTATCAATGTTTAGGGCTTCTGAAGTTATACACAGACATGGCCACACACACACACACACACACACACACACACACACACACACCATTTACTAAAACAACTGTTAGGTAAGTTAGAAATAGGACCATGTGACTCAAAACAAAGTGACTATAGAAAAAGACCATATAATCTAAGTCATGAACTAGAAAATAATTATGGTTTTATATTCAACTTAGAGACTTTAAAATAACTGTTAATTAAATAAATGAAAGTACAGAGTATTTGTTTTATAAAATAAATATATAAAATGCCAATAAGAAACCTACACATAGATACTGCAAGAGCTAAAAAAACAAAAGTTATCAGGGATGCCTAGGTGGCTTTGTTGGTTAAGTGACCAACTCTTGATTTCGGCTCAGATCATGATCTCACATTTCCTGTGTTTGAGCCTCGCATCAGGCTCTGCCCCTCCTCTGCTCATGAGTGTCTTCTTCTCTCTCAAAATAAATAAATAAACTTAAAAAATTATCAATAGAAACATATCCAAATTGGAAAAGATAGATAAGAAAAAATGTCAAATATAATCAAAATGCTTATTGGGCGGTATAATGAATAGCTTTAACATTTCATATGAGTTAAGTTGCAGGAT
Organism: Suricata suricatta; assembly: GCF_006229205.1. NCBI lineage: Eukaryota > Metazoa > Chordata > Mammalia > Carnivora > Herpestidae > Suricata > Suricata suricatta. The sequence continues at coordinate 52,078,729 of NC_043714.1, forward strand.
ATAGAATTCTATACTGAATGGAAGCAATAATTGGCTTTTTAAAAGTGGCAAACAAAATCAAGGCATTTTCAAAATTGGCCCAAAAATATCAAATCACATATTAAGTGATATGTGCAAATATAAAGAAGTGTAAGGCAAATCACATTTAAAAACATAATAGTAAACGGCTGTAGACAACAGAAAAATTAAAAAAAAAAGACAGAGCTATATCTCCCAGTACATAAAGAGAAACAATGACTCTAAAATATGATTTTTTGGAAGAAAATAAACGGAAGCCTAAAGACAGTGAAATTCTATCTTTAAGTTGCTGAAAGGAAATGACTGTGATTATATATTTTAAAAATCTTAAAAAGTGATATTAAAATATTTTCAAGATTAAAAAATGAAGAAAATGCAGTTGACCCTTGGTTTAGAGTTGCCAGTACCTCACACAGTAAAAAATCCATGGACAACTTTTGACTCTCTAAAAACTTAACTAACAATAGACTACTGTTGACCAGAAACTGACAAAATAAACAGGCAAAGAACACACATTTTGTATGTTTTATGTATTCTTATAATAAAAGAATCTAGAGAAATGAAAACGTTATTAAGAATCTTAAAAAAAAACACATTTATACTAGTGGATAATTTTTTTCTTTAAATCCACATATAAGTGGACTGATGCAGTTCAAATCTGTATTGTTTAGGGTTCAATTGTATTCATACAGTCTCAGAGGAGCTATACTGAAAGGAATACTAAAGATATGCTATTAGAAAGAAAAATAATCATTCTAGATGCAAGACAAAAAATAGCACGAGGAAGATAATTATCTGGAGAAATATACATTTTTATACTAATTTTGTAAAATAAAAATGTCATCCACAGAACAGAAAAGAAGTAGGATTAAAATACATGGTAACAATGACAGAAAAAAATGTCAGAGAGCATAAATGCAGCTCAAGTTTGTAAGATCCTGGTATCGTTAGAGAAGTGGTAAAAGAAATTCATTAAATTAAGATCTTATTAATGATTAAGATCTTGTCAAAGATACATGCTATAATTACTAGAATAACTTCTAAAATAATAATAAAATACTAAAATAATATGGAAATAGGGCTAAAAATCTTGATCCTTACCAAAGAAATTATAGAATAAGAAAAAGAAATTGGGAAAAATAGAAAGAAATACTAAGACAGTAGATTCAAATCCAAATATAAATTCCATTGTAGATAAATTAATTTAATTCTCCAAATAATAAGCTATTGTGCAAGAAAATTAAAATATAGTATAGGAATGCAATCATAGTGGGGTGATATTTGACATATTCTCTAAGTAACTGATAGAAAAACAGGATATTAAATAAAGAATTAATCAACAAACAGAAAGGATATTGAAGGTTTAAACCATATGATTGATCATGTGATTTATGCAGAGCTTTGCACCTAGTAAGTGCAACATGCATATCATCTTTTCAAGTGCACATGAACCACAGTATAAAATTAACCACGTATTGGTTCTTATAGCAAATACCAATTAGTTTTTATTTGCATCTTATCTAATCTAATCACTTTTTTTTTTACAAAAATTAGCATTTTTTAAAATTCATTCAGTTACTATTGAGCTTTATAAACCTAAACCCATTCACTTACACTGAATTATTTGTCACTTGTGCATTTAGACAATCAAAACATTTAGCAGTTCATTTCACCCAGTTCATTTTTTCTCTTGATAATCTTACTTATTGATGAATATAAACAGTTTTCGTAGGTAAGCTTCTCATGGCTTTGTATGGAGCTCTAGTGTGTGCGCCTCGGTAAGAGAAGGATTACCATTCTCAGTGGGTGGACTATTTTTAGTCTCCCAAATCTGACACATTTTTAGTCAAATGCTAGACCCATATGATAAGTGGACTAAATAAATCACTGTTTTAAAGGTATATTTTTGTTTCCTTTGATTTGGTTATAAAAACAACCATCTATTAGTTTTTCAGTTACACCAAAATTAAACCTCAATTTTCCTTATTTTTTTAAATGCCCCAACCAATCAAGTGACCTCTGAACCTAACTGAAAGAATAAATTGTATATTCTGGTTATGACTTAACTAAGAATTGGTAGCCAAAACAATCTGTCTATAATAACTAGTCATGAGGATGTAAATCAAAGTGATGAGAATAACATGTTACCATAAAAATATAGAGTTCTATAAATCTACTGACTACTCATATCCTCATATTAAAGCTACACTTCCTTGTATCCTACCAGAAAAACTGATAATTTAATAATTAAAAATATATACAATTATTATTATGGTTAAAATTTACAATGATAATTATATCAATATAAACTATTTTGTGGTGATGTTGAAATGATTGGCAGCTAGATTTTCCAGAATTGCAAGCTTTGGAGAGACTTTGGAACATTCTTAATATTCATTTCTATGATTACCTTGGGGAAGAAGGGCTTTTAGCTATATCTCTTTCTTTGTGATATGAACACACATGGGTAATTATCTCAACTCCACAACTGGAATTTCAATTCAACACCAGATTCTTTACTCATTATCTGGAATGAAATCTCTTATTAGAGGAAGACGTTCAGTCTTGGATGATATAATAAGTACTCTACATTTATGGATATCTCTACTTTGACAGAGCAAGGCAAATTTGAGTCTTATGTATAAGCTTGAACTTTTTTTCAGAATCTGGACTAACAGTTGGAATTGTTTATCAAAGTCTTTGGCTATGTATAACTTCTAGTATGGAGGGTTGTGAAGAAGGAAGTACAAGATCTAATGCTTCTAACCCATTCATTTTGGTTACATTATATTTTTTCATTTGAGAATGATGATATGTGCATATTGATATTTTTACACATCTGGTTCAGGCATTCTATCTTTCAGGAAAATTAAAAACTCTTCAATTACATTATTATATCTGATGCAAAATATTCCATTAGGACCAACTTTTCACTTTTTCAGTTTCTACTATTCCATTAATGTTAACCTTTCTATTTTATCAGTATTATTCTATCATATATATTATTTTAATCATGCTGTAGATATAATTATTGATCTCACAATTACTGTCTTATTTTAAGCAACTACCAAAACAGTTGGTTGGTCACCATACACACTATGTTGCTGCTATGTGCTGTTTATATGACTTGTGAATAGTAGCAGGCCATAATCTTGCAGATATTGATAGTAGCCAGACAGAATTCAGAGATCTGAAGATAATTCTTTCACTTGATTATTTTACTAATATTAAAGGAAAATGTCAATAAGAACCTTCTTAAAGGATCAATGTTTAACTAAGTTTACTTTGAAAATAAAAGACTATAAGGGAGTACATTACTTTGTACTACAATTTCATTTTTACTTTTTAAATAATTATTTTATTATTAAAAGGTAGTTATGTTAAGCCTTTAGAAGTATGGGTTTTTTTAAATTTAATTGATTATATTTATAATGATTGATTATAGGAAAATAGTAAATGAAATACAATTAATTATTTAAATCATGTTACAGAAATTTACAGAGAATCACATGGGGAGGAAATAGCATCCTCAAATGAATGGCAAAGTTATAAAAACAAATGCCATAACTGCTAATAAAATTTTCATTTATCGCCAAAGTATCAATTACCTAGTTATTACTACCTTAAAGTTTCCCAAAGAGTTTTCAGTAATGGAGAACATTTTTCAGTTCATTAAAGTTGGTTACCTAGGTGCAAACAGCCATATATTAAACACTGTGGTGTTTTATGTACCTGTGGTATGAAGATTTGTCTTCTATAGCTTCCTTATCAAAATGATTTCCTGGGATGCCTGGGTGGCTCAGTGAGTTGAGCATCTGACTCCTGATTTTGGCTCAGGTCAAGATTCTAGAATTATGGGATAGAGCCCCATTTGGGATTCATTCTCTCTCTCTCTCTGTCTGTCTCTCTCTCTCTCTCCTTCTACTCCTATCCCCTGCTTGTGTTCTCTCTTTCTCTCTGTCTCTTTCTATTTCTCTAAAAAATAAAAATAAAGGTAAAAATGACTTCTCTGGAAAATTGCCCATGATTATAATCAAAAGAAAATAAATTTATTCTAAAAATTTTTAAAAGCATGTTTATAATTTTGACAAATTACTTTTTTCTGATTTAAGAACTACATAATGTTAAGGATATCTATTCCCTTTCAAAACTGCTTTTTTGGATAATTCAACAGAAGTTTTTACTACTTTGGGGTCTAACAATCTGAGAGATTTTTGACATACTGTGGTTTAATAGAGAAACGCCCTTTTCTTTATTTTCACAAGTAGCACTGGCCTGTTAACTGAGCTCAACATTTCCCTTGAAGCAATCCTTAAAAAGCAACGGAGCCATTGATGAATTTTATATAAAGATTTAAATTCCAGCGTTTGGTTTTTTATTTTCCTGAGATGCAAAATAAAACCAAATAAACCATGCAAGTAGTTAATTAAAACCTTCTTTTAATATATCAAAGAAAGCAGTATTTTGTGCGATCAAAAGAAATTTTATAATGATTTTCAAAGGCTAACTTGCTTGAATATGTTTTCTTCTTTTAAGTTGCCTGTGCCTTTAAAAAGCCATGCTTTTTAAGATTTTGGAGATTTCCAAAGGAATAGGAAAAGTTCACATAGCATATATGTAGTTGGATGTCACGTAATTGAGAAATTCAGAACCCAAACTGAAGCTTATTCAATAAGACTATAATGCCCTTAATTACCTATTTCTATTCCCCTTACTGGTCTTGGTTTTCTTTATCTCTGTTTATCTTTCTTTGCACAGATTTATCTACTATCTATCTATCTGCCTACCTACCTACCTACTTATCTGCCTCTTTGTCTCTACCTCCCTACTCTAGCATTTATCTAATTTTACTTATACTCTTTATAACTTCAAATTTGTATGTACTGAGGCAGAAAAAAAAACCTCAAAAAGTCCTCTAGGCTTAATTGTGTAATGAGAAATTTATATGGACTTATCAAAATCAGTTCCAATTATACATTTTAACAACATAAGACAATTCCAAAATTCACTGAAGTTTATTACAATTACAAAAATATATCTTGTCTCATTACACTCTTCTCAATGCACTGTATTCAGGATGCTAACGACCAACTTTTGATTTATATTTCCCTGCTAATGAGTGATGTTGGGCATCATATTTTTCTTTTTTTTCTTAATTTTTTAAAATGTTTCTATTTATTTTTGAGAGAGAGAGAAAGAGGGAGAGAGAACAAGCGGGGGTGGGCCAGAGAGAGGAAGACACAAAATCAGAAGCAGGCTCCAGGCTCTGAGCTGTCAGCACAGAGTCTGACATGGGGCTGAAACATGTGAATTGCAAGAACATGACCTGAGCTGAAGTCGGACGCCTAACCGACTGAGCCACCCGGGTGCCCTGAACATCATCTTTTTTCATGTGTCTGTTAACCACCTGGATGTCTTCTTGGGAAAAGTGTCTGTTCATGCTTTTGCCCATTTCTTTACTGGAGTATTTGTTTTTTGGGTGTTCAGTTTGATTATTTTTTTGTAGATGTTGGATACTAATCTTTTATCTAATATGTCATTTGCAAATATCTTTTTCCCATTTTGAGAGTTGCATTTTATTTTTGCTGAGTGTTTCACTCGCTGTGCAGAAACTCTTTTCCTGATGAGGTCCCTATAGTTCATTTCTGCATTTGTTTCCCTTGCCTCTGGAGACATGCCAAGTAAGAAACTGCCACAACTGAGATCAAAGAGGTTGTTGTCTGTTTTCTCTTCTAGAATTTTGATGGTTTCCTGACTTACCTTAAGTCTTTCACACATTTGGTGTTTATCTTTGTGTATAGTGCAAGAAAGTGGTCCAAGATCATTCTTCTGCATGTTGCTGCCCAGCTTTCCCAGCACTATTTGCTGAAGAGACATTTGTCTGTTAGATACTCCTTCCTGCCTTGTCAATGATTAGTTGGCCATATGTTTGTGGGTCCATTTCTGGGTTCTCCATTCTGCGCCATTGAGCTGTGTCTGTTTTTGTGCCAGTACCATACTGTCTTGATGATTACAGCTTTGCAATACAGTTTCAAGTCCAGAATTGTTATGCCTCCGTCTTTGGTTTTCTTTTTCAACATTGTAGCTACTTTTGTGATTTCATACAAATTTGAGGATTGTTCTAGCTCTGTGAAGACTGCTGGTGTTATTTTGAGAGTGATTCTATTGAATGTGTAGATTGCTTTCGGTAGTATTGACATTTTAATAATATTTCTTCTTCCAATTCATCAGAATGGAATGTTTTTCTATTTCTTTGTATCTTCTTCAATTTCATTAATAAGTTTTCTATAGTCTTCAGTGTATAGATATTTTACCTTTTTGGTTAGGTTTATTCCTATGTATTTTGGTGCAATCGTAAATGAGATCAATTCCTTGATTTCTCTCTGCTGCTTGATTTTTGGTGTATAGACATGCAACCAGTTTCTGTTCTTTATTTTTGAAGGATAATTATGTTAAATACAGAATTCAAAATTGTTGTTGATGATGTTGTTTTTCTCCACCACTTTAAGCATGTCTCCTTCTTTCTCTATAGTAAGTTTTGTTGTTGCTGTCGTTGTTTGTTTTCCTTCTCTGATTTCTTTCAAAAATTTCTCTTTGTCTTTGACTTACTGCTGTTCAAATATGATTTGACTAGGTATAGATTTTTTAAATAATTTATCTGCTTACAGTTCCTTGAGCTTCCTAAATTTATGGCTGAATGTCTGTTATTAATTTTGGAGCAAGATCAGTTATTATTACTCTGTTTTTCTTTTTTTTAATTCTATGTTTCCCTCTGGCAATCCAATTACACACATGGACACATTTGGCAATTATAATTGCTAACTGGATATATCCATTTTTGTTTGTTGTCTACCTGTCCATTATTATCTTTAACATATTAAGTATAGTATTTTAACGGCCTCATCTAGACTGATTCTTATGATTGCTTTCTATCGGAAAGTATATTTGTCTTCTTGCGCTTTTGTGTAGCTTATGATATATTCTGAAAGCTGGATATCTTTTATAAAATACTGAACACTAACAAAAATTTTTATATCTGTAAATGGGCACAAAATTCTTTCTGCTACTTTAGTTCAAACACTTGAGTAAGTCAATTTAGGTGCTGACATTCAAATGTTTTCAAAACAAAAGAGAAACTAAAGCAATTTAATTATCTATATTTGGACACAAACTTTGGCTTAGGTGATATATAAAAAAAGGGAAGTGTATTCTCATATATACTATGCATATATAATATCAAATATATAGATAACTTAGTCTGCTATAAATATATTTATATTTATATACAAAGTAAAATTTCTCCAAGTGGACTTCTTGTAGGTAAGAATGATCTAAGACAGATTATTTAAACATAAGATAATTTAAGAGATAAATTAAATAAATTAAATTCTTAGAAGATATATATCCTGAGTGCTTAGAGCAGAATCAATTTTTCTCCATTTTATTATAAATAAGGCATAGACATTTTTGTGCTTTGGAATATTTTTTCATGGCTCAAATCTCTGCATTCCAAATTAACCATAAATAGACACATAGTTAATTTTATGGGGACTAGGAAAAAATCTAGTCAATTTATGCCTTAAAAACCTGCTACTAAGAATATGGTGTAAAGACCAGCAGCTTCAATATCATCTGGGTGCTGACCAGAAATGCAGAATATCAGATCCCATTCCAGATGTATTGAATTTGAATAAGCATCTTAATAAGTACAGGTAAGCCAGCACAAATGTCCAAGAAACTCTGTTTTAAAGGACAAATAAAATTTGGCCTGATGCTAATCACTTTCGGTATCTAATCTCTTCAGAATGTTCAGGTTCTTTTATGTCCTTTTCCATTTGATGGAAATAGGCTGAAAAAAATTCAGTAGAAGCCCTCTAGCATTCACATAATATCATTTACAAGGTTATAATTACTATTTCAGTATTACACTTGACCTTTGGATACTTGCAATCCATGAGGGCCTTCATTGGCTCAAAATAATTTTGCCATATTTCAACTGCTTATCCTTTTTTTTTTTTGCCATTTGAATCTGTTTATTTATTTTTTAACATATGCAATTATTTTCCATCATTTACATTACAATAGTTACAATTACACTCCAAACAGAAAAGCAAAGTAAAAATCAAAACCCCAACTTCTATTTCATGTAGTTAGACTTATACAGAAATTAGAAGGTTAAGTAACAACTAGCTAATCACCTAATTTCACAGCTATCTGAAGTGGCAATCATTATATAGCAGCTTATCTATGATACATTCAAGATAAATGATACAATTTATTACTTGCCCATAAGCTAAAACACAGCCTGCTTAATACCTTTCCTTAAATTCCATCTCTATACTACAACTGCTTATCCTTTAAAACAGAGACATAGAGGCCTCTGTTATGACTCTGTCATTTAAAAATAAACCCTGTTGATATATCACACAATTATAGAGAAAAGAATGAGAAAACTCTTGCATTATTGGAGTCCAAGTCTAAAAAAAAATAATCTCTTCTAACGTGTATTGAATTGTTCAGATTCTCAAATTGCATCTGTTCTTCTCCAGAAAATGCATTTATACATTATTTTGAAAAAAGTATAGGATATTCTGTAACCATGTTCTCAACTCAAGGTAAAAGTCATACTTTACATTTAAGTTTCGAGTAATTCCATGTGTGATTATTCTAAGCATAGTTGTGACTTTTTTAATTCTATATAATTTGGCAACTAATACTTGGATAAACTGACAACCTCTAATTATATATCCTGCAATATCACATATAATTCTACAAGTCATAATTTCTAAATTCTCAGCAACAGTTATTAATAGGCTTTAAATCATTTTTTTGAAACAGAGAAAATATATTCTAATCTGAGATGTTTAAGAACATAAGATTTATTATAGGTAAATAATATAGAAAAGGATAAATAACTATGCTTTACACTCCATTATTGATATTTCTAAAATATGTGTCAGTATAGAGTAACAGTATAAACATTAGAATAGCCGTTTATTACATGATTTTAAATCTTGCTGTCATATAGAAAGCCTAGAGGCATTCTTTTCCTTTCTTATGTTTACTTGTTAATTTTTAGCTCTATCCAAGGTTGGACGAAATTCATCATTTTTCTGTTCCAGAGTTACAAGGTGCTTGTGAACTATTACGTTATTGTTTTAGTTTGGATAGATTTGCAATTCTTGCATTTTGCTTGAACCATTGTTGAACTGAATCCCCCAATGCAAAGTAAAGTCAGCAAAACCTGCCAAGTTTTTCCTAGCTTTGGATTGAAAGGTAAAGTCAGAAATTTTCTAAATCAAATTGGAAAAGTGAAAAATAGCCTAAGGACAAAAAAAAAATCCCTTAACTGAAAGAATAGTTGGAGGCATCATCACAAAATTTGGGACAACACCGAGTTATACACTGAGTACACAGAATATCAAAATCCCTAAAACAAGAATTGAGTGTCACTGATTTTATGCTCTTCTATTTTCATTGCACTGTTCCAACAAATCTTTTCACTTGTCACAAAGATGAGTCAAAAGAACTGCATGTGGTACAGAATCCTTCTTCCTACTTGCTCTCAAGTAACCAATATATTCTTTTCATAAACTTTTCCATTCTCAGTTCAGTTTTAAAATGATGAATGGCTTAGACAAATACTCTCACAAGTCTTAAGTGGGAAGAAAGCCATATTGCAAAATAATTATCAAAAAAACCTTACTCATTATGTGCCATGTCTTCTATTTTTTTCTTCAACTCACGACCCTGAGATCAAGACTTGAGCTGAGATCAAAAGTCAGATGCTTAACCAACTGAGCCACTCAGGTGCCCCATATGCCATTTCTTTTAAATTAACACCAGTATGATATTGTTTTAGAACTAATAAAAATAAACAGAAAAAAATGAAACTATGAAAAGCTATCTTCAAGTCATTCTTACTCTTCATTTAACTCTCATATCTAAAAATACTGAGTATTTTACTGCAAATTTTATAATTTAATATTAAAAAATCAAAGTGATACATTATTGAGATATTGCAGTTTTTTCTCTATGTCTAAGAGCTACTCGATAAATTTTGGGTGCATTTTTTACATGATCTAAATGATGCACTTCAGATGATTTTTTAAATTCATAAGTTGGTGGCTCAGATGGTATTATTCTCTAATCCCAGGAATTCAAGTAGAGCTGTGGCTTTTTTCTTTTTACTTTTTTTTTTTTTGCATAGCCACTTCACAGGTTTTAGCTTCAGTTTCCTGATTTACAAAAGGTGGAGTGTGTGTGTGTGTGTGTGTGTGTGTGTGTGTGTGTCTAGATATAGGAATTAAAATCAAATAGAACTGACTTTGTGTTTCTGCTTAACCAGTTATTATTTGAAACAAATCAAGCATACCTTACAATTTTGTTGAACTCCTCTGTAAAATACAAATATTAATATCACATCATAATTATAAATATTTTATGAGATGACATACAGTGTATATGAGGTCTTGGGTTATTATTATTTATTCAGAAGCATACTGGTATTCCTTCTGAGTTTAGATATCACTTCTAAAATATTGCCCATGCCTGTAATTCTGATTCTGACCTGTTCCTACAGCCTTTGGTGGGATACATGTTTTTAAATAAACACACACACACACACACACACACACACACACACACACACACACACTACTAGAAATGGCTATTACTCAACCTCTGAAACCTTAGGAAAGTTAGTTCGCTTTGGCACAGGCATCATGTTGTGTGCAAGAGAACCCCATTTTCCAGTTACTGCCAGGCAATTTGACAAATTCTCTGAGAGTAAATTATCAAACAATAATTCTTGTCTTTCTCTAACAGAAAGTTAAGATTAAAGAAATTAAATATACCATAAATTCTCCTTAATACCAACAGTACTGATAATATCACAGAGAGCAAAAGGATGATTATACTTTTGAACAATAACAGACATTATACAAAATAAGGTGGTTTTTTTTTTCAGAATACTTGTGCTTTGTCAGGCTTTGCACATAGGTTATTTGTAATTTTCAAAGCAAATCTGCTAGATGTGTACTTTCTCCCCTACTTTAAAAGTGAGAAAATTAAGAGTAGGCAATTTCCAAACACTTCACAATCAGCAAATGAAAGGTGAGATACAAACTCACATCCTTATACATTCCCAATCAAAATGATTGCCACCCTAAGATTTCAGGAGTACAGAAGACGTAAACTTATACCACACACACAAAAAAAGATATTTCTTGGAAGAAATAAAATGTTAACAAGAATTGACTTTAATAAGGGAAATTGTATTGTTTTTTTCCTGACTGGGCTGACAGACTGCAGGGTAAAGAAATACAATCTGAATTGGCCCTAAAAGAAGCAAAAAGAAATACACAGAAGGGAAGAGGTGGCTATAATTAGTTATATATAGTTTCCCTTTTAGTATCTTTCAGTTCAGTAAAATAGTTATTTTAAAAGCATATATATGCAACAGTCCAGGTATTTATCACATATTACTCCTTCCAAATACCCCACTTCCTTATACATGAGTATTACAAGTACTACCTGCATGAACATGAATGATGTGAGTTGATAACATATCAGTACAGAAAGTTAACAGAAAGTTTCCAAGATGATTTTTGTGAGGTAATTAAAAGGATTTCAAAATAACCTTTAAAATTGTCTGTTATTGTTCAAGATAGAGTAACAGAAAAGTAATATTCCTGCCCACTAGAACATCTACCATACACACACACACACACACACACACACACACACACCATCAATTTTCAGATATTGGACATCAAACACTGAAAGGAAATGATCCATGCAAGAGGATAAGTAAATTAGTTAAGACCAATGCTTGTTTAAGTTTATTGTCTGGAAAGAATTTCCAGGCACAGGGAAAAGAGGGAACTGAGGTGGAAGTCCAGAGGGTCTTTCTGGGTTAAAGGGCCCGATCTGAGTCATGAAGATGAAGGCATCTTGAGTTGAAAGGCATACTAGTGGAGAGGAGAAAGCTGTCCACAGCGACATCCAAATGATCCGTGGAGGGCACTACTCAATTCTTCAGCTACGTACGTATCAGTTAATGCTGGTGATGAAACTGCATGAGGCTGGCAGAATGCTACCTAAAACCAGCAGAGGGAATAATACCCAGTACTTCCCACTTCTGAAAAGTCTCTACAGCTAAGCAGATCAGCTCATGAGTCAAACGAGTAGAGTTCTCAGAAGGGTCCTCCCTGAGGAGAGGGTCAAAATTAGCCCTGATTAAAGGGTACTGTGTTCCTACCTAAAAACCTTACAAGTAACTCTCAAGAAGATCAATCTACTTTCCAGTAAGTGCATCTCACAGTAAAGATTAAAACCATGAATAGGAATATAAAAACCATTCAGTGCTCAGCAAGGTAAAATATGAAAAGTTGGTATTACATTTTTAACAACATTACTAAGAATGCAAAAATGGAAAATACAACATATAAAAAAGGAAAAATTCAAACCATAGAATTAGGCCAGAAATAATAGATATGATGTAGTAGTATATAACAGGGTTTTTTTTTGTTTTCCAATTATCTGACCAACCAACAGAGCCATAATTCAAAATTATGTATCTGTTACTTTCCCACTTGCTGTTTATACAGATTACCTGAAATTTAATGGCTTAAACCATCTAGATTTATTGTCTGATTTTTCTGGATGTTGGAAATCTGAAATGAGTCTCATTGGGCTAAAGTTAATATCTCAACAGCACTTTTATTCTTCTGTTTTTATTTCTTCTTTCTAGAGGGAAATTTCTTTTTTCTTTCTTAATTTCCCCACTCCTAGAGGCTACTCGTGGCCCTTCCCTTGATCTTAGTCTGCGTCTTGGTAGCAACTCTTCTCCTTCCTGACCTACTGTTTCTTGTCTATGAGGCTCTTTTTGATGACTTTGGACTCCCCTGAAAACTCCTGGATAATGTCTCCATATTGAGATCCTTAATTTAACCACATCTTCAAAGTCCCTTTGCTATATAAGGTAACATATTCACAAGTTTCTAAGATTAGCATGTGGGCATTTTTGAGAAGCATTATTCTGTCAACTGCAGTCTCCCTTCTTCTAGGCAAAGGAGTCATTTGGATGTGTCATTGACAAAGTTCTTCCCACTAGGAAGATTTTAAGTTCCTCTTCTCTCCTTCAGATCCACTGCAGAGAGCTGTCGTAATCCTCTAGAAGTTCACTGACAACTGGTATCAGCACAGCCTATAAAACAGGGTCAATTGTTTTCCCTCCTGTGATCACCTGTCTTAGGGAACTCTTCATTAGGCAATCTGCATGTATAGAAGCTGAGTTGGGGATCCAAGAAATGGACGTGTGATGAGAGTCTGAACCTGCTCACAAAACTTATTTATTTCTTTCCAAGCTATTCTAGCCTGATTCTCTCTCTCTCTCTCTCTCTCTCTCTCTCTCTCTCTCTCTCTCTCCCTCTCATTTGAAAGAGGATTCCTGGGGTGCCTGGGTAGCTCAGTTGGTTGAGCATCCGGCTTCGGCTCAGGTCATGATCTCATGGTTGGTGGGTTCGAGCCCCGCATCAAGCTCTGTGCTGAAAGCTAGCTCAGAGCCTGGAGACTGTCCTCAGATTCTGTGTCTCCCTTTCTCTCTGACCCTCCCCTGCTCATGCTGTCTCCCTCTCTCTCTCTCTCAAAAATAAATAAAACATTAAAAAAGAAGAAAGAGGATTCCTGTCACAGTGATTAGTGTTACAGCCTGGTACATTGTGTTGGCAGCTCAGATTTTTGGCTCAGTGCCAAAAATGAGCTTATTCCCAAAATAAAATATTAATCCATAGAGAATATAAATTTGCCTTAAAATCCTAAGGCTTCCTGCTGTGGTTCTACAAGGTGGCCTTTCCTGTGTCTCTGTACAGAATCTCTATTTATCATAGACACATTGAGACATATTGAATTGGTGTATGGAATTAACTGCTCTATGGAAATAGAATGTTTTTTTCTCTCTAATTTCAAATTTGCCTTTAAAACAACACATAAGAAAATTTTAATAATATGTCATTCATGTAGAGATAATACACATTCTAAAGTAATAAGAGCAAGAAATATAGCATTTTCTATGAAAGATCTGTTTATAATGCTATTCTTAAAATCAACCCCATAGCAACATGATTAAACAAGGCAAAAACAGGGATGATACAATTATTGGCTGAGCTGCCAAGTCACAGTGGGTGTTAGAACTTGCTATAGAGCAAATGTTTGAAGGTTCATTGTCAGGCACTCTAACACTCAGAAGTCTGAGAAAGCTTAGTAAAATTGATCACAGTAGGGTAATTAAATAGAAAAACACTCATTCGTGGATCTGTTAACTTTAGTATTCCGCAAGTAGAGGCAACCCTTAGCTCTCTAGATAATCTTCTTGATAATATATCTTTTGGAGACAAGGGGCACTGGACAAAGCTTTACTGGACATATTGGGGCACAGTAAGTTTTTTGCAGTTCTAAAAGAAAGGCAAATAATGTATGGCTTCTCTTACCCACAAAACACTAACAGGGATGGCTGCTAGGCATTCGTAGATGGTAGCCCTACCATCATGCCAAACTGAGACCAGACCATTTGTATGTCACTTCATCATCAAAACATGGCTTCTGTTACATTTCTTGGGTGTAATTTATAAGCCAGAGGTTTTAGCCTCAATATGTCTGAGATAATGTTAACAAGTCTCGTTTCTTTAAATCCACCAAGGCTACTGCAAGTAGTGTGTTCGATTCATGAGCTTTAGAATTATATCGAACCGGTGAACACTGCTAAAAAATGTGGACCATAAAAGCCAGATACTTTTCTTCAGCTCCTAAGTAAAGCTATGGAATTTGTGACAAGGTAATATAAAAATATACACTTATATTTTATTTTTTTAAAGAATTGCCAGGTTTAAGCCCTGTCTCAGGGACTGAAATGTAAGAAGACTAAATGAAAGCATGTAATATAAACATGTATGTTGGACATACAGATTTTTTTTTGAAAAATTAAGATATGCTATGAAAACAAGCAAATATGGCTTATTTACTTTTCAGAATAATATTTAAAAATTGCTTATAAAGAAACACACAATCATGAGAATGTTTTTTTCACACGTACATATCAAAAACAAGAAAATAAAGGGAAATAGACTTCATATTAATGACAATGTAATAAATCTTTTCCTTAAAAGTGCCACAGTGGGAAAGTAGAACAAGAATACCTGCCAACAACTTTCTGAGTACAAGGTAAGTAACAGTTGATATTTATAAGATTATAATTTTAAGTCTCTTCAAAATATTTGTTTCTTTATTTTATAAAATATTTAGATAGTGTTATGGGGGAAGAATGTATACCTGATGATAATATGCCTATACTCTTAATTTTTTCCGCAAGAATACAGTGCTAGTGGCTCCTGGGTGTCTTATTCGAAGTAGAGGGTCTGACTTTGGTTCAGGTCATGATCTCGCAGTTCAGGAATTCATGAGTTCAAGCCCCACATCCGGCTCCCTTCGGCACATAGCCTGCTTTGGATCCTCTGTCCCCCTCTCTCTGTCCCTCCCCCACTTGCACTTTCTTAAAAATAAATAAACACTTTTTAAAAAGTATGCAATGCTAGACTGTTACTTGGTACTTACTTAACAAACACATATGTAAAAAATAGGTACTAAGTGATGTGCTAGCTTTAGCAAAGTATCTGGTGGTGGGAGACGTGAAGATGAGAAAAACAGTGATCAACAGTATAAGATTTCCAGGTGCTTTATTCAATAAATTTGTCATAAACAAAGGTGCTTTATAAAACCTTTTGAGAAGTCAAGGTGTATGAAAATCTTGATAATGGATTTTTTTATTTCAGTAAAATATTATTTTGAGTAAAAAACATGGTTTTATTTCAGAAGTAAGGTAGAATGTTATACACTCCCATACTCAATAAATATGCTATAAGAAGGGCACACAAGTTTTTCTTGACCAGAAGTATTATATATATGTTATATATGTGTGTGTATATGTATAATTATACATATGCACACATACATATGTATACACACATATATATGTATATGTATATATATACATATCAGAGTTGTATTGTTTTTAAAACATATGCTTACTTTACTTCATTTCAGAATTTAAAAACTACCAATGATGGTTATTTATAAGCAGGTAAATGAACAGAAAAACACATTTTAAAGAAAAAACTATTGAAATCCCCACTCCCACCCTCCTTCTCATTAACTTGGTCAACAGTCTTGCAGCTATACTTCTGCATATTTCCCTCTGTTCGTGCATGGGGGTAGAGGAGGTAAATGCATATGGAATTTTGTTTATTTTTATATAAAGAACATCATACTATTTACAGTAATCTATGATCACTATGTTTAATTATATATGTTTACATCTCTAATAACGCAAATATAATAGATACATTTTCACTGGACACACACATGTGTACTTATATAGACATGAGATTTAAAAATATGGTGAAAGTTTAGAGCAATTATTTTTATCTGTATATCTATATAGATACAGATATATGTCCTATTTCAAGAAGTTCACTCCATCTCCACCTGACCATATCTGACAAACCATATCATCTTAAGCAATGTATATCTTCTATTATTTTTATACATATTCTTATAACCATATATATATACACATATATACATATATATATATGTGTATATATATATGGTTATAAGAATATGTATATATATATAGTATGTCATCCTTGGAAATTAATATATACTTGTAATAAAATCAATATTGAAAAACATATTTGGGCCAAGAACATAGTAAAATAAAACCAAATAAAAAATTTATTTATATGTTCTTTTTCTTGGTTCATAATGTTTGATGATTCCTCAGTAACAAGCTGTAAATGTGTTACCTGTAGAACAGAATATGAGCAAAATAATATGCATTCCATTTCAACAAGACAGATTTGATACAAAATGGTTTTCATGAAAAGTGGTGACAATAATAGTGTTAGAAAAAGGTTTAGACCCTATTATTTTTTTTGCAGTAAAAATTCAGTGTGTGCTCATCCAATAATTACTAATGCCTAAACTGCCCTAAGAATTGTTTGCCCATCCAACGTTTGTATTATTTTCTCTTTTTTACCTGTCAACATTGTCTTCCTGAAATTTATTATTTTTGACATGTTGCAAATAAAGTAATTCCATTTTAGGGGAAGTAGTTGAAGTCTCTACCTGACATGTCCTCATACCTCTCAGTGTGACTGCTGTTTGGCTATATGCTTCAATGCCAGCTTTACATCCTTTAAAGTTAAGTAGACTGGAAGTGAGAACCTATTGCATTCTGAATCTTTTAAGTCAATTTCCAACCTAAATTCAGTTGATACTGAGTCAGTTTCATATAGCCTGTACTATAATACACTATATAATATGGTCCCTAATTCTCTCTAGTTGTCATTGTGTGTGTGTGTGTGTGTGTGCGTGTGCATGTGTTTATGTTTGTCAGCTGTACATCCTGCAGGAATTTACAACCTATAAGAACTGGGGGCTTTGCTTTTATTCCTTGCTGTGTTTCCATTACTTAGAACACTACCTGACACTGCCTGATGCTGATGGCCAATATATACATAAAGTTTATCTATTTGAGAGACAGAGCACACAAGTGGGGGCTGGGCAGAAAAAGAGGGTGAGAGAGTCCCAAGCTATTTGCACTGTCAGCACAGCGCTGTTTGGGGCTGGACCCTAGCCGAAATCAAGAGTGGTTCGCTTAACTGACTGAGCCGCTCATGCCTTCCTGTTAATATATTTCTGTTGAATGGATAAATTGTTTTGTTTCAAGAATCAAAAATGTTTGATAAGATTGTAAGTACCATGGCAAGGTTGGGCTACTGAGTGTAATATGCTGAAGGCAAACTGTTAGTAACAACAATTTGTTTGTGACAAGATCTATATAAAAATTATATAATATTTTGTTAGTCTAATATTAAACACATTTCAATAATCCTAACTCTAGGATAGTAAATGACAAAACACCTCTAACAGAAAATTGGTTTTTACTATCTAATTTGGCACTTACTTAAGCAAAGTTTGGAATTTGTTGGCACAAAGTATATTCATCATGTCATCTTCTTTCCTCAAAGTTTGAGCATGAGAGGGTGGTTAGTGTCCACTACTCAAATGCTCGGAAAGGAAATGACTGTGAAAAAATAATAAACAATATAACATTCCAACATAGTAAACATTATTTTCAACCTCAAATCCAACCTTTTATTTTTTAAGTTTATTTATTTATTTTGAGAGAGAGAGAGAGAGAGAGAGAGAGAGAGAGAGAATATCCTCAGTTGGAATGCTGGGCTCCATCCCACAAACCATGAAATCATGACGTGAGCCAAAATTGTTAGACGCTTAACCGAATGAGTCAACCATGTGTCCCTGAAAGGCATGATCTTGCTCATTTAAAAAAATTTTTTTTATGTCTTCTATTTATGTTTTGAGAGACAGAGAGAGACAGCGTGAGCAGCGGAGGGTCAGAGAGAGAGGGAGACACAGAATCTGAAGCAGGCTCCAGGCTCTGAGCTAGCTGTCAGCACAGAGCCTGACGTGGGGCTTGAACCCACGATCCGTTGAGATCATGACCTGAGCCGAAGCCGGCCGCTTAACCGACTGAGCCACCCAGGCGCCCCGATCTTGCTCATTTAAAAATGTTGACATTGGACTTATGTATTCTGGTGTTAGCTAAGCAAAGATAGCTGGCTCATCCAACTCCTGAGCCCATCAAAATGCCCACAGTTATAATGGAGACTAATCATAATGTGAAACCTTATAGAATAATTTCTTCCTAACACATGATAAGTTATTTCATGATTAGAGGCACCTGGGTAGCTGTTCATGAGCTTGAACCTCACATCGCACTCTGTGCTGACAGTGTAGAGCCTTTTTGGGACTTTCTCTCTCTCTCCCTCTCTCTCGGCCCTCTCCCACTCACACTCTTTATCTCTCAAAAATTAACATTTTAAAATAATTTTTAACATATGGTCTTGTCCTTGAAAACAATTAAGACAGTAAAGATAACAGCAAGTAGCAAGAAGAATTTCGCCACTCTAATTACTTCTTCCTCAGATAACAGATTCCTGAAGCTGGATTTTCACTTACCAGCTTATAGTAGAGGAGCTGTACTGAAGACTTGTATTACTCAATTAGTTTATTTAACCTAATAAACTGGTTTAGAGACAATCACTTCAAGTAATAAGATAGAGCTGAGGGAAGCAGGAGACAAGCATCGGTCTCTTCCACCCTGAGCTACAAAGCTAACTACTCAGGGGTGCGTACACAGGAGGACTCTCAGCAGGAAGCAATTTTAGTGATCTGTAGTCCCCTCAGTTAAAGAGAGCAATGTAGCTGGGCATGTTCAGGTACAGACACTTTTCTATACGTCTGGTAATTCAATAAGAAAGAAAATGCTCAATTAGGTAGCTGTCACACAGCCAGAATTTTCTTATATGACAATATAGTGAAATCTTGAAAATTGAAATGTTTACATTCATACTCAACATTACTAGTAATTACACTGTAAATAAAATTGATCAAGCCAGAATCGCAAGTAATGAGTAGAAAATGGTAGCATGGAGAGGTAACTGAATGAAAGAAGATTTAGAATTAAAATTCTAATCAACAAAATGAGAGATACTCAAGGCAAAGCATCCTCAAATCAAGAAAGGATGCTTGCAGAAAAACCTCAGAGAAAAAGTAAACACCACTGAAGTTAAGAAACACATATGTGCTTGTCAGAATAAAAACCAACAGGGATTTTTGAAAAAAAGTTAAATCTACAATATGTATATTTAAAAAATCAAAAGTCAAAGGATATGAGTAAAACAAATTGGAGAAGTAAATCTAAATGGCCCAAGGCTTTACTGACATGATGGAACTTCTCTAGTTCTTTCTCAAGTACATTTTCTTCATTTGACAATTTTTTGTCTGTTTTTCCATATTTCTTTTTTTTTTAATGTTTATTTATTTATTTTTAAGGGGGGAAGGACATAGAGGGAGGGAGACAGAATCTCATGCATGTTCCACATTGTCAGTGCAGAGCCTGAAGTGCAGCTCCAACTCATGAACTATAAGTTCATGGCCTAGGCCCATGTTGGACACTTACCCAACTGAGCCACCCAGGTGACCCTCCGTATTCATTTCTAAGTGGTTTGTTTATTTTAGGATTCTGTACCTAAAATCTCTTATGTACATAAGATGGGGGAGATCTTTTTGACTCATATATTATTTTTATTTTACTCCGGTTGGTGCGTTTCAACGTATCTTCACATATAATACAATCAATCTGCTGTTTTCCAACCTTAGTTTTTGTCATTGATGCTCAGTTCATTTCCACTGAATTACTTTCAGTTCTTCAAACATATAGAGTTCTTTTTTACTTTGTGGCTTTAACATAAAATGTACATATGTTTGTATGTCTTCAAATGACTGGCTTCTCTTCATCTTCCATGTCTGTGTTTAAATTTCACCTGTTCAGTGACATCTCCTTAAAATTCCAATATAAACAGATGTTTCCTTGCTATTTGTCTTTCACTGTGCTCATTTACATTTGGTGGAATGTAAAATAGTACTGTCACATTGTAAAATTCCCTGACAGTTTCTTATAAAATTAAAATATGTTTACTCTATTACTCAGTAGTTCTACTGCTGTCCTCCTATTATATTTCAAATGGAAAATGTCCTCAATCTGAAACTGCATGGTCATAAGAGAGGTGTATATTTAACTTAATAAAAATATCACTGACTGTATCCCAAAATGGTTCACTAATTTTATAGTCCACACAGAAACAGATTAAGACTTCCAGAGTCTCCATGTTTTAAACTATAACTGGCAAACAATGCCAGACTTTTTCATTTTAATAATTCAGATGGGTGTGAAGTGATGGTTTTCATGTACATTTCCATATTTATTCATAATACTGGATATATTTTAATATCCACACTGGACATTTATCTACTCTTTTTAAAGATTATTTTTCACTGGAATATTCTTTTTATTATTATTATAGAAATTCTTACTTGGATTAAACCTTTTGCCATTACATATTATTCTAAAATTATCTCAGCCTTTTAATGGTGTGCTCATGTTCTTAAATGTGTCTTTTGTGAACTACATGGTTTTAAATTTAATGAAGTTTTAGTAATTCTTAAAGTCATGGTTCAAATTTTTCAGTTGTTACAGAAACCATTGTCTGCCCCAATATTAAAAAAGAATATTGTAAGTTTTCTTCTAGTGGCTTGTAGGTTAATTTTTAGGTTTTGGACTGTGAGCCATTTCAAAATAATTTTGTTGTATGGTATGAAGTATATTCTGGATTCACTATTTCTATGTACTACTCAGTTTTTCTATGTCATTTCTTGAAAATAATTTTACCTTTCCCTTGATTTACTTCAGTTGCATGCTAAAAAATTAAGTAAAACAACTTTGTAAGTGGATATGTCTTTCGGCATATCTTACTGCATTAAAAAAAATCTTAATGGGGTAATGAGGTGGCCCAACAGCTGAATGTCCAATTCTAGTTTCTGCTCAGGTCATGTTCTCACAGTTCATAGGACTGAGCCCCGTGTTGGACTCTGCACTGACGGTAAGAAGCCTGCTTGGGATTCTCTCTCCCTCAGTCTCTTCCGCTTCCACAATCATGTTCTCTCTGTCTCTCAAATTAAATAAATAAAACCTAAAATAAGTAAAATACTTTTTAATTAAACTTTTTTTTTTACATTTTATTTATTTTTGAGAGATAGAGAGAGAGATAGAGAGAGAGGAGGGGCAGAGAGAGAAAAGACACAGAGTCCCAAGTAGGCTCTAGGCTCTGAGCTGTTAGCACAGAGCCCTAAGGGGGGCTCAAACCCATGAGGTCATGACCTGAGTTGAAGTTGGACGTTTAGCCAACTAAGCTATCCAGGTCCCCCCCCCCTAAAAAAATTCTTAAGCCAATACTGCACTGTTTTGATAAGTATAGCTTTCTTGTAAAATTTGAAAACAATGAATTTAAATTTTCTATTTTGTTCTCATTTTCCAGGATGGTTCCAGCAGTCCTAAGACATTTGTATTTCCATAAAATTTTAGAATAAACTTGTCACTATGTGTTTTAAAAGCCAACAAGGATACTGACTGGAATATATATCAATTAGGAGAAATGTGTGTGTATGTGTGTGTGTGTGTCCTAACTGGTCCACAGTCTAATCAATATCTTTGTTGTCTTTTCTAACATATACACAAACACACACACACACACACACACACGCACAATGTAAATATATAACATGTGTATATTTGTGGGTTATATATACATATAGTACATATATTACATATTTAATAATTATTATAACATGCATATATGTTACATATGTATATATTATATACACACATATGTGAAAGAAAGAATAAGTGAATAAACAAAGTGCAAAGACACATACATGACATTTTAGAAAATTATTTATAATTATATAACTGAAAAAAATGCTGTATTATCATATGAACAGGTGAAATGGACCAACAGAATAAAATGAAGATTCCAGAAAGCACCAATACCAATATGGAAACTTTATGCATGGTGTATTAGATAAAATTGATTTGCCTTGGGAAGTTATCAACCACTCAATACTTGGTTGTGGAATGATAGGTCATCCATATAAAACAAGGTAAAATTTGATTCTTACGTAATGCAATTTATAAAAATAACCTATGTAGATATAATCTATAAATTAATTCCATACAGAATAAACAATTTTAAATATTATATAAGACTATAGGATAATATCTTTATGGACAAATATTTTTTTAATGTTTTTATAATTTAGTTTCAGGAGACAGAGAGAGACAGCGCAAGCAAGGGAGGGTCAGAGAGAGAGACACACACAGAATCTCCAGGCTCTGGGCTAGCTGTCAGCACAGACTCGAACTTATGAACCATGAGATCATTACCTGAGCCAAAGCTGGATGCTTAACCGACAAGGCCACCCAGGCGCTCCAGTCTATATTATAATTTCTAAATACTGTAAATAAAAAACCAATGAATTCTCTATTGTAAATTTTGCTTGGCTTTTATTAGCTTGTTTTTTTGTCTTTATGATTTGAGATAGATTATTTTTTTTAGATCTGGATTATAACATTTGTCAGATCGAAAAAAGAGGGAAAGAGAGAGAGACAGAAGAGTGAGAGCATTTAAAAAGACACAATCCAAAGAGAGATGATAGGAATATGAACAATGGGGAATATGAGGGATTCATGAAGATTTTAATTGTATTTTGGTATTTTATTTTTTAAATCTCAGTTTTTTTCCCCTTGTGTTTATTTTGAATTACTCGCTTTTTATTTGAAATTAGTTACATAAATAAAACGCAATGTCAATGCTTCAGGCAACACAAATAATCCTCCTAGTTTTCATGCTATACTTTTAAAATTAAGCATTCATCCAGAAATATAGCATGTAGACTGTTCACATCACTTTTGTTGTTGTTTTTTAATAAAACTAACAGTAGCAATTTTTCATAAGTGTAATAAGGCATGGAGAATAAATCCTTATTAGATCTTAAACCCCAACCTCTGAACTTTATTTTTCCATTAAAAACTTTTAAAACCAAAATAATTGGGTCTTTCTTAAGTTACATAGATTTCAGAGTCATAATGTTTATAAATTGTTTTGCTTTTTTATTAAGATGCCAAAAAATGTACAGACTATAGAGAAACCTTAGGATTTAAAGATATTGTTTTATATATTAAATTTACATTTATTGGTCCAGAGATATTTAAAAAAATACCAAATTTTGCAACAATTATAATTTGATATTTGCAAACTGGTATCAAAGTTTTAAATTTTCATTTATAATTAGGATGTTATTTCCAATAAAAATACAAGGTAATTAAAATGCTGAAAAGCCTCAGATGACATAATGTAATAATTAATAAGGGCACTCTTATCTAAGTATTATCATTTAGTTGAAAACAAATTTACATAGGCCAATTCACAGACAAATGTTACTACGTTCACATATAATTTCAAGCATAACTTCTATCACCAAAGCACTGAATGGGTTCTGACAAAGAAGAGCACATAGTAGTTCTGAGGATTGTGTATAAAAATATACCTGTTTTAAAATTTTTTTTTAATTTATTTTTGAGAGACAGAGACAGCGCAAGCAGGAGAGGATCAGAGAGAGAGGGAGATACAGAATCTGAAGCAGGCTTCAGGCTCTGAGCTAGCTGTTAGCACAGAGCCCGAAACGGGGCTCGAACCCACCAACTGTGAGATCATGACCTGAGCCGAAGCCGGACGCTTAACCGACTGAGCCACCTAAGCGCCCCAAATAAATGCATGTTAATATTTTATGTTCAAGGACCAATAATTGACTGCCTTATAGGATATAACACTGCTGTGTGATTCAGAACACCTTCTAAGCGTTGTTCTCATGCATTAAGTTACTAGGAAAAAAGAACAGCTAAAATGAGTTAAAAAAATAATTGTACTATATTATAATGAGACTGTATATATTTGGATGTATTAAATTCTAACCAAAAAAATAGGAAAATATATAAGCTATTATTTTAAAATTATTCTTATAATCATAATTAATTGGATGATTGGACTATAGAAATATACAAATATATCAATGTATAAAACAGTAATATTATAACTGATTACAAAGTTTTTAGAAGCTGAAATGTTTTTAAAAAAAGGTATGTTTAAAGCTCAAATGGTTTGGGCATTCATATTTTTATTTTATTTACTATAAAACTGAAACAATGTTATTTTTATTTATTCATCATTGTCAAAAATATGAAAATAATAATAGTTTCTCTTTTAAAAGGATAATCTCCATGTCCAAGAATTTTAGTTAAGGAAACACATGTAAAAATTTGAATTTTATTCTTAGTCGAAAAAGAAAATATATACACAGAGCTTTTTTTTTACTGTTATCTACTTGATTTATATATTTTTACTATTTTTATCATTTTTTAAATTTTTTATTTTAGAGAGAGCAAGAGAGAGTGTCACACCTGATTGGGGAAGAATCGAAGAGAGAAGGAGAGAAAGAAAATCAAGTGGGCTCCACGCTCAGCACAGAGCTGGACATGGACCTTGATCCCAAACCCTAGGATCATGATGTGAGCTGAATCAAGAGTTCAGTGCTCTACCTACAACCACCCAGGCACTTCATAATTCTTTCATTTTTAATTTCTCTATTAGAAATATGGCGCTAACATATGCTTCCCCCTAGGGGCACCTGGGGGGCTCAATGGTTGAGCATCTGACTTTGGCTCAGGTCATGATCTGAGAGTTTGTGAGTCTGAGATACACATCAGGCTCTGTGCTGACAGCTCAATCTTGGAGCCTGCTTCAGATTCCGTGTCTTCCCTTCTCTCTGCGCCTCCCCTGCTCATGCTCTGTCTTTCTCTCTCTCTCAAAAATAAATAAACATAAAAAAATTAAATATATGCATCTCACACTCAATATATTTTGTTATATTATGCAAAATGCATGAATTGGACACATATAGCCAAGCAATCAGTGTATTTTATTTTTGTTTTTCTGGAATTGATCTAAACTTTGCAGGGAAATATGTGTATACACAGATGAAGATAGCTACATATCTATCAATTTTAATATGCATCACTAATTCATGTTCAGGATAGATTAAGTAATCTTGGAATTCCCAGAATCAATATTTTCACCACATGGAGAAAGTCTATTTAAGAATAAAAATAAGTGATCAATAAAAGAAGACAGATAGGTGATCACATTTGAATGTATGAATCCAGCTGTGCATGAAGCCAGCTTCTCTGATTACACTTGACACTTAGAAAAACAAACATCTCCTTTCTTCCCTTGAGATATTTTGGATTGCAATCTGATACTTGTGATTAAATACTAGTGGCCAACACAAAGATCAAAGTTGCTTATGTTTTAAAGATGAAAAAATGACCAGACTCAATGAATATATAACTTAACAAAATCGAATACATGTTAGTGTATTAGTGAAGGCCAAACTATTATATTCAGACAGCATATTTCTGAGCATTTCTCATCTTTTATATTTTTATAAGCCTTCATGGTTCTGTACACAAAGAAAATTACACTTTTTAAATCATTGGTAAAATACAGGTATTTTTACCTGATACATTTAACACATCTCCTTATTTGTTAAAATGCCTCAGTTCTTTTTCTTTTTTAATTTTTTAAACATTTATTCATTTTTGACAGAGACAAAGTGTGAGTGGGGGAGGGACAGAGAGAGAAGGCGATAAAGAATCTGAAACAGGCTCCAAGCTCTGAGTTGTCACCATAGAGCCTGACACAGGGTTCAAACTCATAGACTGTGAAATCATGAGCTGAGATGAAGTTGGACACTTAACCAATGGAGCCACCAAATGTCTCAATTCTTAGTATGCCATAGAATGGTAGAGCTATAACAATAAATATGAGTATTGTTTTATCTTTATTTTGATAAAGCAGGAGATTCTATATTTTCCTTCCAGGATGTATAATTTTCTGATAAGCAGCACATATTCAAGATAATCCTTTATAATACCTTTACAAATCAGGGAAGTTATGGATTTGAAAAGGTATTATCTCTATTTGCATTCCCTTCCCAGGAAAAAATTACAAGGAGTTTCCAATATAGTTGGCAGTTTAACTTATGACCTCTAATCAAATACTATAGTTTTGTCTACTGAGTGTTTATCTTAATAGTATTACTCATGAAAGCCACAGAATACAAATTCTTAATATTATGAGAGCATGCACTACTCTGAAAAAAACTGTTATGACTTGTTCTCAACTATAAACACATATGCTCAATCACATAGACTTACACCACCTGAAAAGGATCTACATTTATAAGTTTGCCACATTTTTTCCCACAGATAATTTGTTTTATGAAAGTGAAAATCTCATACTTTGTTTTTCTTCTGCTCTTACAAAATATATGATGAGTTTATCAAAAGGCAAATGAAGGCAGGCTTAGTAACTTCTGGGGGATTTCCTGTGTCTTTAACTTAATATCAAGAATTACATAAGAAGTATGAATGTTCAAGAGAAGGACTCAAATGGACATCTGTACACATCGTTTTTGGACACTCCCAGGTAAATAACTCTCTCTCTTAACCATATTTGTTTTCTATTTCAAGCAAAAAAAATAGTCATAGCTTTATCAATGTCATGTAGGATGAAAAATACTTTACATTAGAACATTAAAACTTAATTTTAGTTTATTAAGAAATATTATATTTCCTTACATCTTTTGTATAACAATTTGAGCTATTTTCTGTGAAGGAAGAATTCCTTTCTCTGAATGGAAAAAATATATTTATTAAAATTTATGTATTTATATAATATTACTTTATTAGGAGAATATAATAATCAAATATTCAGATTTTATATCTATTGTGTTGATATTTTCTTGTAGAGTTTGTCTTACAAATATATAAAACTTTGAATGTATTCTTATATGTGTATTTTCAGTAATAATCAATCTTATGATATTGTACAATTACAGACTGCCCCTTGAATATGCTTAAAAATGCTCATCTGAAAATTAAAAAATGGTCAACTGAAATTAACTACCTCAAAGAACAAGTGCTGGAGTAAATCCAGTAACTCTCATTCTCCTGCATGTTTATTTTTTCTTCCTAATCACTTATCACAACAGCCCATACGAACAGTTATCACCACTGAGGAGATAGCAAAGTGGATAGGGGAGAAGAAAATGCATTGGAGCATGTAAAGTGACCATCTATTTCTCATGACTACTAAAGAAGTAAAGTTAAGGACTGTCATATGTTAATGATTCATAGAGGAAGACAGAGAGAACAAAAGTGAGTAGGAGAAGAGAGTTTAGAAAGACAGGAGAGAACAGTATAAGCAGTACAGGCAATCCTGAACCACAATTCTATTCATGTCACTTGTAAACATTTAATTTTTTAAAAAAAATTATTTATCTTTTAGAGAGACAGTGGGAGAGGGGAAGAGAGAAAGGGAGACACACAATCCGAAGCAGGCTCCAGGTTCTGAGCTGTCAGCACAGAGCCTGTTGCAGGGCTTGAACAAGTATCAAACAGGGCTTGAAATCTTGGACTATGAGATCATGATCTAAGCCGAGGTCAGATGCTCAACTGATTGACCCACCAAGGCTCCCCATAATGTAACATTTTAATGTACTCAGCACAAGTATAAAGTTTAATATATAATATATAAATTAAATATATATGATATCAATTTTGTAGCATAAACTAGGTATTATATAAACATATATGTACAATTATATACATATAATTTAATGTAACATTTATAATTCAATAAATATTTATGAAATACTTTCTATGTATCCAATGCTCTTATGGCACTGGTGATACATCAATGACCTAAAGCAAAAATCCTTGTCCATACAGGGCTTCCTTTTTATAGGAGAGACAAAAAAAAGACTAAATAAGTGATATATTTGATGTAACTAGAGCATAGGAAGAAAACCAAAAAGCGATGAAAGCTAATAGAAGGGTGTGTGTGTGTGTGTGTGTGTGTGTGTGTGTGTGTGTGCTGGCCACACAGGGTAGATGACATGTAAACAATAGTCTGAAGGATATGAGGGAAGAACTTAAACATAATGAAATTTGGGTAGAGGAAAGGGGCACGGGTTATGATCTTATAGAAAGGTACCTGCCATGATAAGATCTTCAACTTTTATTCTGAATGAGATGTGAAGGCATTGCAGATTTACGAGGAGACTGGAATGGTATATTTTTCATTTAACAGGATCACTCTACCTACTATTGGAGAATATAAGGAAAAGAAAGGGGTGGAAGGAGGAAAAGCCAGTTGGAGACAGTTGGGGATAAATTACAGTACAAGACAATGGCAGTTTGGTCTGTAGATGAAATGATGGAGGTGGTGAGAAATGGCCAGATAGAGAGGAGAGGGTTTGCTGCAAACTGAAGATGTTGAAAAAGGAGTCAAAAGTTCCATACAGAAACTTTTTGCAAATGAAACTTCAACCAATAGCATGCAAGAATTCATGCTGATGGGATTGTAAAATGGTGCAACAGGTACAGAACACAGTACAGCAATTTCTCTAAAAGTTAAAAATAGAATTGCAAAATTATCCAGCAATCCTAAAATATATTTGGATCCAAAAAAAATTGAAATCACAATCTCAGTGCAGATATCTGCATTCCTATGTAATAGCAGCACTATTCACAATATGGAAACAACCGAAGTTTCCATCAACAGATGAACAGAATACACATACAATGGACTATAACTCAGCCTTAAAAAGGAAGGAAATCCTGCCATTTGCAACATCGATGAACCTGGAGGACATTATGCTAAGTGAAATAGCTAGTCATAGAACGAAAATCCCTGGATTATAGTGAAAGCAAGCATGAGGTTTCTCATGGACCGGCAAATCGTTTGTGTTTCCAAACATAGATCAGCATTTGTTAGACTCTAAGAAACTATGGACGTGGACAAGGGGAAAGGGAGCAGGTGGAATTATCTGTATAATAGATCACTTATCTAGGTGACTCCTGTCCATTGGAAAGGGGCCTGAAGTCTTTGTCTAATATAATGGAAAATTATGCAGTGAAGAGCCATTAGGGAAAACAAAACAAAAACAAAACAAAAAGAGAATGACATACATTTGAAATACCTTCTGATGTTTGATGCTTGCTGTTCACTAACCCTTCTCTCTGCTTACATTTGTTCAGGGCTCACGGTCTAGGGACTGGCTTTATTTTGGTCTGTCAGATTCTGATCAGTATAAGCAATTTCTCTGCCATCATGCCAAAGTCTATGTTTCTCTCTCACTATTGTGCTTTACCTTTCTCCTTTTTGAAGGTGTCAGCCCCTGTTTGCTGTCTGCTTGCTAAATAGACATATATTCTGTAATTTAACATGTTCAGAGGGCTGTCTTCCCTTTGTCTGAGAGAAGCTACTCCGTTACAAGTCACATGCACTCTTCTAGTTTTGTGTCTAAAAGCCTTAGCTGGAAATCATTAAATATCTCTTAAATCACTATTTCAAAGTGCTTACCAAAAAAAAAAAGCCTATATCTTGGCTTGGTTTCTATCTATGAAATTGTCACTTCTTTGACTCTTTTGCCTTTATTTTCAGATGTTTTCCAAATTTCTATATTTTGCACATTTTCTTCTTTCTCTCATGAAAATATTATGTTTCTGAAAACCTTCCCTGGTATTCATCTTCAAATTTAGATGAGGGACTCTGACATACAGTAATACAATATCTACCTTGGTTTTTAAGCAATTACCACAGTTTTATTGATTGATTTATTGATTGATTTAAGAGAGAGAGAGAGAGAGAGAGAGAGAGAGAATCTCTTAATCTCACAAACTGTGAGGTCATGACCTGAGTGAAAATGAAAAGTCAAACAGTTAACTGAGGCACCCAGGGACCCCACCACAATGTATTTTAATTGCTTGTTTATGTATTTATATGTATTTTTTATTTTGCAGTAAAACTGCTGAGAGCAGACTAAGTCTCTATTTCAATCCTATACTTGCTATACCTAACTCTGCTCAAAGGAGAGTAGATGATGAAATATTTCGGAATTTATTAATGGATATCAATCCTATGCAGATGACATCTTAAGTTGCATTTGCCAGTAGGATCTCTCTCCTGACTTCCATTCTTATGTTTTAAATATTTTTCCACATTATTAAACTATGTTTAAGACAGTCACACCATTTTTTAATCTAAACCAACTCTGGTTTTACTCTTGATAATAGCTTCCCGAAGCCTCCCAATTTCATAGTTTGAACTGAGTATCGGATCTTTTTCTCTCTCCCTGTGCCCTCATGGCTCAGGTCAGAGGATTCATTTTCTGGAATTCATTCTCCCTTCTCTATGCATGTGAGTATATGATGAGTATGATCTCATGCCTTTATTTAATGGTCTTTGGAATAGTCTACATTCTGGCCATTTCACGGCCAGGTTCTCTTTCAGATGTGCACATCTTTCACAGGTATCACTGTCACTTACAAGCCACTTTCAAGGCACACATACGCTTCAAAGATTTTCTTCATCCTCTTTACAGACTCTTTTCAAGCAAGTCTGGATCATAGGTAATGTGCTTCAACCTAGTCTCTCGGTTTTTCTCCCCAAAATCCCAAAGCAGAAATCATTTTCTGTAACAGAAAGGGCACCCATTTGGTAACAAGAATGTACTGTTTGGACTTTTGTTCTCCACCAATGTATCTTTGTAATCTTTGGAAAATCATTTACTTGTCTATAGTTTTGTTTCTTCCTACAAAAATAAGATAATGATGTTTCTGATCTTATGTGATTATGTGGGTGTGTATGCGTTCAGGATTCTGTGTGTGAGGCACCTAGCAGAGTGTTTCCTGCATAGTGACTGTTAACTTAGTAGGAGCTACTATCTGGAAGTGCACCACGATTTGACCAAGCTCAACTAGTCCTCTCTCATAGGGACACAAACCATGATTAAGTCTGCAATGATTTATACAAATATCTAAAAATAATGTTTCTTAAACCTCTCTACCTCCACTATAGAGTAAAGCCCTTCCAAAAAGTTGTCTTTCCTCTCTACTTCTGTTCCCTACTCACTTCTTCCCACTCCCTGTGAATTTGCTTCAATCTGGTCTTTGCCTCCAACACTCACCAAACTATTCCTTAGGTCACTGATGATAAGAAATAGTCACATGAAATATTTCAAATATGTCCAAATATGACTTTGTAACCAAGTGATCTTAGCTTCCTAGAAAAAAACTGAGTTTCCCCCCAAAATTAAAAGTGACTGGATACAGTAAGGTCTCCAGATCTTGAAGTACTTAGATGAAATAAATCAACCAGATTCTAAACTGTACACACTCTGTATTATCAAGGAACTTCCATAGTTGTGATAAAGATTGTCAAAAAACTGAGTTACTTAATAACTATTCAAAATCTTATACCTCTTACTTCCATAGAAAACTTTAACAATGATAAAATAAGAATCTTTTTCATCTATCATATGATAGCATAAGGTTTTCTCTTCATGTACTATGTTCTTTCAGCATTGAAGTAGGTAGTGTTTATTCAGATTGAAGGAAAATTGAGCAATTGTGTATGGAACTTGATTACTGACGGCCAGGAAAAATGATCCAGGTTCCGAATCTCAATTTCTCCAAACTGGCAGATTTGCAGTGTTTGTACAAATGAGGAAATTTATTTTTCTATATCAATAATAGTCCAACGCTTTCTGCTTCTGAGAAAAAATGCTCGCTGGCAAAACCAAGTCCTTTCTTCCTTTCTCCCTTTCTCTCTTTCTCTCTTTCTTTCTTTCTAATACCAGAAGATATTCATTACATTCATTTACTGGAATGTAAGTGCCAAATAACTGATTTTCTCTATATCCTTTTCTCTATAGAACTTGCTGTTTTGTGTCTGGGTCTTAATTTACAAAGGTGACTGAGTGATGACATGGAGAGATTAATGCACTGAAAGAAAATTTCAGTGTTAATGACAGTTCCCCTAGGAGCCAGAGGCACTTTGTAGGGTCTCAGGAGGAACAATACGCTTTTGTCAGGAAGCAGAAACAGAGTACAGCAGTAGGCTTAAGCCAGAACCTTTATTAGGGTTCACACAGGAAAGGGAAGACAGAGTAGGGTAAACAATACGGGACTGGCTTGTTTGAATAATTTCAGCAGGCTCTGTGCTCTAGGTCCCTAGTTAATTAGTATGTGGCCCTGGCATGAATAAACAAGAATATTGCCTCCTGGAGTACAACGGCCAGAGAGAAGCTTGGCCCTGTTTTGGTTAGTCTGCATATCAAAGACATGTTTTGTGAGTCCCTAGCTATTTTGGCTAACTGGCTAGCCCTAAAGGGGAAGGTGATTTTTGTTACATTTTTTTTTAATTTTTAATGTTTATTTATTTTTGAGAGACAGAAAGAGACAGAGCACGAACAGGGCAGGGGCAGAGAGAGAGAAAGAGAGAGAGAGAGAGAGAGAGAGAGAGAGAGAGAGAGAGAGAGAGGGAGGGAGGGAGGGAGGGAGACACAGAATCTGAAACAGGCTCCAAGCTCTGAGCTGTCAACACAGAGCCCTATGTGGGGCTCGAACCCATGAACCGTGAGATCATGACGTGAGCCAAAGTCAGACACTTAATGGACTGAACCACCCAGGCGCTCCTGTTCTGTTTTGTTCTTTATGTCAAAAGATGATAATACACAGAATTTTTTAAAAAGTTGAAAACACATGCCCACGACCAACCATAGTTGTAACACAGTTCTCTGTTTCTACATACTTGGAGAGACATGTTTTGACATTGCATACATCGGGGTGCCTGCATTTGTGGAGTAAAACATTGTCTTATTGGATTCTGTAAAAGAGAGGTAAATGAAGAGTTAATGAAAGTACTTTAGAAGAAAGAGGCTCCACTTAAGGCAAGGTTTCGAAGAATGGGACAGTGTCCTGAGTTGACTCGGGACAGCACTGGGGTGTTGAAGGCACAGGGATCCACGGTCCTGACTGTGGCCACTCCACCTAGCTCTCAGGGTGTCAACATAACCACAGTAAGGCGTCTCTGTTGTAATTCAGTGCTCTGATTGCAAAGTTCAGAAATTAATTATCTAGGTGGAACAGTGAAAAACTTATGAATCAATTAACCATTTATGTCACAACAAAAAGGAAGAGAAGAAAGTTACTTTGATTTAGAACACTGCTTATAGAATATTGAAATCTTTAGTACATCTATAGTATCTTGACACTACCCTCCTGAATTATTTTTCTTCATATACTTATTTTTCTTAATTTATTGTCATGCTGAGTAACTACATATTTTTGTGATCCTCTATTTAATACATGCTGTTATCACTAAGCTATTGAGTTCTGAGGGCTATTAATCATTTTACTTTCCATTGCGTAGCTCAATGCTTGTTATATCTGTCTGTCTGTCTGTCTGTCTACCATCATCATCGTCGTCATCTATAACAGGCTTTCCGATTTTCATTTGTTAGACTTTAGCATGCTATATCTGAATAACCTTGGAGCACAGTGACAAACATGGAAGTCTCATGAGATAAATACTGAGTCTCTTTTATTTCTCCTTCTTTTTTATGATCCATAGTAAAAATTAAAATCTTCTTGATTGCCTTTAGTGTTGGCTTTAAACTTATTTCTATCAGATTGAAAGTGCTGATTTGAACCATATCTTCTCAGCATCTAGACATGGCATGCTCTCAGAAAGCAAGACTTGGGAAAAAGTCCAGGCAATTTCATGTCATATATACCATATGCCAATAGATGCCACCATTGCACTGTGACAACCATCTGTGTTGTGGTAACAACTCTCTTCTCCATTTTCCTACTAGAGCATGCTTAAGTATGGATCATTGAATATAGCTTGGGAAATATATCCCACACATATTTTTCTATGCCCTTAAAATATGGATGGAAAGTTAAATTTCCAAGGAAAAGTATTTCTGGTTGGTGTTGAATGTATTGTTGCTACTGTTATAGCTGAAATATTACTAGATTGACAATATTCCTGCAATTATTTTAACCTTTGTATGAATCAAAGTTTGCTCTTTATTGAACAAAAACTAAAAGTTAAATTTAAAAAGCCTGCTTCAGATTATGTGTTGTGCTTGTTATTTACATATTTACATGTTTATTTTCTTTAATGTATTTCTAAATCCATCTATATTTTAAATTTCACCATTGAAGTTTAGGAATACTGTATAAAGTAAGACAGCAAGGTTGTCTGAGATATTTGTAAGAAAAATCTCATCAAGTTATGGAACATGGAACTCAAACATTAGAAAGAATACACAATAGTTGCAAATATTTTTCTCTTTTGTGTTCTGAATGCATCCAATTTATGTGCCTTTGTAGTGAAAGGTAAGGTTCCACTTTCCCTCATTTCCTTTTTTTATAATTCCTGATAAGATTAATTTGTCATTTATAGTTCTTTTCTTTCAAAACAATTCTACTGACTGGCCTCTAATTAGTGGCTTGTGCTCACATTAGGAAAATTCTTACCATTTCTACCATTTTTAACTGATACTGTAATAGAGAATTTTAAAAATAGAGCTTACCTATGTCTACTTGAATGTTACATCCCTAGTTATTTTTCCTACTGCTGAAGCTTAACTGCAGCACACTTGTGAGAGATTTATTTTAATAGAGTGAATAAAAATATATCCTCTATCTTTACTGCTTCACTTTTTATAGAACCCAACTCAAGGCTGCTCAAATTAGTTTGCTTATGTACTATTTTACAATTTCTGTTTATATAGAAATATGAGCATAATTTCCTTTAAATGCAATTTTAGTAATGGCAAAAAAATTGAAAATGGTATCACATATAACAATGTTGTCTTTATCAACCTTTAGTACATCTCATAGCTCAATAAAAATTTGATGATTTTAGACAATATAAGAAATATGTTTAGTTTATTATACAATATAGAATGATTATGGAATTACAGAATATTCTACTAAGAATTAGTAGAGTTTTCTAGGAGTTGTGGAAATTCATGTGAGTTTTTCTTGAACTCTTTTCTGATCAAGCTTTTATTCTCTTATAACATAAAAAGGTATATATGCCATTATTGTAACCACTACACCATCTAATTATCACATTATTTATTAGCTTACTTCCAGTTTTGTTGACTCTTCAATTCTAGTGATCTGAAATTTATTATGAGGTTTTCTACACATGCACATAATGGAAAGGAGTATTTATTTCCTTCATGAACACAAAGTACTTAGATAGCATTTTTAAAGCCTTAGGAAAACATAACTAACTTTCCCTGTTTCTCCAAGAGACATATGGACATGCTTTAAAGCTAACACATTATTTGACAACTTTATGAACAATTACTGGAAAGAAAACATTACATACATGCTTTCACAAAGAATTTATTGATAGTTCCTGAATCTTGCAGATTTTTTGAGAGAATTTTGTTTCAGGGAAATCACAAGTTTGGCCTACACAGATTCAATCCCCAATGCAGTCTTCAGAGTGCTGAACTTACCCTCTCAGGAAGCTGCCTGTGAAAAGTCTATAGTTTGTGCTGAGAGTGACAATAACAACATGGGAAAAACAAACAAACAAACAAACAAAAACAAAAACACCAAACACGCAAAATTAATACTGGGACCATGAAAAACAATGGGAAAGAAATTAATAAACCTGAATATTGGGCTGTCATATAGGCTAGATAAAGAATGTATTCCATTCCCAGGGCAAGGGAATTTTGTAAATCTTTCCCTATGGTAGATAGGGGCAACTGACTGATGTTTCATTGTTTATGGCCTGAATAAATTAAATTAAATTTTCTTCTTTCAGGGGCGCCTGGGTGGCTCAGTCGGTTAAGCCTCCGACTTCGGCTCAGGTCAGATCTCACGTTCGTGGGTTCGAGCCCCGCGTCAGGCTCTGTGCTGACAGCTAGCTCAGAGCCTGGAGCCTGCTTTCGGTTCTGTGTCTCCTTCTCTCTCTGCCCCTCCCCCTCTCATGCTCTGTCTCTCTATGTATCAAAAATAAATAAAACATGAAACATTTAAAAAAAATTTTCTTCTTTCAGTTCCACATTGTATAATAGGTTTGTGGTGGTGACTGGAAAAGGGAGAACAACTTTTCTTTCACTTAATAAGACATCAGATTGAATTAGAACCATGACAAGACATAACAGAAAGGATTTTGTATCAATCGACCCAGAGTTCCTACACTGTCAGCCAGATGCCATAACTGATAGCACTCTTGATTTGCTTCTTTGGGAAGGAAATGCATATTCTTTGTGTAGGAAGAACAATACAGTGGGCACTCAAATGGATAATGGCACAGGTAACCACAGCAGTGATTATTACCTCTGCCCCAGTGTTCATTCTCCTCTGTCTCTCTCTGGAGGGATCGTGGTTCCTCAGCTGAAGACAGCACTTCCTAACTGCCCTTGCAGCTCTTTTGTGGCTTAAGACAAAGTATGTCTTGTCTTCTGCCCATTTCTTCAGTGGGTTATTTGTTTTGTGGGTGTGAAGTTTGGTGAATTCCTTCAAGATTTTAGATACTAGCCCTTTATCTGATATGTCATTTGCAACTATCTTTTCCCATTCTGTTGGTTGCTTATTCATTTTCTTGATTGTTTCCTTTGCAGTGCAGAAGCTTTTTATCTTGATGAAGTCCCAAGAGTTCGGTTTTGCTTTCATTTCCCTTGCCTTTGGGGATGTGTCGAGTAGGAAATTGATGTGGTGGAGGTCTAGGAGGTTTTTTCCTACTTTCTCCTCGAGAGTTTTGATGGTTTCCTGTCTCACATTTAAGTCCTTCAGCCATTTTAAGTTAATTTTTGTGTATGGTGTAAGAAAGTGGTCTAGTTTCATTCTT